>NC_087202.1:34839229-34941729 GCF_015104395.2 Macrobrachium nipponense | reverse complement strand
GAATACGTGTGTGATAGTGTCCAAATAAGTACTTCAATTACCGACCGATCAAAAAATGACTTGTCACTGGATAGTTATAATAAAAATTCCCAAAGAACTGATACCTTTCTCTTCCTCACCGATCCTCTTAGAGCACCCATTCTTCAATATTGCTTTGCTAATAAAAGCAATCAGTCCAGAGTGGGGCGTCCAAGAAGTTCAAAATATATCACCTGTTATTGGACAATATATCACTTCATATCTGTCACATGGCGTAAAAAACTGTGCATATATATTATATATATATATATATAATATTAATATATTTATATATTTATAAATTAATTATTTATTAATAATATACAATATATTAATATATATATATGTATAGAGAGAGAGAGAGAGAGAGAGAGAGAGAGAGAGAGAGAGAGAGAGAGAGAGAGAGAGAGAGCGCTTTCTTCCTTGCTATTCTGAAAAACAAGCCTTCACAATAAAAATGTTTCTAAATATGAAAGTATCAATGTTGTCTGCCTCCACTGGTATTCTTCGGCAAAATAAGAAAATGTGATGAAAATACAAATCTATTTGAAAAAAAAAAGTATTTTTTTTAACTGTATGACTGACGGTTCACGGCTTATACAAAATCGTCCATTGGCACTTGTAACTTAATAAATGAAGAGTAAAGAAAAATATTAAATTAAGGATGCATTTAAGACATTTTTATTCAAATAATTAATTAGAAAGGAAATCATCTTCATTACTTCCGTCATTTTTCTCTGTGAGATCTGAATGACCCCTGAACGCCTTGGTTTCATTTCGTCTTTCATTACGTGGGAAGAACCATTACACTTTCATGGCAATCTGCTTTCATCTTCAGTTGAGGATATTAAACATTCTGAACTACATCCTTTGAAGAAGACGCTCCTCATCAAGGAAAGACGCAAAGAAGACAGAGGAAAGTTGCAAAGACGTTTCCTTTTTTCACATGTGCGCGATTAAGAAGAGAATCGCTGGCGGACGCGATGGCTAAGTGCCTCGGCTCCGTCAGAGCCGAGGCTAAAATCGTCTTGGATATCACAGCTCCATTATTGACTTGTCTCGTTAAGAGCATTGCTGTCAGTCCGCCTTCCTGAACGGAGGCTCCCCTCAACAACTTTTTTGCTGCCCATCTCCCTTCTCAGGTTTAAATGCTTTAGGAATAGAACACTGAAGCCCGTCTGGGATGAAAGTCAATCTAAGATATATATCACAAAATATTATTATATAAAAATTAACCATGAAAATTAATTTAACTGATATTGAACCCAAATCCAAAGCAATAACGACAGTATACTCAAATGATAATGACATCAACGACTCTCAACGAGAAGGAGATGATGCAATGAGGCAACTATGTCAAATCCTTAAATCAAGTATTTTAATATCTTACTCCCACTCCGCAATATATATACTATATCCGTTAGACACTGTCTAACATAAGAGACGCAATGCAATCACCTATTAATCTCAGGTAATAGCGCCACTTGAACCCCTTTCATTAAAAAAAAAAAAAAAAAAAAGTAGACTTTTAAATTGAGGTCAAGAGCAACATATTACGTGTAAAGGTTGATCAGTTCTTGTTCAGATTTTCCTCCACGAAGCCCCAAGGCGGCCACAAGCAGAAACTGGAGATAACAGAAATCGGCTTCCATGAAGACCTACGCCTCTCGCAGCCAGATTAAAGCGGATCCCTCGTTTCAAAGAATGAGAGAGAGAGAGAGAGAGAGAGAGAGAGAGAGAGAGAGAGAGAGAGAGAGATGAGTTCATGGAATCTGAACAATTATATCCCGTACAGTGCTATATGCGTTTCCAAATAAGGTTAATCAACTTAGTTATGATTTTCATACAAACCGAATGAAGATGCACTGATGAATTATGAAGGACTTCGGAAAACATTTCTAAAAAGTATATGACCTGTCTAGCCTTGACCCAGATATAGAAACAGTTCATCAAGTTATGTAAGTCAGACTTAATACCAGTGTAATGTCTTGTCAAGAAAGGAATTTTAGTTAATCATGCTTAGCTTACACGTATTTGAGACACATCCTGAAAGAACTCCACACAGTTATTACTATTTTTTTTTTTACTGTAACAGACAATAAGGAAACACTCCGAGTGTATATATGTACACACACACACACACACACACACACATATATATATATATATATATATGTGTGTGTGTGTGTGTGTGTGTGTGTGTGTATGTGTGTGTGTGTGAATCAGTAGCACCTCGTTCCTTATGGACACATTCATCATTTCGCGTGTACTCTTCCACTTTGTAGATATGACTTGAAAATGATAAACTGTTCACAAACCTACATTCTCGACACAAGGCCAAACCACCTCAAAATATACATACTTTCTTCAGTGCTGAGTTTTTCTAACACTCCTAAGTATCTCCATATCTCTCACCTTTTCAAATTACGACACAATGTACTACACAAACAGTCAATTCATCTCAACAAGTACAGCACACTTCACGTCTATTGACACTTCTGAATTCTTTGTGTTACATTTCCTATGGATCTCGTTATACCATTATCAATTTCATTTATCTCCACTTACCAATTTGAATCAGCAGCTTCCCTTTTTCTAGCATCCAGCACTCGTAACTGATCTAACTGCCGTTTTACAATTATACCATAACCTTACTGTTGCCTACATCTATTCTCAACTTTGCTACTCTTTAACTATAGTACTCTGTTTTTTTCCATATGTCCATCAGCCTGTGGTGTTTTTGTATGGTAATACTGCGTCCCGGGCTTTAGATAGTTACATTCAGCTTACATTCAACAATAATAATAATATCCTATTTCGAATATTAACGGTATACTTCGCATACAGTAAATTATTAAAACACTTTTCAGTTGCAAATGTACACCCAGATATCCTTTTATTTAACTAAAACTTACACATACCGTAACTATTTAAAGCCCGGGACGCCGTGTTACCATACAAAAACACCAAAGGCGGATGGACAGATGGAAAAAAACAGAGTATAGTTCCAGCAATTTCTCTTCATTATTCCCAACACTCAGAACTGTAGGTATCTTCTGCCGACATCAGCCATTCCACATTACATGCTTAATGCCCCTTCCCTGACTGTTCACTTTATTCTATCCATGCAGATCTTGAACACCAATGGAGACGTTATACTTATGTCCCAATGCTTATTTTTACATCAAATCAGTCAATCTCTCATACATAATCAAACACTTACTTTGCTTCCAACAGAGAATTAAGGTACTCCATTCTATGACAGAAGCAAAGCTATACTCTGTTTTTTTTTCATCTGTCCATCCGCCTGTGGTGTTTTTGTATGGTAACACTGCGTCCCGGACTTTAGATAGTTACATTCAGCTTACATTCAACGATTATAATAATATCCTATTTCGAATATTAACGGTGTAATTCGCATACAGTAAATTATTAAAACACTTTTCAGTTACAAGTGTACACCCAGATATCCTTTTATTTACCTAAAACTTACAATTAGCGTAACTATCTAAAGCCCGGGACGCAGTGTTACCATACAAAAACACCACAGGCGGATGGACAGATGAAAAAAACAGAGTATAGTTTTCGATTACGTATGAGAGAGCGACTAATCTGGTGTAAAATCAAGCCTGAGATAAAGGTATTACACGTCTCCATGGATGTTTAATCGTGCCTCCCACACAAGCCCCTTCATTTACGCTTTAGATTCTACCTAATTGGTTTTTTTCTAAGTCCGTTTATGGCTTGTATAGTTTTTCCCTTTAGTTTCGAAACTTCTCTAATAACAAACATCTGAGATATTCACCTACTATTTGCGTTTGCAACTTATCCTTTATCTAAGTACGTTTATTTTATATGATAGAGAAATAAAGAGACTTTTGTTACAAATACTGGCTTCAGAAATAAATAGCTTTGAACCCCAAATGATTTAGAGCAGAATACTGCCTAGGGTCTTAAGTGTTACCAAGTAATTAGATATTCAGTACGCTCCTTCCCCCGATGATATCTAATAAATTTTTCCAGTTCGATCTCAGGATAAAAATACACGCCAATCTATTATCGACATAACTAATTTCAGAACAATAACTAGCCAAAACAATTCTGGGCCGTAAACTATCTGATTCCCTTGTATCAAACCCATGAATACACCCATCTCATCACACCACAATTGATTTGGACAGCTGCAAGGATTCCTTGGACAAGGCAGATGCCATTATTCATTCAACCTACAAGCATCACAGCCTCAACGTGTCATATCTGATGTGATCTGATACAATGGCACGAGTCATGTATATATATGTCATGCATATATGATTGGAAATGGCATCTACTGACTTCTGATTCTTTGAACTACTTGCTACTTTCAGAGCAAATATCTATTTTATGTCTCTGCAAATTGTAGGGTATTAAGCACGTTAATGGAAATTGGATAAACTTTGGTACAGTAACTAATTTCTATATGATTCCCAACCTGTGTAATCATACAGGGGCCATTTCCTTAGAACGCATCCCTGCAAATATCATGTCGATTTAAGGAACACCTAAATTTGCGTCTGCAAATGAAGTCGCAAAAAATGCGTTTCATAGAAGTTTCCTCTTCTGTGAAACAAAAATAAAACAACAAAACATTTACCCAGATTATCAGTGAACATTTAGTTTTCAAAGGCTTTAATAGCGAATTAGTAGAGGAAGAAATCAACCGTAAATTCATCGAATCAGTACCTAATGACCACAGGAAAAGTTTTCTAATGATGTGGTTCTGAGACCTTCGAAGGCTCAGGTGAACATTAAAAGCCCATCTTCGTCGATGATTTCGAAATCTTTTCCCGTTGAAATATCTAGCTTCCTCAGCGAGCTAAGCGTGAAAAACTTGAACCGTTCGTTTAATACCATAAATAAATTATGTTGTTTTACGTCACACAAAATTCAACGCTTCATAATGGTCATGAAGAGGTTGATAATGCGATTTATAAGAAATAGAAAGTTAAAAATTTAGTGAATTAAAAATCATGATAAAAATTACGAATTATCATTGCTGAGCAACCAGACAGTCTAAATAGTCATTAAGTAAGTATGAAATGTACCTACAAAATATTAAACAAAATAAGTAGCTTTCATGGATATAAATAATTATCAGGAATAATAACGCTTTTCGGTAAACATTTTGCTTTTGAGGTCTTCAATAGCAAATAAAAAGTATATAGAGGTCTGTGTTTACTTTTCATACCTAAGAGGTTTCTGATAGCAATATGCTTTGATTTTCAACGTTATGCGTTAGTTTTACTATCATCTAAAACTGTGCAATGTTAAGCTCCTTAAGCACTAAAGTATGAACGTCACACATCAGCATTTCTTTGAGCTACAGTTTCCGCTGCGAGAGAAGAGATACTCCTTTAGTGATTATGATATTGCACATTACCAAGGAAATACGGCTTTATGATCTATCTCATCGAAGCACCACTGAAGAATTTCTTTCAAGGGCAAGAATATCAATGGATAAAATTATTGTATATCTTTGAAAGTGTCACACATTCCATATATCAGCAAAAATGGCCGAGCCGAATGGTCCCTGTCCAAAACAGTTTATTACGTAAGACATTACTGGTGGAGCTCCAATCCACATCATCAACTAAACATGACAATTGCTCAGAAGGAGGATTCTGAGGACACATTATCTTCCGAGTGGAAGTATGTTGGAACGAAAGAAATTTTCCCCGTAAAGGTCAGTATTCTTTAAGTCCAAAAGCTCATTTCTCTACTACTAATCTACCATGCTCAGCATATTATGGTAATGCAGAGTGCGGCAGGTAAAAGATTTTTGTCATATGGGCACTTGAGAAATTAATGTAACCATCTCACAAGGATTAATAGGATATTAAAATGTTTAATTAGTATTTATTTATTTTTTACAACGGCACCCGATACATAGAAACTACGGCACTTCAATTTACGACAACCGCAATTCCTCTTCCGCCCGTTTCCTTGCTTCACGATACACTGCTCCAATAACCATCCAACTGACTAACATTGGCATCTATCTAGATTCCTGCTCTTCACAAATGGTGAGACTAACGACCAAGAGGACAAGGTCAAGTGATCCACCTTTCATGAACCTTTCATCTGACACAAACAGACCGAGCAAGTGCACAAGTGAGCCAACACGTGGATTGTCAAAATTTGGTAAAAGTATTATACTAGGAACCTAATGTTTGCATTTTACTTAACATGCCACTCTGTTGTACTGACTAAATGAAACGAATACATTCAATGATTCTCGTCTTTCAAATCTGCTTCAATTTCCCTCTCTAGACTGACATTTGAAACTTCCATTGAACTTTTGTACGGGCTGTTTGGCCTCTATTTGTGTCTAGTGTTTGGAAAGACTTATAACCAACCCAGTCCCATCCACTTTACAAGGTATTCCCACCCTTTTGCATCCATCCACCCACTCATGGATGTCTTTGTGTGAAAATGTTCTGCAGAGAGCCGTGGATTCAATTTACTTGGGAGTACCTGAGAAAAAAAAGCTTTGATAGGTTACATCAGGGAATAGAGAAAATGTATACCTTTTTAAATGAGATATCAGATACCTTAATAGAGAATCCCATGTTGTAGAGGGAGTACATTTGGTTCATACTTGACTCGCTAGTTTTATTATAGACGTAAGAATCACTATTGATATGTAATTCGAGAACCGTCCTCTATTATGATAACAACACATGCACGAGTGTGTGTATTGTATATATATATATATATATATTATATATATATATATATATATATATATATATATACTATGTGCGTGTAGATAGTACAAGTATACAAAAAGGTAAAAGAAATTTGCCCACATAGCATAATATATAATTATATATATAATTATATTATATATAAGATAATACATATTATATATACATATATATATATATATATATGTATGAATATACTATATAATATATATTAGTATTTAATATATATATATATATATATATACCACACTAAGATGCATATGTCGTTATCATAACAGAGGACGGTTCTCGACTTACATATCAATAGTGATTCTTACGTCTATAATAAAACTAGCGAGTCAAGTATGAATCAAGAAGAAACCAAAATCTCTAATCATCAGGTGCTTCAAATAATAAAATCAAGATACGCCGGGAAAAAGCACTACACACACACACACAAAGACACACTGCATCACAATTCTTAATAAAATATACAAGAAAACTCTGATGTTTCCGACCCTTGTGTTTCAAAATAGGTTCCACACAGGAAGCTTTGCAACTTCCTCGATCTCCCTCATCTTCATCCCAACATTCTCAATTATGAAACGTTTTCAACAACCTATCAATTGGGAATCTTCACACCTGACAAAACTATCATCTTGTAAAACTAATTCATTTTTTCACCTTTTACTGTCATGGTGGATACGAATAGAATACGATATCGAATTTGAGCCAAAGGCTAAGCGGTGGGACCTAAGAGGTCATTCGGCGCTGAAACGGGAATTGAATGAGAAAGGTTTGATTTGCGTAATAGGATTAAAACCTAGCGGTTGCACTATGTAACAACTGTTAAGAGGTTGTGGGAAGTAAGGTGGAAGAAAGAGAATATGAAAGTAGGTACAGTAAAAAGAATGAAAGGGATTGCAGCTAGGGGCCGAAGGGATGCTGCAAAGAACCTTAAGTATTGCCTACAGTGTACCGCATGAGGTGCACTGACGGCACCACCATCCTTCGGGGACGGTGGAGATGGGTTGAAATCGATTCTGAATACAGAACCTGAGTTCGACTGCATGTGTACGGAGGAGTCGATCATTTTAATTCTTATTATTATTTCAGCCACTCTTACAAATACTACTCAGCTATATAAACAATATTCATCTTAACAACTTCCACCGTTTTTCATTCAAATTCAACGTAACACTTCAATCTCTCCATATACTGGCACTCGTCTCCTCCTAGAAGCCTTTTACCTCCAGTGACACTCCTCTTCTTTTCCAATCCTTTTACACGGACCCTGTTACGCTCCTTACTTTTCCTCTTCAGTTACTCCCATTTCCCATCATTCTGTCATTAAACATGACATTCAGCTAAAAAAAAAAAAAAACTTTACTTGTCCCGCACTTAATCATCTCGACCTCTAATGTGCAAACTTCCAACATTACAGTCATGTTTCATTGTAACTAACATTCGCTTTCAACTTTTTCTTCTTACAAACGCCTCTAATCTCTTTCAGCTATATCAGCCACTTCTCTTCCCCATCGCCTATCAACACTGAATCACAGTGAGACATTGCATAATTCATTCATGATCCCTGTTATCATCCCACAGACTTACACCAACAGTAGTCGTTCTATAACTATTATCATTTCATTTATGAAAACATGACACCCAATGGTCCATGAACCAATGAAACATGTATGTATATGCATAACACATACACACACACACACCCACTATATATATATATTATATATATATATATATATATATATATGTATATTATTATATATATAGATTTTATATATGTATAATACATATATATATACATATATATATATCTATATATATAATATATATATATAAAATAATATATATATAAATAAAGGTTTTTTTCCTCCGTGGCAAAAAACCTTTATTTATACATAGCATCGTTTTATATACTTCGTGATCAAGTTATTCACACACACACACATATATATATATATATATATATATATTATATATATATATATATATATATATAATATATATATATATCATTCGAGCTACAAATGTCCTTTCATATCTAATTCGCTCTACCTCGGAATTGATATATTTTCATATATGTACCGAAGGAGAATTTTTAGTTGATAATAATTTCGTCCCCCATGGGGGGAGGAAATTATTATTAACTAAAAATTGTCAACTAAAAATTCCCCTTCGGGACATATATGAAAATATATTAATTCCGAGGTAGAGCGAATTAGATATGAAAGGACATTTGTAGCTCGAATGGTATATATATATATATATATAAATATATATATATATATATATAGATATATATTATATTTAAATTTTAAACATATATATGAATAACTTGATCACGAAGTATATAAAACGTGTTGCCATGTATAAATAAAGGTTTTTGCCACGGAGGAAAAACCTTTATATATATATATATCTATATATATATATATATATATATATATATTATATTATATATATATATATATATATATAATATATATATATATATATATATGAATATCTATTATTTTTTCACGCGTGACTTAGTCACACATTTTAAGCGACAAATAAAAATAATATCCAATTCACTATACCTTGGAAATAACCTGCACTCAAGGGTAATTATAATTTATAAATGCTTGTGCAACGGCTAAGATTCGAACAATAGTATGATTTAGGAACAATGACCGAGAGAGATAAAAGTTGATGTTGATTCTGCCATGCATATGCCGACCGAATTCATTTTCTTATTTAGAATCAATGTCAACCCGTCTCTACCAGTCATCACCGCCATTGAATATTTATGTTCATTTCAAAGGGAGTGGCTGGTCTGGTATTCTGGTATCACTTCAGTGCAGTGAACATCCACCAAACAAAGGGTGACTAAACATCAACAAGAGATGAAAATACCTGGACAGTTGGAAATTACGCTTGCAAGGGTTCGGTGTCTGCTGACTCATGGCTGAACTTCTTAAAATAAAACTGGATAAAAATAAAAACTTAACGAAACATGGTACAGTAGAGAAAGAACGGGCATGTGTTAAAAACTATACTCTGTTTTTTTTTCATCTGTCCATCCGGCTGTGGGGTTTTTGTATGGTAACACTGCGTCCCGGGCTTTAAATAGTTACGCTAGTGGGGTAAGTTTTGAGGTAAATAAAAGGATATTTGGGTGTACATTTGCAACTGAAAAGTGTTTTAATAAATTACTGTATGCGAATTACACCATTAATATTCGAAATAGGTTATTGTTATTATTGTTGAATGTAAGCTCCCTTTTCGGGGTGGCGAATGGAACAGCCAGACGCAGTGGCGGGAAAATTGCTTCTCTCGCGGTTCACTACGGCAAGATGTCAACGTATTACTTCATTATACGTAAGTATATCAGTATGTACTGTTAATTTTTATAAAAACTTAACGAAACATGGTACAGTAGAGAAAATACGGGCATGTGTTAAAACTAGTCTCTTCTATTCATATTTCCTTTTTGGGGCCGTGATGATTACATACACAATACGCATACACATCTACACATCTATATACATTGAGCTCGAATCGTCAGGTTCTTTTCAAATTTTTTCTTAATTAAAGAGATTTTCGAATCAACGATTTGGAGTTATAGCAAAAGAATACAGAAAGAAAGCCAGACAGTAATACAGTGTATTTATTTACACTTTTCACAGAAAATGAAAAAGGACTATTGCATTCAATCACTTGACTCACACTGTGGTATTACGAAAATAAAGTACTTGAAGATAAGGGGAATAGTGTGCAAGGTGGGCGTCGCCCATGGTATACAGAAGTCATAGGTGGTTCCATTCAATGTGGGATAACCTTGGTATCTGCCTCCGAAGCTTACAGAGGCTACGCAGAATGGATCAATCTGCTTCTCTCTTAGACCTGACACACCAAAACCACTGACTGAAAGGGGGTGCTTTATGCTTCTCCTCTGTTTTAGTCCTTAGCCCTTCCCCCTGTAATCTTTTCTGTCCTTGTTCTCCTCATATCTGTCCTCGATCTGTTATTCTGTCCCTTCTCGAGGGCGATCCTATGGAAGTATACAATATAATGATCGCCGATTCTTTATTTGGAAATTCTTGCAACTGCTGAATTCTAATTGGTTCATCGAAAACACGCTCATCACACCACCCCAAGCTAGAAACTCATATTAGATCTGCGACGAAATCTTGTGTTATCCGATGTCGGACTTTCCCGACCACGAGAGCCTACGAAAATGTGACAGAGCGACACAAATACGCTTTATAAACAGGAAATTTTCGTCTTCATTACTATCACTCCTGAGACACAAGAGTCACAATCCATGACACAGACATGCATACATACAACATACATACATACACACATGCATAAACCCATACATACAAACATGCACACACACAGACACACCAATATACACTGTCACGTGCATTTATTCTTTACAATGCACAGGCAGGCTCAGTGATCTACATTTTTCAAAGAAAATTTACGTAAATGTGTGCAAGTTGCTAGGACCACACAAGAAGCACCATCGACGTCACTCCCTGTCAATTAGCAATTCGCTACGCCGGGCATCCTCACGAAAATCTCCTACCTACTCTGCCCCCCTCAGCCTTCATGTCCTGCCATTGTATTTCCATTATTGTCTCCTGCGTATGGCGTCGCGATTCCTTTTTCCAGGACACTTGATTCTTGGGCTGTCAACAAGACGCCCGGCCGGAGCGCGGATCGAACGCCGGAAAGTTAAGGGTAAACGCCCGCCTTGGATAGAGGTGGGAAAGCGAGAAGGACCGGCATATAAAGAGGGTCAGAGGTCGCTCCAGAGAGATTTTGCGAACCAGAGCAAGAGCAAACATATTGTCGGCTGGTCTTTTGCGACCCCCTTTCCCACAAAGTGGCCTTTTGTAAATCGGATCCGTCCCCACTGTCCCCTTACAGTAAATTCAGTCTGGCTCAACATTAGGACGCTTATCTCCAGGATAACAGGTACAGTGAAAATTCGAATTGTCCGACACACATACTTCGACTATACTTCTAGATTTGATCTCATATTCACTCCCTTCGGAGTCTATGTGAAGTGGTGTAATTTCACTTGTGTAAAGTAACTCAGATGTGTAAACCAGCTTACATTTTAGTTTCATTTCAGTGTTTTTCCTCTCAGCCTTCAGCATTCCCAAGTTTAACGTGTCTGTTGTTTGCAATCCAGTGACAGTGCATTTGCATTACAGAATATGTGATTGAGAAACTGTGTATCAACTGCTAACCACGGTGTCCTTCTCCCCATCTTCCCAGTGAGAAGAATCAAGATTTTACATCTGAACACAAATTTTAATTGCACCCTAATGGTATACGCTTCTGTTTGACCTTAGTCTAATTTTAATGGTTTCTAAACCCAGTGTGGTTATCTTATCATAAGGTTATGTTAACCTAGATCTAATCTTTAAAGTTCTTAAATTCATTGTGAGTATCATCCCTGTTTAATCTTAAGATACCCTAAAGAAGCTTATATCATATTCATTTGCATTTGGCATTATTTGCTTTTTAAATAACTTTAATTACAGTGCCTCGGTGCCAGTGATTAAGCTCCTGTGTCAGTTTTCTTCTGATTTTTGTAATTAGTATATCCTACTAAGTTATTCCTTGATTTTCCCTTAATCTCCATTGAAATTACCTTTAACAATAATTATACCTACTTTTTTTTCTACAAGTATGACCCTAAGTTAGTTGCACAAAAACTAGAGTCAAACTTAAAAGTCCCGTTGCAAGCCACACTTGTAAAAATATGTTACAAAACTTTATGAACACACAGAACTGAGTTTCCATAACTATTGTACTATAATAAGCCATTTGAATATCCTGTAAGAATATGTCCCGGCAAAAACTTGTTGCAAATTATTTAATAAAAACACTACAAATTCCATACCGTCTGTGAATGTGCGTGAGTTTATCTTTGTCTCATTGTCTCGGGGGACAATGAATCATACCCAAAACAAGTCAGGATATTTTATGAAAGAAGCAAAATGCACCCCAAGTGGAATTCTTCAGCGCCCCAGCTTTCTGAGAGAGATGAGCATTTGCCAAGTCTCTTACATATAATATAAGATAATGGAGGCGTAGGCTGAAATAATCTTATATTTCCTTTTACAAAACCGCAAGAGTACATGACAGTTATTGCGTTACGTTGAGAAGAATAAAATACGTCTCTTGGATGCTGAAAGTCTTCACCTTTGTTTATGCCTCGTTTATGGCGTCCTTTTCCCACCTGAACACAAGAACCGAAATATCTGATGTCATTATTTCGTGACTCGGTTTGTGGAATATCTTCGTGTTACAGTACTTCAGACGGCGATGCCAGACAGCGAGAAATAATAGGTGCATTATTCTCCACGTCATTATAACTTGTCCAAAGCCACGCCCTCTCGCTCTCTCACATCAGGCGTAAAGCGCGTACAATTATCTCGCTGCGTTTAATGAAAATTGCTCTTTATGGCGTTTTTCTGCAAACCAATTAATATTTTTCAAAAATGCCTCTTCATTACCTAACGAAATTTGCATCAAAGCGTAAAGTATTTTCATGTGGTGTTCGAGTTTTGCACTTTTTTCTATTGACTGATTTCTCAACTAAGCTCTTTTCTGTTCACCAGATTCTGAACCGAAGATCGGAATGAACGATATACCATACGGTATGACGTGAGGAAAAATATTCCAAAAATACTATACATATCCTTATTCTTGTATGAAATGTACGTTTTAAACTCTGGAGCCATGGTTAGGAGACATTTCTTGCCATGCTATGACACAAAATTAAAGGAGATATTTTGACAGGGCCAAAAATGTTAATTGCAAAACAATTAGCTCAGCAAATTCAGATTTCCGATCTTCCATTACTTTTTCAGTTTCCTTATCTCACCCACCCTGATTGAAATGAGATACTGGTAAAAAATAAATGATAGATAAACCTCTTGAATGGTAGTAGATTGTTAAGAGTTCAGGAAAACGACAGATGGAAGAGAATTCCAAAGCTTGCAATGAATACTTATCAAACCAAGTAGCAAGAAAGTAAGGGTCGGGTCGTCAATCAGACGAACTGCCTCTCACCAAATACCGCCGGGAAGAGCAACAAACGCTGGAGCCACCCAAAAGGTACATATTATACGTCAAATGGGGATGGATAAAACCAATATGAACCTTCCGTAATAGAGGTCAAGGGAAAAACACTACACGTAAACTAAACAAATACTTATCAGTGGCGGATAAGGGATTCTCCTGCCACACCAAAGAATCGAGTTTGGATGTAAAAATAGTCAGAAAAAAAAAAAACACGAAGAAACTATACCTTAGACCCATGAATAGGGAAATGTGCAGATGAGATTTATTTCAAGTGACAGAGGACTACTTTATGGACTGATCAAAATCATAACTAAAGACCTTAACTTCTTGAGGGGGAAGGTATCACCAAATGGTAACAGTTTCACAAAAATTTACCGTTTAGCAATTTTGGAGACCACATAGAAAAGGAATAACTTTTAATGGTGCCTCCATCAACGCAGTCTGAATAAATGTTGATATTCTTTCCCTTCAATCAAACGGTGCTGAATTCTGTGATTCCACTTTACACGTATCTCCTTTAAGTGATAAGTCCTTGAAAGTGCTACTTACTTTACCCATTTACACTTATCTTCATCAGAGGCTCTGTATCTTCATTGGATCACTATCATATCCACTTTAACATTACTCAAGGTTAGTCACTATACTTCACTTAACGAATAATTTTGCGAGTTATTCTCAATATATATCTTAAACTTTTCTAAGGTAATCTGTGTGGAAGTGATACCGGATGAATGGTGACTAAATTTTGTCAACGAATGCCTATTAAATTCTTGCCTACTTAGGCAATATTCCTTCCCTTTTCTGGGCCTGGAGTTTACTTTCTTAAACTATTTTCCAGGGAACGATATTTTGACTAATCGCATAAACGCTGAGGATTTCTGAGAGAATCATCCAGACTGATGTGGTTTCATGAAATGGCTAATGATTCTAACATGTCAAAACATTTACAGGCGTAATAGAAAAAAGCTTTTTCCCTAAAAGACAATTTCGGATAAAGAAACCTATTAAGGTTCACTTTTGAAGCTAAATTAATTGGCAACAAGTCATATATCTAAAAAACTAAGACCTACCACGAGGAATTAGTATGTCAATCTGGGCGTAGGTGCAAAACGTGACTTGACATTAACATAATTTTTAACGACTCTGGAATTCCTTGCATCTATGAACTTTAAAGATCTAATCTAGATAAAACTTTTAAACTTCCTCACTCTTGTGCAGAAATGTGCTAAATCTAACAGAAATAATTTCAAGTCTCAGTTTTCATCATCGTCAAAAATGAAAACCAAAAATATTTGGAGGCTGATGAAAACATACTTAAAATGGTTTCTGTTAGATTCAGCACTCTTGCACAAGTTACTCTAAAACAAAGATCAAGCTTTACGCGGATTTACGACCAGAGGCCAATGGGGCGAAGCCAGTTGAGATATATCACCCCTTTAAAATATGAATACGTAAATAATTTATGCACCATCCACATGACGGGAATGAATATCTGAAAGCAGTTTTTAGCCTTAAGCGTGCATAACTCATTTCAATTATTCAATTTTTTTTCTGTGCACTACAGAACACAAGGAATAAATATTCGCATTACATTTACCAAGACTACGTTTTTCTATAACCAACCTTTCCAGTATTTTACAATCTAATAAATTTTTTAAATACCTGCGGAGGCTAAAGGTGATTTCGTACATCTGAAGGAACAAATCCTTCCAATTAGCCTGATGTGTCATACTACATTTTCTTATTTTTTCCTTTAATCCAGTCACTATTAACTATTGCGTTGCACTATTATATAATCATGTATTCCTATGACCTTCGTCGCGGTGTTCTGAAACAAAATAAGGTCGTAACTAAGGCTCAGAGCAAGAAGAAATTTCAAAGGTGCTTTCGAGGCATTGCGTGTTAGCCAGCAGAAAGGAAGCCAGGCTCTCAAGCACACGGAAATGGTGAAGGCTTGTCAGGTGGATTGCAGAGGGGAGAAGTAAGGCTGAATTATTGCTTTTACAGGTCTCACGGAATATTCCTTCGCGAAGTTGCTACAGCTGAGTAATAAAGCATAACGCGATTAGTCAAGTAGATCAAAATTTCATGCAAACACACAATATGAAAGCATACGTTATATAAATGTGCAAAGATATATATTTTAAAGGGTAGTTTACAGTTTACCGGGCCTAACCACGCAACAACCAAATCCCTCCGCATAGGTAAGTAGTTCGACCTCGGTTAGGATAGCACATCGTCGATAACTATACACTGTTTTTTTTTATCTGTCCATCCGCCTGTGGTGTTTTTGTATGGTAACACTGCGTCCCGGGCTTTAGATATTTACGCTAATTGTAAGTTTTAGGTAAATAAAAGGATATCTGGGTGTACATTTGTAACTGAAAAGTGTTTTAATAATTTACTGTATGCGAATTACACCGTTAATATTCGAAATAGGATATTATTATAATCGTTGAATGTAAGCTGAATGTAACTATCTAAAGCCCGGGACGCAGTGTTACCATACAAAAACACCACAGGCGGATGGACAGATGAAAAAAAAAACAAGAGTATAGAAGTTAGGAACAAAATCGTACATGGATAAGGATTGGGAAGAGGCTTCATACTTTCAGTCTAGAGCGTGACGCATATTATGGGACTCCAATGACATTTTTGCTAAGCGCACGGAAAAAATAAAGATTGCACTTAGTATGCAATGATGAACATCCAAATTGTAGAAAATGCAGCAGTTATTTACTGGAAGTTATATGAATGGAATTCCTGTGAAACTGTTCTCCAGTCACCGTGGGGAGACACCATGTTATTTAATGTTATGTTTATTATTCGAGTGTTTCAATTACCGTTCATTTCTGTAATCACTCGCGATTTAACTAATATCCCAGGCGACATAAAATCCTCTTCAAAATGACAGGTTATACAAAATTTCTCTTGTGTTTAGTTTGTCAATTCATTCCGTTTTGTGTCTGTTCCTAATCTGACGGTGACTACAGCTTAGTCAATTCCCAAAACTGATATGAAATTACATATTATTGAGGCCTTACATTTTTAATAAAACTTAGGGTAAGAGATACCCCTTGGGTACCCTACGCAAAGGCTGCTTTTGAATTATCGAAGAGGCTTAAAGTGGCATCAACGACAAACGACGTTTGCTTGGTAAGAAGGAAAGAATACAAATGTTCCTCCGCCTTTTTAGGATCCAGCGTCCTAAGACATTTACATACACAAACACTTCCATAACACTTACACATACTTTTATGGATTTTTGCTGATGTAAATGAGTCCTGGGGCTGGTAACATGCAACGTTATTGAATAGTTTAACCTGCTCATATTTTATGAATTTCGTTTGGTTATTTACATACACACACACACACATATATATATATATATATATATATATATAATATATATATATATATATATATATATATATATATATATATATATATATATATCACGAGCACACGTGTGTGTATATATATATATATATATATACATATATATATATATATATATATATATATATATATATATATATATGTGTATATGTATGTATATGTTACGGCCGGATTTTGCAAAATTGGTCATTTTACAAAATTACCGGCCATTTTGCAAAATGACCTAAATTTCTCAACATTTTGCAAAATGACTTAGATTTTGGTCAGAAATATATATATATATATATATATATATATATATATATATATATATATATATATATATATATATATATCTCTCTCTCTCTCACAAACAAACAAGCGCACACACACGTGTGTGTGTATGTATGTGTATGTATGTGTATATATATATATATATATATATATATATATATATATGTATATATATATATATATATATATATATATATATATATATATATATATATATAATTCAATATCACACACATTTCAAAATAGTAAAATGGCGACAACAGATTCAATTAAACAAAACCTAAAATGACTGATATCTCACGCGCACACACACACACACACACACACACTCTCTCTCTCTCTCTCTCTCTCTCTCTCTCTCTCTCTCTCTCAACAACATCAACCTATTGACCAATCGTGACACGAACAGAAATTACATGTCAGTTGCACGCTTGATATTCTATTAAGAAACTGTTGCCCTGAAATGACAGAACATTATAGTGAAAAAGTACGTGGAATTCCATGGAACTAGTTTATGATGTTCATAGTACACTAAGAATTCATCATGTCTATCAACGCACGTATTTTTTTCTAAACTGATGTTTTATGCCTAACAGCACCATAAATGTATATTAAAAAAATTCTAATACTTGTTAGGTCTACTCACTTCAAAAAACTGAATGTGTTTACTAAAAATGATCTGAGTAAGCATACTATTCAACAATTTATGTTTGAAAATGTTCAACTTACTATATTCACTAAAATAGTGAATAAACAAGTATTCACTATGAATGTAATTTAGAAAAATTAAATCATTACTGGATATGTCGCCATTGAACCAATTTATACATCCCAATATCTAGACAAAAGACATTTGCCGAATTCGAGAGTATCCAAATTTATCCTTTAATATATTTATTTCGTCATTGTTAAAAATACAGAAAGTTTTTGTTTCAACTACTAAAATAGTTAACGTCCGCGAAACGGACACGACTGTTGAAAAAACTCAAAATATGACGGGGAAGTGAAAAATGCTTTTCTAAATCTGGAGATAAACTATTTCTATACACCGGAAGAGGAAGAATATGAGAATTTACGCAGTGAGACCGAGAGTATACCTGTTTCAGTCAACGAACGCAAGCCCACAGTACATAACCTACTACACCATTAAGAGCAATTATTATAAGCTCCTTATACCCCTGGTACAAGTTACTCATCATATGCCTCTTTTAATGAAAGCTGTTAATATGCTTAACGTGTATGTTTTGCATTATAGAATTCCCGGTACAGATTTTGCTAAAACAACAATAGTATCAACCGCAGTTTACTGTGAGAGAGAGAGAGAGAGAGAGAGAGAGAGAGAGAGAGAGAGAGAGAGAGAGAGAGAGAGAGAGGCCCAAATCCGCGTTACCTGCAAGTCCGGACAGCAAATTTATTTTGCATTCCAGTTCCCTTCAGGTGTACTTCAGTGACAGTTGACGCCTTGAGACATTCATTTCCTCATAGTGGCCCTTTTGTTTTTCTAAAACCAATTCTCTGTCTTACGAATTGTCAAACTGATTGAGGTGAAATCACTGAGGATAAGAATGTGATCGATGACAACCAACATCCACAAGAAGTGTGGGGTCATTATAATAAAAACAAGAAGAATAAAAGGAAAATTACCTTTAAAGTTACAGTACAGAAACAAAAAAACGCCAAAAAACACTAACTTTCCATTTCCCTTTCCATTCTCTCACAAGCGGCGATGCTCTGTTAGGTGCCAAAGGTTTTCTGACAGGCCTCCTGTCAAGAAACATGTTCTAAGCACGAAACATCACCTCGTGACAGCCATTCCAGTTTTGGCATTCAATTTACTGACATAAAAGAGCAGCCTTTTAACCTTCTGCATTGCACTGGATCAGTGCATTGCCTTCTTGACAAAACCTTAACAGTAAAAGTGATTTCCTTGAATCTCTAGTTTAGAAGCCCCGTAGGTAGTGATTTCTTTGATGTCTAGGAATGATTTTTAGCTTGTGTACGCAATTCTGATATGGGGAGATTTTTTCCAAGATGGCCGCCGGCCCGAAATCGGTTGGTTCCGAAAATTTGTCTCTATCTCATACATGTGGCTTCCAGAAAAAAATGACAAAAGTTCAAAATTGTTCAAAATACATTTTTACGCCATATTTTTGCATTTCTAAACCCATTTACTTATACTATCTGTAATAATTTAAGTAAAAAGTATGCCAATTATAATTTCTCCTATGTTTTTTTTAAGGAAACTTTGTTGTCAGTATCTCATAAAAGAATGCTTCTACAAAAAATTATCTAAGTTCAAAATTGTTTAAAATACATTTTTACACTAAGTTTTGTTATTTCTAAACACACTTACTATTTGACTTCTTTTAATGTAAGGAAACTGTATGCACCCTAAAAAAATGTTTGGGGAAAAAGGAAGAGTATACAGAGTCTGGCATTGGTGGCTCACATGACACAGTTCTAGTTCTGTTTCAGGTTGAGCCACAGAGAAAAAGAAAACACATCGACTCGAATGTCTGTTTTACTGGTAAGCACCAGGAGAACTAAATGATGTCTTGAAATGTTAAATTCTTGTACCATTTATCTGACCTAAAGGTACAGGAGTTATTAGTTCTGATTTTGTACCATCTAATGACACAGATACATCAATAGCGTCTAAGGAGGCAATTCTTCCATATCCTGTAACCAGCCAGTCCTCTATTTAAACAACTATGGTAAACTACATAGTAGATGCGATGAAGCAAGTGAATCAGAACTGTGGGGCTTTATGCTCACGAGCTTCAGTTGTTTGTTTCCCTCTCAGCTTTTAAAATATTGTTCTTGGTTGAGGCTTCTTTCACACCACACAAATAATCATAAACTGCTTAGGACAATGGCATTGCAGAAGCAATGATAAAAACTGAAGTATTTGGCCCAAAAGTGGTCGAGAATGTACTAGAAGGCAATCACTGTTCATGAGGAGTTCGAGGTATGGCTATAACTGCAGAAGCTCTGCAGAATATGAAAAATATCAGTCACTCCTTACAGAGCTTAAGGAGTGACTGATATCAAATTTTAAAGACAAGAGCTGATATCAAATTTTAGACTAAAGCTGATATCAAAATCTAAAGACTAGAGCTGAAATCAAATTTTAAAGCCAAAGCTGATATCAAAATCTAAAGCTGACATCAAATTTTAAAAAGAAAAGGCCCATTAAAGTGCAAGAAAGAAAGTAGAAGATGCACACCATCTTTTGTAAGATTTTCGTACAGACTTTATGATGTTTCTAAGGAAAGGGGCAGAGAAGTCAAGTGTTTTGTTCTTGGAACACTTTTATAATGAACTCGTCCCAATACTAAGAAATATCGTGAAAACCAACAGAGAAGGAAACTTGAAGAACCTCCATATATCTGCTTTTCAGAGAGCACTGCCATTATCATTTTACTATGGAAAGGTAAATTATGTAAGATGGGGCTCTGTTTACTATGAAGATTGCTTGAAACTTGAAACAAAACATCCCAGTGTCTTTCATTCTTTTGTTAGGGGTGGGGGGGGGGGGTTTTGTAGTACAAACATGGGGAGGAATTTTAGAATGTAGGCATGAATCAAGGTTTTTTAGAGTTGTGCTATAACAAGCCAGAAAAAGGACAGGGAGGCATAACTGGAATG
This sequence comes from Macrobrachium nipponense, assembly GCF_015104395.2. Classification (NCBI taxonomy): domain Eukaryota; kingdom Metazoa; phylum Arthropoda; class Malacostraca; order Decapoda; family Palaemonidae; genus Macrobrachium; species Macrobrachium nipponense. Next base: position 34,920,550 of record NC_087202.1, on the reverse strand, counting down.
ACCAAAAGAATAGAAGCTGTGGCCCTTCATGATGCAATCACTCATGATGCACATTCACTGAACATGCTTCACAGAAGAATTTGTGGAATTATTGAAAACGATCAGTATGACCTGCTCCATGCGCTTTCGGACACTGTGAACAAAAATTATAACTAGTGCATCATGAAAATTACGAATTTCATTATAAATACGCATAACCTATTTTCTCCAGTAAAGCATGACCTAGTTATCAACTTTGCAACAGGAAAGCACTTACCAATGGAAGAAACAAATTTTAAACTGGAATGCATCACTGAGGGACGAAAACAACACAATGAATTTCGTGACCAAGTTTTTATACAGAGGTCAAAACAACTCCTTCATCCCTTGACTAGCAAAAAAAGGGGTTTAAATCTAAAATTAACGTAAAAAGTAGCGATGTATCTAGCAAAAGAAAAATCTAATGCTCAAATAATAATTAAAATAGCTAGAGATCGTAATTATTGCATTGATACACTTATCATATGAGCTATAGTAGATTCACATCAACCATGGATCCAATGTCTAGGCCAGTCCCTTACGGCGCTCCATATTGGATGTTGATAAGCCTATCACAGGGCTGGAAACTCTGTCTCTTGAGAGAGTTCACATAGGCAGGATGTATGTTCCACCCCTCCTGAGGGATACGTTTCAAGAGGTGGAACATACATCCTGCCTATGTGAACTCTCTCTCGAGAAACTGAGAGTTTCCAGCCCTGTGATTGGCTTATCAACAGCCAATCAGGAGCGTCGTAAGGGACGGGCCTAGAAATCACAAGCACCGTTGATGTGAATCTACTATAACATGTACATCTTTCTTTTTAACAAAAGATGGCACAATACTGAAAACCAACGAATTTGAAATAATCCATGAGCTAGAAAAATATTTGACAAATATGCAAGCTCAACCCATCCAGAGTCCTCCGTCCACCACTTGCTCAGTCTCTGATTTTCTGCTCCGTGCCCGTACGATTTCTGCATCTGCTACGAATTCTGTGAAAACCTTAGGTGAATTTGCAGAAATTATTCTAAGTAGAATTCTGTCGTTGTCTAGGAATGCAGATAGAATTGACAGCATTTGACATGCATTACGAGAACAGTAATGAAGCTGAATTGAGGCTTAAGCATATGAAAACAGATCTTATTGATGTGATTATTCAAACAATATGGTAACTTTGCCTGAAGGCATGGATGACTTTTGGGGATCAATCCGTAATAAAAATCAGCTCCAGAAATTCTTCAAAGCCTACACCATACAGCATAAAGACAGATTGCATACTATAACTGTATTTGAGTGATGTGATTGAGGAAAAAGCAATCAAATTACGGAATGGCCACTGAACTGACGTGCCTGTTAGGTTCTGCCGTTGTTCATTCATATCAATCATGCTTTTACAGATACCCGTGTAGCGAATCTGATAATAGCATAATCGGACACAGGTGTCTTTGCGTGTGCTGTTCACTATTATCACAGTTTTCAAAGCAAATGGCATAAAAAAAAGGGTGGATCCTTTCTGGAATAGGACAAACCACACAATACAGTCCAGTGCGTCACATATGTGTTATAGCATAAATGGTATAAAAGCAAATTATTGAAGCCTTACCTGCAACGCATTCACTAACTGGTTGTGACACTACGAGAAAAGTCTGAACAAAGCATGCAGCTCTTGCGCAGGCTAAAGACTAAGCTTACCTTATAAAAGACTTTGGAAGAGCGGAATTGTCAGATATGATAATAAAAATTGTTGAAAAGTACTTCATAAGAATCTTGGGAAAAGAATTCAAGAAAATGGATGACTTCCGAGCCTTTAAATACCATCGCAGAAAAAATCTGGATTTTACAAAGTTCCACCAACTTCCACTTCTCTCAAGCCACACATCAAAAGAGCTTATCTTCAAGCCAACAGATGGTACATTATATTAGATGACTATCATGTATTAACGTAATTGGCATTGCTTTTGCTTTATTTTTATCTCAGCCTTGTTTTCTCGCTTTTGTTATATTTGTTGTATATAAAAAATTTAGCGTAAGGAAATTAGTTTTAAGGCGTTAGTTTTAAGCTTTACTTTTGGTCTCGGCTGAGGCGTCAAGCGAACTGCTTGTTAAACCCTCCTCCCTGCTTGTTTAATGTTTGTGAGTATCTTATTAATGCTAGTTTTTTTTTTTTTTTGGTTTTTTTTTTGTTTATCTTTCGAGTGGTTGGTGAAAAGGACACCAGTGAGGATATTGGAGGGGCGCAACTTTTTCCCGAGAACAGTTCGGGCTCGCTATTCTCCCCGCATGGTTGTGCAGCTGGCTTATTTTTCTGAATCGCCCTTCGAAGGATTTGTCGTCGTCAGTATTGAAGGCGCAGGGGCATTTCTGCCATCTGCGGTGACTTACCCCCTTACTGTGTGTACTTTCCTGCGGGCTCTGATATCGGCGCTGGATCCCGACAGAGTGGACGTGGGAGGGACATCACTGTGTTTGCCTACGACTTTCTTCTGAGCTGCAGCGGTGGGGGCATTGAGGCCCGTGAAGGTGCAAGTAGGCGGTTGCTACAGGTAGGGAATTTCCCTTGTGTTTTTTGGTCGGGAGCACGACAGACTCCTTCCCCATGGTATTGGTGACCTGTGTAGCTGCACGCCCTTCGATAGCTGAGTATTGGCCTGGTACGTGGCATTGTCCCAGAGAGTGTAAGAGATCACGGCTCCCCTTTATTTCGGCCTACGGCAAGGCAACTGTTTATCCTGAATCATTTGGGAATCATTCATCCCTTATTCAGTGTGAGAAGCTCTTTGCGTACATTTTTATATTTATATATATATATGCCAATCAGTGTATATCTTGACACGAGTGATGCTATAATTTTCGTTATTTCTTGTGGGTATTATATATCAATTAATATGTTGGATATTTTTTATATTTAAGATTTAGTTTATATTTATAGGTAGGAGAATTAAGTTTTCCCCTGTTGGTCTCTTACTTCTTTCCTCTCTGTTTAGTTATAGGTATTGGTTTATATTTATGTTGATGTGGGCCCATTTTGCTAATTTATGCAGTATATTCTCTTATTTCTGTCTAGGGTTTAGTGTTAGTGTTTAGGAACTCCTAAGGGAGTAGTAAGGACTAAGTTGTGTCCTGTATAGTCACAAGGCTGACTTTATTATTCTTTTGCTTTGTTTGTTAATAAATATTGTTGAGTTTTCCTGTGTGTTTTTGTCTCCGCTGACTGAATTTAGCTGGATACTTGGTAAGATCACTGTCCTCTCTATTCTTGTGCAAAAGAACTTGCACCCACCGGCCCCAACAAGGGTCGTAACATATTTGGGCGACCTTTCGGTGACAGGATAGAGAGCTCGGGGTATCCGGTATTTTGGTCGGTGGAGCGACACTCAGGTGGACGCTTCAGTATTTGTTACTGTTTTGAGTGTTGCCTTCCCCCCTGAATTATTTGTGTTAAAATGGCAGAGTTTATTTTTGACCCAGCTGAGTTTTTGGGGTCGGCTGATTGTCTTAAGCACTTACCAGTGTTAAACAAAAAACATTTAATTGAATGTGCTAAGTGGTTGGGTGTTCCGCTGAAGTCAGTGGACACTAAAGGAAAGGAAAATTGTGGGCAGTTAGGGATAAGGTCAACCAGGACTTGGCAGAGGCTGAGCATTTAGTTAGTGGTAGGGAGAGTGACATGGATAGTATTGGTGAAGGGAGTATGAATGATTTAGAAGAGGATAGTGTGAGTGTGAGAGCTGGCCTAACCCTGTTTGAGGATCCTCCTCGTACAGGTACCATTTATAAGGGTCCTGCAAACTTACTTAAAAATGTGTCAAATAATCCATTCTTGCCACCCCCTAATTCGGTGCCAGTTGAACCCCTGGCCCCTGTTAATGCTTTGGGTGACTCCAAGGAGGAGGTGGAATACAAATTAATTTGCAAAAGAATTGAGTTAAGGAAGATTGAATTTGAGGAAGAACGAGCGGGCAAGGCGACACGAGTTGGAGATGGCTAACCTTAATTTGCAGATGGCAAGGTTACAGGGGACCAATATGGCCAGTTCCCCTAAAGTCAATTTTCAAGATAGGTTCAATCTAGGTGCGGCACTTAAATTAGTGCCTGTATTTGATGAACAAAATGTCCCCGAGTTCTTCAAGGCATTTGAGCGTGTAGCCACCCGATTGTCCCTGGCCCACAGAGATGTGGACGGTTTCTAATCCAATGTAGGTTAGTGGGCAAGGCAATTCGGGTATACAATGCCTTGGAGGAGGGAGTAGCCCAGGACTACCCAAAAGTGAAAAGCTTGATTTTGAAAGCATATGCCTGGTCCCTGAGGCCTACCGCCTCAGATTTCGGAACTATATGAAACACCCTGCACAGTCCTTTGTAGAATTTGCACGTGTCAAGGAGGAACAGTTCGACGACTGGCTGAAAAGTCGTCAGGTAGTGACTTTTGCTGCGTTACGTGAACTGATGCTCCCTTGAGGAGGTTTAAGAAGGCCTGTAGCAGGGAGTTAAGGTCCACCTTGAGGAGGTAAAGGCCATGAAAGTGAGTAGTGCCGCTCAATTAGCAGATGAGTTTTTTGTGTGTTGACCTCACCGTTCAGGTAGTGGCAATTTATTATTTAAGGTCTTGAATAACCCCTCATCTCGCTCCCATAGTGGTGGTAGGAGAGTTGAAACCCCCCTTGTTGACCGTCCTAACCCCAATATCTCTAAGAATATTAATGTCACTAATTCCTTTTCAGGTGGTAGGGATATGGGTAGAGTCCAAGGAGGTCCTCCTCCCCCTAGGGTTTTTGTTAATAGAGACTTCCCAAATGGGGGAAATAACAGAATCAATAATATGAAACAGAGGTTCAGGCCGTAGAGGAAACATGTTTCTGGTGTAATAAGCCAGGGCATTTCCAAAGCCAGTGTATTGCTCGTATTTGGCGGTACCTAGAGCGTAATAATCAAAGTCCTGTAGCATTAGTTAATGATAGGTCAAATGTTAGAAGTAGTATTTTCAGTAGACCTTGATCTGTTAGTAGATAGCCGGTAGTTTATGGAAAATAGTAGTAAGTTCTGGATGCTCCTAATCCTCAATTGTGACTTAAGTATGACAAATATGTATGGCCTGGAAAATTGATTTTTGACTCTTGTGTTGTCCAGGTGAAGTTTTTTAGGGACACGGTTTCTGCCGGTCGCTTGGTCATGAAGAGGGCATTGAACGGTTCTGAGAAATATACTGGAAATTTTGTATTATTGGGAGGTTTCCCAGACTCGATTGTGTCGGCTCCTTTGGTTAATGTCCGTATGTCTTTTCCAGGGTATGATCGCATCACTGAGTTGGCTGTGGTGGATAGTCTACCTATCCCGGGTATGATGGTATCCTGGAAGATATGCTGGATAGCGAAGGACGGGGAGATTTTCCCTATATATCTGTTAAAGGCTAGTCCCGTGGCTGTAATTACTCGGTCCGCAGCAAGAGCTGTTAGTTTACTTGATGTGGATAACGATGATGACTTAATGTTAAGTAGTTTAGAGTTAGATGTAGTAAGGCCCGGGTCAGTAGAGAGTAGTGGTAATGATACTGTATTAATGATATGAAACTTTGATTGGGACAAGAGCTGCTTTTATTAAGCTCAAAAAGATGAGTTTAATTTTGACTTGAGGCGATGTTGAGGATCTGACTAAACCTAGGTTTGGAGTTGTAAGGGGCTTATTATATAGGTTTAGGTCGTCCCCGCATCTGATAATTTGAATAAAACTGGTAGAGTGGAACAGATTGTGGGTACCTTCTCAATTCAGAAATTCTATTTTGGAATTAGCTCATACCATTTTTTTTCAGTCATTTGGGGTGTGTTTAAAAACTTTCCACAGCTTGGCTAGTATTTTTGGTGGCCCGGAATTAAATTGAGTGTGAAGCAGTTTATCAGAGAATGTGAAACTTGTCAGGTTATGGGTAAACCTATCAGGGGATCCCTAAAGCCCCGCTGCATCCCATACCTGCATAGGGTGACCATTTTTCTGAAGTTAGTATTTGATGTTTGTAGGTCCCTTACCTAAGACTAAAACAGTTACGTATATTTATTAACTATCATGGATAGAGCCTCTCGTTTTCCTGAAGCTATACCTATGAGGCGTATTACATCCAAAGTTGTTTTCGAAAAACTCATTGATTTCTTTTCCAGGTATGGTCTCCCTCGTGTAATTCAGACCGCTGCGGGACGAATTTCACGAGTAAGGTATTTAGGGGTAAGTGTGCTGACTGGCCATTCATCACATTACCAGCGTACCTTATCACCCGGAGAGTCAAGGTGTGGTGGAAAGATTCCACCAAACCCTCAAGTCTGTCCTGAAGAAACATTGTTATGATAATGGTGTTGATTGGGTTGGGACAAGACCCTCCCTTTTGCCCTCTTTGCTATCAGGAGCCACCCTAACTCTTCTACTGGAGTAGCCCCTTTTGAGTTGGTATTTGGGCACAAGGTTCGCGGTCCATTGGAAATTGTTTTTGAAATGCTCGAAGCAAACCGGAAGGGTGAAATAAAAGTTGGAAGGTTTGTGGAAGACTTGAAGGGCAAAATGATTAGTGCTTGGAAGTTTGCCAGGGAAAATTTGGAACGATCACAGTTGGTAATGAAAGGTAATTTTGACAAAAAGGTAAAGGTATGTTCATTTGAACCTGGGGAGCTAGTGCTGGTGTTGAGTATGGACCCAGATAGTTTTCTAGAACCAAGATATAAGGGCCCTTGGAAGGTTCTGAGGAAACTGTCAGAGTTTAACTATGAAATTGAGGCCCCGGTTCAAGCCGTAAGTGTAGAGTATTTCACATTAACAGGCTGAAAACCTATCATGGTAAGCAAGGTGATCCATTAGCGATCGTGTACGAGCCTGTGTCTGTGGTAGTGGATGTGCCTCCAGAGGACTCAGATGAGTTAGGGTGTCAGGTTCCTTCAGATGCATTGGGTGAAAATATGCAAAATTTGGAAATGTTGCAAAGTAGTTTAGATCATTTAGATGTTGACAAACGGAAGATGTGCTTAATTTAATTTATTCCTTTTCAGATCTTTTTCAGGATGCTCCAGGTAGAACAAAATATTTAAATCATGACGTTGATGTAGGTGGTGCTCCCCTGTGAAGCAAAGTCCTTACCGGCTGAACCCAGTAAAATTGGATTTGGTCAGTAAGGAGATAGAGTACATGTTGAAGCATGACCTTATTCAACCTTCTGTGAGTCCCTGGAGTTCTCCTATTGTATTAGTAAAAAAAGCAGACGGTAAGTTCCGCATGTGCGTGGACTACCGCAAAGTGAACAAAATACTAAAAATGATTCTTTTCCACTTCCTCGTATTGATGATTGTTTGGATCGGATTGGTTTCTGCCAATTTATTACTAAGCTGGATCTTTTTTGAAAGGTTATTGGCAAGTTCCATTATCGATCGAGCTCGTGAAATATCAGCATTTGTCACTCCATTTGGCCTATACGAGTGTAAGGTTATGCCATTTGGAATGAAAAATGCAGCTTGTACTTTTCAGAGGCCTCATGAATGGAATAGGGTAATTTGTGGTTTGGAAGGAACGGAAATTTATATCGAGACTTGGTAGTATATAGTAATGACTGGGATACCCACATGCTAAGGTTACGTAAGGTTTTTGTTTTGAAGCCTTAGGTCTGCAGGACTTGTTGTTAAGTTGGGCTAAGTGCGAATTGGCCAGGCAAGGTTTGTTATTTGGGTCACGAGGTTGGTTTGGGTCAGGTGGCTCCGAAACAAGCTAACCTCGAGGCAATTATAAGTTTGAAAAGGCCAAGTAATGTTAGAGAGGTAAGAAGGGTGCTGGGCATGACGGGTTATTACGCCGTTTCGTGCGTTAATTACTCAGATCTTGCTCAACCATCTACTACTTTATTAGAAAAAGGGAAAAGGTTCTGTGGTCTGATCGGTGTGAAGAATCTTTTAATAAACTCTTAAATCTGTGCTAATTACTGAACCCATATTTTGACTTCCCCAGATTTCAGAAACCTTTTATTATCGCGGTAGATGCCAGTGATGTCGGGATTGGAGGGGTCCTTTTCCAACGGAAGGAGGACGGTGTTCATCCTGTATCTTACTATAGTAAGAAGCTTCTGGCGGTCAGGAAAGGCGTTACTCCACCATTGAAAAGGAAGCTCTTTCTTTGGTCCGCGCTCTTAACCATTTCAAACCTTTATGTGACGAATTTTCTTTTTCCGGTGAGATTTGGACTGACCACAATCCTTTGGTTTTCATCGAGCGGATGAAGGGAGCCAACCAGAGGGATTTTGCGTTGGGCCCTATTTCTGCAGGAATTCAACCTTATTATTAAACACGTAAAAGGGACAGACAATAAAATTCCTGACGCCCTTTCTAGGACTTAGTGTGCTTGCCTGTTCCTTCTCGTACGCTGCCCTGCTCGTTTCTCCAATTAGGTTGTATGAAAAAAATTACTTTTGAATGTAGTATAGTTTAAGTAATATTTCAAGAGTTGTTGTAGATTTAGTAAGTTTCTGTAAGGTTTCTGTGAGTGGGTATTACACTCTTATTATGTTATAATGGTTCATGATTCCTAACGAATGATTGATTTGTCCCGGTATACTAAGAATTTTGATTTGATTTATTTATATGACTTTTTGAACTATATTGTTGGTGAGCTGTAGGTTAAGGTGTATGCCTGTGTGTCTAAGTTTATTTAGGTTAAGCTAGGTAAGATGGTTTCCTTAGATTTGAGGATTTGTGACTGTTATGATCCTGTTTAAATTATTGGTATTGTTATGTTATGTCTGTCTTTTACCATGCTTTGACTTTGGGTTCAGAGTATGGTATTATCATTGAGCTTTAGAATAATGGTAAGCTATATAAAGCGTTTGGTTTGTATTGTCTCGTGGTATTTTCTATTGTTGATATTTTAACACAATTTGGTTTCAGGTTTATTGTTCTATTATTGTATGTTTGCCTGTTATTGGTTGTCTTTATTGTTCTTTCCTTACAGGTTTGTTTTTACCACAGTTGTAAAAAAAAAAAAAAAAAAAAAATTTTTTTTTGCTGAAATTTTTTTTTTTCTTCGGGGAGGAAGGTATCATGTATTAACGTAATTGGCATTGCTTTTGCTTTATTTTTATCTCAGCCTTGTTTCTGCTTTTGTTATATTTTGTTGTATATAAAATTTAGCGTAAGGAAATTAGTTTTTAAGGCGTTAGTTTTAAGCTTTACTTTGGTCTCGGCTGAGCGTCAAGCGAACTGCTTGTTAAACCTCCTCCCTGCTTGTTTAATGTTTGTGAGTATCTTATTAATGCTAGTTTTTTTTTTGTTTTGTTTATCTTTCGAGTGGTTGGTGAAAAGGACACCAGTGAGGATATTGGAGGGGCGCAACTTTTTTTCCCGAGAACAGTTCGGGCTCGCTATTCTTCCCCGCATGGTTGTGCCAGCTGGCTTATTTTTCTGAATCGCCCTTCGAAGGATTTGTCGTCGTCAGTATTGAAGGCGCAGGGGCATTTCTGCCATCTGCGGTGACTTACCCCCTTACTGTGTGTACTTTCCTGCGGGCTCTGATATCGGCGCTGGATCCCGACAGAGTGGACGTGGGAGGGACATCACTGTGTTTGCCTACGACTTCCTTCTGAGCTGCAGCGGTGGGGGCATTGAGGCCCGTGAAGGTGCAAGTAGGGCGGTTGCTACCAGGTAGGGAATTTCCCTTGTGTTTTTGGTCGGGAGCACGACAGACTCCTTCCCCATGGTATTGGTGACCTGTGTAGCTGCACGCCCTTCAGATAGCTGAGTATTGGCCTGGTACGTGGCATTGTCCCAGAGAGTGTAAGAGATCACGGCTCCCCTTTATTTCGGCCTACGGCAAGGCGGGCAACTGTTTTATCCTGAATCATTTGGAATCATTTCATCCCTTATTCAGTGTGAGAAGCTCTTTGCGTACATTTTTTTATATTTTATATATATAATATATGCCAATCAGTGTATAACTCTTTTGACACGTAGTGATGCTATAATTTTCGTTATTTCTTGTGGGTATTATATATCAATTAATATGTTGGAGATATTTTTTATATTTAAGATTTTAGTTTTATATTTATAGGTAGGAGAATTAAGTTTTCCCCAACCTTGTTTGGTCTCTTACTTCTTTCTCTCTGTTTAGTTATAGGTATTGTTTGTATTTATGTTGTTGATGTTGGGCCATTTTGCTAATTTATGCAGTATATTTCTCTTATTTTCTGTCTAGGGTTTAGTGTTAGTGTTTAGGAACTCCTAAGGGAGTAGTAAGGACTAAGTTGTGTCCTGTATAGTCACAAGGCTGACTTTATTATTCTTTTGCTTTGTTTGTTAATAAATATTGTTGAGTTTTCCTGTGTGTTTTTGTCTCCGCTGACTGAATTTAGCTGGATACTTGGTAAGATCACTGTCCTCTCTATTCTTGTGCAAAAGAACTTGCACCACGGCCCAACAAGGGTCGTAACAATGACAAAGAATGTTTTCAAAACCCAAATCATTTTGGATATGTCGAAAAAGAGGCAGGCTAGACAGCTACCTGATGATTTTTATATAAACATATAGCTTTCTTGTAAACCTTAGTGAACATCTTATAACTATGTTTTACTTGTACAGTAAACGTCACAAGTAATGTAATCTTGCAATACATACTTTTCATATATTTCTAAATTGAGATAATTCTCGTTTTTTCCTGTTTAACCTAAGATATTCTGCAACAATGAATTTTTTCATACAAGGGTGTCTTTATCAAACTTGGATATGCATTCTAAACAATTTTGAACAATTGTAATTTTTTTCTATAATTATCGATTTTCAAATTACAATTTTTTTACTACAAAACAGAGAGAAAAAAGTTTTGGTCATAAACTATAACATACTACAAGATTGATTATCAATAAACTGATCTGTAAATGCCATAGTAGAGTGTAAAAATGCCCTTTGAACAATTTTGAACTGTAATTTCTATCTAGAGGCACTCGTTTGTGAGATACAGGAAAATTTTCTGACAAAGTCGATTTCGGTGCAGCGGCCATCTTGGCAACCATCTTGGAGAAAATCTCCCGATATCAGAATCACGTACTCAAGCTTAAAATCATTACTAAACATCAAGAAACATTTTGTGAAGAGAACTGCAACAGTCACCCCCTATGCGGCTCCTATACTCTTCATAATGGAAAAAAGTCCACAGTAGTATATATGTGTAGTACATTTAGCATTATACTACATATATACTACTGTGGACTTCATTTTTCCATTTATAGATCACGAAAAAGTGACGATACCAAATAATACTCTTCATAATTTCTGTATTACGGATTGATCCTTTCTAACAAATTAGATTTGAGGTTTGTTCCTAAGTTCCCGATGGTAACTTCAATTGTTTTTTTTTATTTTTTTATTCAAAATATTTCCTCGAACATTCGTCACTTATTTGCAGAAACTTTTTATAAGATGACTTCACTGTTAAATAAACGGAGAAATTAAACCATTAAAACTCACTGGGGATTAAAAAAAAGCACCAACCATTAGAAGAATTTATGAACTTAACACACCTACGAAAATTTAAAAGCATAGAGAATATTAATTCAATCCTGGCATTTCCGAGGCTATAGACAAAGTTATCCTGACATCTAGCCAGCTATTTATGTATTTTTTTACAGGATTTTTTTTTTCGAATAATACCTCATATCTGTTGCAAAGTTTTGTTTTTCATGCGAGATTTAGTCTTCTAACAGAACCCTTTCCATACCATAACCAAAGGCCTTTGGAGAACTTCCCCACAAGTTAAAGATGCCCCTGTCCACAAACTTTCCCTTCCATCTCAAAGAACTCATCAACTCCTGTACTGTTTCCGGTTGTCTTGCTTCAAGAAAATGAAGGGTCTGAATGGTTAGCAAAAACCTACAGAAATTCAATCCATCCGAGACACACTTCCTTCCGCTACTCTAAATCTAATCTTCAGTCTCCAATCAGTACTTTGGGAAAGGTAACTGGATGTCTTTGATTCCAAGAACTTGAGTGTTTTTTACGTCTAGATATTGTTTTTATTTATACTGTGAGGTTATTTCTTTCTTCACATACAACACTTACGTGATCTTAATTTTTGTCTCTAAACTGTTCTCCTCCAGATATGATGCAGACACTATCAACTTTAGGCTAGAAAAAAAAAATTCATTTAGTATTTTTACCCTGGGAAACTTTTCTTCCTCACCCTACCACACTTGCAATGTTTTTACTTAACAGAAAACCGCTAATCACCAACGAAAACAAACGCCTGTACATGATTTCCTGTAAGCCGCGTCACGTTTAACCAAGAGTTACTGTCCTTCGTTTATCATATTACGCACCCACTGCGATCTCGTTACCCCTTTAATATCTTGGATTTTCTTCTCTAATAATATTCATAAGATCTGCCATCATGGTTTAAGATCATCAGAGACCATTTCTCAGGGGTTCTGTAATATCTGACATTGTTCTCAAACTATTTGAACCTTTCATTTCGAAATAAAGTCTACAAAATGACACTCCTCACAATTAGTTCAACAACTGTGAGTTAAACAAAATACTATTTACCTCAGTGTGAAGGCAGGAACGCTTTTATTTTTAAATATTAAATGTATTCATCACCATGCCATTCCAAATAGTCCCCCACATAACACATGAAATCATATTTTGGGCATTAATGAGATTTTAATTGAATATTCTACTTTTTCGTGCAGTAAATTGTATAAAATATCCTTCTTTTTCAAATATCTACCAAAGTTTCGAATCCAATTCACCTGATATTGTCATTCGTGGTTGAAAGTAATGTATTAGTTATCAGCCTGACAGGATTTCATTAAATAAAATGAAATGAAAAGTGTATAGTATACATCAATCGAAAACATTATAGTCTACAAAGCGAAAAATTTTAAGTAAACAAATACTCTATTGTAAAAACCTATTACTTCCAAAGTTCTAAAAGGTGAGGAAAACCTTGAGCAACAGATTTCCTGGAGGTCACGGCATGCTCACAGAATATAACAACCTCATCAGCCGGAAAAAAAAAAAAAAAAAAAAAAAAAAAACCTCCATCATCATCATCATCATCATCATGAAACCCACAGTGAAAAACGAGGGAACGAAAAATATCTGAAGATAGCAAGAGCTCGGATTAAAATACGAAATCAGACATTAATGAGCATTCAAAAGGCCACAGTGATTTAATTTTATCGCATTTTATATATACACTAATTCATTTCCTCGTTAGCGACTCTCCGTCAAAACTATATTGACGTTAGACATAACAGGAATTGGCCAATATTTCTGATTCCCTATTTTGTTTAACCCATTGCAAATCATGTAATCAGAAAATGGAAATTTCGTCGAATTATGACGTGCCATAAAAAAACAAACAAACAAAAAACGACGGAAGAATGCTAATTATATAATGGACGATTTTTTCATCCGATTAACATCAGGACCACCCTGATTGCGTACACAGGGTAACTGAGAGCATGTCATCAAACACCCAGTCCATCTAAATGGTATTAATCTAACACACCTGAACAACGTCAATGAATTTGTTACAAGGGAATGGACATTTGGGAATAACAGTTTCAAGAATGATGCTATCATTAAATACTATGTAATTCTAGTAACTCCTGGCTGTTCGGTCTATTCCCGCTAGAGCCAAAGTGTTGTTTGGACGGGTTTGACAGTCGTCGTCCGTGTTTGTGTGTGTGTGTGTGTGTGTGTGAGGAGGGGGGGGGGGGCAATAATCGTGTAGAGAAATGGGGCCTGTCACAAGAATTCCTTCCTCGTGTTACAACTTTCGTTTTATTTGTAAGTGTACGTAAGCGCGCGTGTACACGTCTGGACACTCATAAATCATAATCACGTACACACCATCTGCATTTCAAATATAGTACTTTTGCTCGTCACAGTTACATAAAATTTGAGATATAATTTTTGTTTATTTTTTGGTACTCTGAAAAAAGCAAAAATACAATGATCTCAGAAGCTCTAAGAAATGATAATTAAAAATATGATTGCGACGTTGCTCCAGCTTTATACTACTCTCTTTACACCTAAAAATGTGTGATAAGTAAAGTACAACGGAACACATATAAAAATGATCACTTCCGTAAACGAAGTTGAGGGAAACACTCAATCCTATTCAGTCTGTCATCAAACACTGCTCAACGTTTGGAGCGTCGACCTTGCTTTATTGAAAGGCAGATCTGCCAGAGTTTCTAGCTGTGTGTGTTTAGATAGTTCCGTAGCAGACACCTTAATCCGGTGATATTTCACACCCGGTTTATGGTCTCACCTAAAGGTGATGACAAGATCCTTTGCTCGCCCCCCAGATAATGTAATTTAAATTTCGAAATTATACGGCGAAAAAATAACATCAATCTGAAAAGGAACTTGACAAGGAACTGCAAGGTGTAAAAAGAAAAAAAAGAAAAAAAGAGAAAAAAAAACACCACTTCTAACCTGGCCTCTAATTTCTCGGTAAGACTTTGTTGACTTACGTTTCTATTTAAGAAATTTTGTAATGGACAAAGTTAATGAAATATTTTTATTATTATTTGTCTCCTAGTCTTTGTCTACATTTCAAAATAGATCTGACGCAAGCGAAATAAATTTTAAATGATAAATTTCCTTCAAACGGGAGCACATCACTGTTATGAAAGAGTAAAGCTAAACATAATTCACAGAAATATACATATAAGGGCCCAGATCCTCGTGGCATATCACAATAAAAATAGAGCATCCACTTGTAACTGGAGTTAAAAATGGAAAATATGAGTCTGACAGCGACGTCCTCTGAAAACTCGCGTCATTGATAATTATGCTACAGACGTATGCTGCCTTCTGGGCAAATGTGCTAATTTATGACATTGAAAATACTTACAAATCAGCGGTACAAGAGATGAAAAAATAAAAAACAATACTGCATAAATTCAAAAACGAAGAAAAGATATCTGCAGCCTGAATTATTTTCAATAACATCCAGAGAGAATCTGGGCCCCTTGTGTCTTGGCTTTGCTCTCTCAAAAGGTCACGTCTCCCCAAATTAGCAGCAAGGTGACTAGAAGACAATACAGCAGTGTAAAACAAACTTGGTAGGAAATGGATTTTTTTTTCATCATCCAACACACTAGATGCTTTCGCTGCTGAAAAAGTAAGGCAACCAACATTTTCAATTTACCTGTTATTAACGCTATGAGACGTTCTTATTTTTAAATGGACACAAAATGGAATATATATAAAAAAAACTCAAGTTTAAAAATGCTACAAAACACAAGTGGCTTTTACAAAGGAAATAATGATAAAAAGTCAAAGAAAGGGTTTCACACGTTCATAATATTAAAAGTCTGCCTCGCATGAGTACTAGCTTATAAAGCCATAAAAACATTGACCAAAACAATGTTGATAGTGAAAGAATTTTTCTGATCCCTCTAAGAATGAAGATAATCTGACATAAGAGAGAGAGAGAGAGAGAGAGAGAGAGAGAGAGAGAGACTTAATTTTGTGGACATAGGACAACAATTAAAATATAAAGGGGATAAGGAAGCTCCCATAAGAGCTACAGTGACAAACATCAAAGACTTTAACAAACCTGATCACATCCACCCTTCTTTGGAGATGTCCTCAATCTCTGAGAAACTGGAAGGGTCGTGAGTGTAAATACTAAATAAGGGCGGCAAAATAAATAAATAAAAAAAAAAAAACTTTAGGTAAATTCTGTGCTACCCACATCAACATGTAATAAAAATGATGACCAGGACAGTCAATCAAGATACTTGAATGAAGTAAAGTCAAGTAAAATTTAACCTGACAGAATGATAATGATAGAATCGTAGTCACAAATAAAAATCAGAAGAAAAGGCGAAGTTGCAGCGAGGCCGCCATGTCCACAAATTCATTTTAAATACCAGTATTTCAGGAAAGAGCAGTCTTGTCTTGAAAGTTAGACCGAACCTACGTACTTCCCTTTACTTTTGTTTTCTTCTGGTCTACACTGGAAAAGTGCAATAACTTTCGCGTCATTACTGGCCTCTGTGCATAAAAAAATGAGTTGTGGACATTCTTGCGGAACTTACTGGTAAAAACTTTACTTTTCTTTAGCAAAATTATTAGAAGGTATACATTACAATAAGCTTTCCTATTAAAATAACAGTAACACAGTATTAAACACTTACAAATATATTTCGAAAATTTTTCATTGTTCATTGAAATAACCTTCTCAACTGATTGAACACCACGGCATATTCAACGAGCAAAAAAGAACGCAAAGTTTCTCGGCTTCTTATTTTTAGATTCGCAGTTTGACGTTCATGTTTTAACAAGCTGTTCACAATAAATATCAACTTCCTCCAAGAAAATCTGGTGTCTTTCATGGACGAAAATGCTTAACACATATACGATTTTCTGCTTCTCCGAACTATCCGGAATGTCAACTTTATGCTCAAAATTTTCTATTTTTATTTTGTTGCTGGTTCATAGCAGAATCGATACAAAGAATTTTCTGCGAAGTATAATAAAAACAAAATACACGGTGCAGATTATGATATAATAGTTTTCCCTTTACACAAAAACATTTTCTTTTATAAGCAAGGATTAACAAATAAGACAGCCAAACGACAAGGGTGACAAGAGAACTCAATATAAGGAGACAAGCGTTTTTGACAATAGTGGGATCGGAAAATACACAAATCAAGTTAAAGTTATTAAGATATCTTAAACCTTGCTTAGCTGACCGGAACAAAAACGGATATTGATACATTACTTAACATCTTTTTGGAATTAATTTTTTAGTGTAAGGTTACTCTGAAAATTGTCTCAATATGGTACAGTCAACAAAGATAAAAGTTATAAATTCATTCAACTACACTTCCGTCATATCAAAGGCTGCATACAATGAACTATCTAGGAAAAGCAAAGAGAGAGAGAGAGAGAGAGAGAGAGAGAGAGAGAGAGAGAGAGAGAGAGAGAGAGAGAGAGAGAGAGAGAGAGAGAGAGAGAGAGACTTTTATGATGTGGACATTACCATTTTCACATAAGGCATTACCGATACCCCGGTATCAAAACTGGTATCTCCTGAAACCATAGAACTTACATACTGTTCTTCGTAATCGGTATAATAAAAGATCATGGGTGTCTGATTTCATTATCTCTGCACAAATTCGCGCACGATGCTTGGTACCTTATTAAGTATCCAGATACAAGTCTGATCATTGTCAGATGAAATTCTACCTGCACAAATACACTGCATTATTTATAGCAGGCTAATATTTTTATATTGGAATGTTTTATACTGCCTATTGAAAGAACATGAACAAATATTAACGAGTGCCCTCTCCATAGTAAAAGAGTAGTCATAATCATTCGTCAAAAATTCTTCATTGACTGTGCAGCACGATCCTTGGTGTATCGACCTCCCTCTCCCTCTGTCACGCATTGAAAGGGTAGTAAACAGTAATTTGTTCAGATTGATCGCTGTTCCATGCTCTCTCAATCATGCTTAGGTGGGCAATCTAGGCGTTTTAGTAGCGTTTTACGCATTAGCTCGCATTAGCTCTCCACGTACGAGGCTATTGACAGTCTATGACACATGCTACATTCATTTGCACGCATTTTGCCAGCTTCCTCTCACATTTTTTGTTTGTCAGAGCTCAAAATACCAGTCTGGATTTACTTGAAGTGTTCCACAGGCTGCGTTCTCTCAAGTATCTGACATTCCATGCATCGTCATTGATGTTTTTCAAAAATTCTTCCGTTCGTACAGACACCATCGGCAGCAAACTTACTGCATTCCTTAACCAACCTTCTTCATAGCTTTCACTTGTTTTCAGATTATTTTGCACGAAGCTTTCAATGATTTCGATTAAGTATCAAAGTGCTAAGCGAGCGTTAGTACTAGAAATAAAGAATTGTCTAACGCAACTTTTATGTATTTATATATTTCATTTTCATATAATATTTCACTGGAGTCTTGGATGAGTGTTGCCCTGAGGAAGATAGTTACATCTTTCAGTGAGTCTTCTACTCTTCACTATTGATTAAACGGAAGACCTAAATCCACGAGATCTCAATTTAACTGAATAACTGGAAGGAATTTCCTTCAAAGTATCTTTTACTTTTCCACACTGACCACCTTTCGTGTTACTTGGTCGTCGATTCCATGAGTTGACAGCCATCTCGCTGACACTTCTTTCTCCTCATCATAACCTTTGGAAACTCAAACTTGCTCAACATCTTCAGTTATGTCTTCTTTAATCAACCTTTACATGCTGTAACGGTAACAAAGGGAGCTTCCCTTCTTGCTAAATCCAGTCAAAAGCAAAACTTGGACGATCTCGATCTTTTCAACTACATTAAGTCGTACAGTTCATTATGCAAACACAATATCAAAATAGCCCCTACTTATTATAACCCACAAAGCGTATGGGGAATGTAACATACAGCCCCCCCCCCCCCCCCCCCCCCCCCCCCCCCCCCCCCTTCCATATATATCCCCTGGCTGTCATCTGTCCGTCACACTAGAATTATAATGCTTAAAATCTAAATGAATTTCAGCACTTGGTTTGCCTTTGATATGCACATATATAGAAGAGTTTTCAGTTGGTCCCGGTTTGGCTTTTTGGAGAAATCTTAGCTCTTTATTTCAAACGTATGTTTCAGTGACATTTTGCACATAACTTGCACAGTACTATATACAGCATCACCTACAGGGGAGCATAAGTACTTGCCAATACTCATGGCTTTTCGTCCTTTCATGTAATAGGCAATGCTTTTATTCACAAGCTTAATTGATCAAAATCTATGGTTCAACACAAGAGGAAAGAATTGAATATAAATCGTAAAGGGAGAACGTTGTGCATGGGGCTCATGTTTAAAATCTCCATTAAACAAAATTTTCATAAGCTTTCTTTTTAAAGTAATGCATTTTCATTATTTGACTACTAATAAAAACGCCCCATGAAAACTAAAGTATAATGGAAATTCGGCACCATTATGAATTAATTAGTAGCAAAGCAAACCTCTACTGGTTTTTGTGATGAAAAAATTAGCAGTCACTAATCACGAGAATATTAAGCGGAATTTCAATAAAACTGGAGGTATATAATTCCTGGTACGCTCAACGCAATAGTTATTTCATAATAATTCACGCTGACTCTGATGGAATGTTGATGTACAGCGACATATCTATACATACACACCCACTGACACAAGCATACATATATGTATATATATAATATAAATATTTCATAACCTTCGAACAATACACTTGATTCCACGAACCGCATAACAAAATATGGTTTATTAGTAAATATGACATGGAATACCTGAAATAATAATAATAATAAAAAATGACGTCGTTCTAAAATCTGTATTAATAAAATTTATTCAGCCTTTATAACAACTATCAGACCGATACATTTCTCAATCAATTGCGAAAGAAATTGAAGGCGCATTGAACCAGCCCGTTCCCAGTCCCAGTGAGCCTATACTCTGTTTTTTTCCATCTGTCCACCCGCCTGTGCTGTTTGCGTATGGTAACACTGCGTCCCGGGCTTTACATAGTTATGCTATGTGTAAGTTTTAGGTAAATATAAAGATATCTTAATGTACATTTGCAATTGAAAAGTGTTTTAATAATTTACTGTATGCGAATTACACCGTTAATATTCGAAATAGGATATTATTATAATTGTTGAATGCAAGCTGAATATAACTATCTAAAGCCCGGGACGCAGTGTTACCATACGCAAACACCACAGGTGGGTGGACAGATGGAAAAAAACCGAGTATAATTCACAAAGGTCTGACGTATTCTCTGAGATTTCCTGGAACAGGATTCTTTTCTTTCTAGTAAGCTGACTTTGGACATCTATCCAAGTCATCTGAATTTCTCCGACACATGAGATTACAAACACAGACTGAAAATATAGCTTTGCATTCTAGTGTATTTACAGAAAACAAACAATACAAAATTAAATTCACTCTAAGAATCTGAAAACATTTGTAGCTGTATAATCTTTGGAAAAGCCGCGAACATCACAAAGGAGGACCGTAATATATATATATGTATATATATATATATATATATATATATATATTATATATATATCATATTATAAAACATCTATCTATATAATAATAATATAACTATATATATATATCGCTTGTCACTACAAAGCCTGAAGATCCAAGTTCAAGGAAATTTGAAGAAGAAATTGTGATGTCCAGTCCTGGGAAACAAACCCAGATCCAATAATCACAAAGAGGTCTCGTGGTCAGGTCGGCAACGTGACCTCTTTGTGATTATTGGACCTGGGTTCGTTCCCAGGCCCGGACATCACAATTTCTTCTTCAAATTTCTTTGAACTTGGATCTTCAGGCTTTGTAGTAACAAGTGTAGCCAAAGAAGAGCAAAGAATTCAAGAAGTTAAGAGGGCATTGTGGCTATTACAATTGCATATGTATCTGGTAAAAGAGTGACCAGTAGATTCTACATATATATATATATATATATATATATATATATATATATATATATATATATATATCATCCACCTGTCATGAGGGTTGAAAACATTAAAGCAACCATATGTTATATATATATATATATATATATATATATATATATATATATATATATATATATAACATCCACCTGTCATGAGGGTTGAAAACATTAAAGCAACCATATGCTTCCAAAGGCAACATAAATCAAAGATATTTACATCGGAATAGGTTATAAAATTGTGTACGTATTCTTAAAAAAAAAAGCCTAGCTACTGGGCAGGATTTAAAATTCTACTTAGAAAATAATTTCTCAAAACAATTAATTTTTTCGCAGGTGAATACTTTGGGAGCAAATGTTTACCAGTAGAGCTGATATGGTTAATTTTGACATCAAAGAATTCTGGGTTGAATATCGCCAAAACACTAATTGGATATCGAGGTTCTATACAACAACTTGTGAACGAACATGTATATGTTGTAGGTCAAATTAGCACATGAATCTTGCTAAAGCAACGTTCAAACGGCTATATTTGCTGACTTTCAAGAGGATAATATTTTAAGTGAGCAAGTCACAAATTCAAGCATTTTCTATGGTATTTCAAAGTTGTCAGTGGAAAGGTTATCCAAAATTGAATGTTTACGAGGTCCCTGTGACCAGAGAAATACATACACAGAAACACACACACACAAACATATACGCACACATATATACCAAAACGTATGCAAACATTCGTATGCATGTATATATATATATATATATATATATATATATATATATATATATTATACTGTACGTGAAGCATGTGCTAGATTTGTAGGCCGGAGAGGAATTGGTTTGGTTTAAGAATGGGGCGACAGAGGGGGGTGATATATTGTGGATTGAGCGATTTGAGAATCACTTACTTACACACTGAGACAATCAACCTCAATATCTTATATATATATATATATATATATATAATATACATATATAGACATAGTATATCTTACTAGTATTAACAAATACCGAGGTGTCTACTCTCATCCATATTGTTTGGTGTTTACTGAAGTAATTCCACATTTCGGTAACAGCGCAAAGCGGCAGTTGTTCTTTTATTAATGTAAAAATGATTTGCATGCAGACTATGACTATGAATGATACACGAATCATCCCTGTAATTAGCAAGACCGAAAGCTCAAACTTTTGTACCGTAGGAATGAAAATTAAGCTAATTAACTCAGGATCTGCATAATTCACTTACATTACAGTTTGCACATTACCAGCAAATATTGGAGCGAATTCATTATCCGCTGGTTTGTAAATGTAAGAAGCAAATTCTAAGGGGGAGGGAAACTTAACTTTTTCCTGATTAGTTTTTTCAACTTTCAGGGTAAAGTTATAAAAGTTCCCTCATTTGATACTCAACGCGGCGAACTTAAACCAGCTTCTAACTGGCCGCGAATTTGGCAGAATAATTTCGTTTCAGGTTATGTTTCCGATCGAAAGAAGAACTTCACGCTGAGCAGCTTTGGCAGGAGATTGCCTCTACTTCAATATTTGTCCAAATTTCCGGGGTTTACTTCTGATCGGAAATTATTCAAGGAAAACGTTTCATGATCTTTTCATCAATATTTCCCAGCTGGCAGATTATTATTGTTCAAATGGATTGCTAGGGACAATGGCGATCATAAAGCAGGTGCAGCAGCAGAGAGAGAGAGAGAGAGAGAGAGAGAGAGAGAGAGAGAGAGAGAGAGAGAGAGAGAGAGAGAGAGAGAGAGAGAGAGAATTTTCTATCGAAAATACTGCCATACCAACTACGTTGCATTATCTTTTCTATGTATTTGATACGAGGCATGTTACGGATATGTACCTGACTCTGCCGAAGAGTATAGGTCAATCATGCACAACGATCAACTGCTTGAAAGGCACGAAGATAACGTAACATGCGTTATGTATATAAAAAAAAATGGGACCGAAACCTTGCATGGGGAATGGAAACCATGAAAAAGCACAGCAATGTACGAAAAAATTTCTTTAAAAATTATATACTACATACATACATTAGTATTTACATCTTACCTTTCTTACCCACAAATCCCACTGGATTATTCTGTCATTTTTCAAACACTATAACTGGTTCACTCAAGGTAGATTCTGAATGAGCCCTATGCTTATACGAGACGTTTGTCTGGCGGCCGCTGATTGGCTGGTACCGGGAGGCAGGCACCTCCCAGCCAATCAGCGGCCGCCGAACTAACGTCTTGTAGTCATAGGGCTCATCCAAGAATCTACCTTAAGTGAACCAGTTATAGTGACTTCAACAAATTACATTTCTATAAGTATACTATACTAAGTGAAAAATGAGTAATTTAAGGCAAGCAACATTTATTTTGATGACTGACTGAGAAAAAGTGCTTGGTACAATCTCTTGACACTTACATGCATCTATATTGCCTCTACTTGGTCTTAAACAGTCGTCGGCTACTTATCTCACACACATCATAAACA
Source organism: Macrobrachium nipponense (assembly GCF_015104395.2). Taxonomy (NCBI): domain Eukaryota; kingdom Metazoa; phylum Arthropoda; class Malacostraca; order Decapoda; family Palaemonidae; genus Macrobrachium; species Macrobrachium nipponense. The sequence continues at coordinate 34,897,548 of NC_087202.1, read as the reverse complement.
TGTTAAATACAAATCAACGACTTACTGGTAATCCTAAAAGTGTTTCATACGATTATCCAGCATTTGCTAAAGATTCGTTCTCCACTTACGGTCGCTGATTTGTTTTCAACCAGTCTGTGATATGTATACAACAGGTCTCCGTGGTGTCTACGACATATAGTAGCGTATTTTGAAAAAAATGTTTCTGCTAAAATACATAATAATAATATTCATTTGTCTAATAAAAATCCACAATTATATAGTAAAATATAATACTAAGTAAAATAAAATTCTGATTTTTTTTATCACGCAAATTGCTTTTTACGAGATTGTGAATTTCTCAGGAATAATAATAATAATAATAATAATAATAATAATAATAATAATAATAATAATAATAATAATAATAATAATAATAATAATAATAACAATAACAATAATATAGCAATGTAATATTCTATATGACATAAGCGCTATTAACACTGAGTCTCACAAAAGTGTAACCCAACTTTTATTCAACCAGAGTCAAACAACAACTCCGTGAAAGAAGCCATGGCTGGCAACCAAAGGAAAATGGGGAATCCAAACAAGGCGAGCCAGAAAACCGTGAAAAAGTACCTTGTTTAGACAGCCAGGTCACTGAACACAACCTTTAGTTGTTCTGAGCAACAGGAGGTGGGTGGGGTTATTTGTGCTCTTTTCGTGAGACTCCCTTTCTCTTGAGTATTCATGAGTGAAAGTATCATCATATTCACAAACACATGCGCAAACACTTGCGCACAAACACATAAACAGACAAACGTGTATATGTATATAGAATATATATATATATATCGATATTATATATTATAAGATACATATTATATTTATTATTTATATATATATATAATATATATTATATGATATATATATATTATAATATATATTATTTACTATAGATATATATAATAATTATATATATTATATATATTATATATATATATATATATATATATGTACACACACACATATATGAATTTTTATTACATCACCGTGATTCATATACATTCATCGAGCTACAAATGTCCTTTAATATCCTCTTCGCTCTACCTCGGAATTAATATATTTTCATAATATATGTTAACTGAAGGAGAATTTTTTAGTTAATAATAATTTCGTCCTCTCGTGGGTTCGAACCAACGCCCAGAGAGCTGAGGAGAAATCAAGAATCCAGTCCTGATTTCTCCTCAGCTCTCTGGGCGCTGGATCGAACCCACGTGAGGACGAAACTAAAAAGTTCCCATACATACAGTTAACATATATGAAAACATTAATTCCGAGGTCGAGCGAATTGGATATTAAAGGACATTTGTAGCTCGATCAATACACACACACACACACACATACACGCACACACACACAACACACACACACACACACACACACACACACATATATATATATATATATATATATATATATATATATATATATATATATATATATATATATATATATAATACCTTAAACGAGTTTTTAGGACCAAATGACACTCGTTTAAATAAAATTAAACAAACAGGCAACTGCACCTACCTCGTTCGTTGCAGATCATTCTGGGCGTTAGCTAAAATGCAAACTGGGCTAATGAATCCCCATAGATACAAAAATACACTTTTTATTTCCCAAATTAGCCAACATTAAAATGGAACAAAATGAATACATTAAGTGGAATTAAATGAATAAAGTCTGACCCCAAACAAAACCATAAAACTGTCATTTTCCTCTCCTTAACCAGGTTTAAGTAAATACCCCTTATACCTCAGTTATTTATAAGTCTTAGAGAACCCATTCTCTTATATGGTGACATTGAACCCATCTGAAATAAAGAGACCATACTTATTACACCACTTCACACGTGAAAGTTAATCAAAATGAATGTGTACGCACCACAGTTCTCTTTCTCTTTTCACTTCAAATGATAACTTTTTCAAAGCCTTATCTTACGTTACCTTATTTGATGAGGCCTCTCAAACCTCTTCCAGGTGTGTTCTGCACACTGTCACAAGTAATCAAAGAGTGTCCTCTCTTCTTCTCATTACCTATCATCAAGGCCCATATATCATATGCTACGAACACACATGCAGACACGCCCTGCAGAGCGCCTAGCAACCATGGGTGCCGCATGTCCCAAGCATGTGATTTCCGAGGCGTCGCCGACCTCAAATTGCATTGGTCATCATTCCTGGCTGTTTTTTTATTTCAGCATTCTTCGAGGAACCTAGCGCTTGCCACTAAGCGGCCTGTCTCTAACCGGAAAAAGCTGAGATTAACAATTCATTACTGCACCCTTTTTAAGATAAATATATATATATATATATATATATATATATATATATATATATATATATATATAATATATATATAATTTTTAATGGTGACTCCATTTACACGAGTTGCTAATTAACCAGTTTCAATATCCTACCAAACGGCTATTCAAAGGCTTATGTGTACTACCAATCACGTTCTGATAGCACATAACTTAATTTAAGCCCGCTGATCGAACAAACAGCGATATACCTTTTTGAAATTCCTAACTTATAAAATCCTTGTGACATTATATATACGCATACGCAACCATGCCCACTCGAACACATTCACATGCACGCGCGCACACACACACACACACACACACACACATATATATATACATATATGTATATGCATGTGTTAGTAATGACCTCCAAACTTTCCAAGAATACCTCCCGTTATTTTTACACCGACATACTGTGCAAGGCCAATAGAATTTTAACAGGTCAACACACGGCCGCTTGAAATTTTTGTCGTATGCACATCCATGACGTCAATAGGTTCAAAAGAGGTCCTAGGCTGAACCTATGGTCAGTCTGTAATGAGCGGGCCAGAAGGTCAGACGTCCATCTCTCTCCCACTCAATCTGTCTCACGGCCTGTTCTGTCCCAAGGTCATCTTGGTCCCAAGGCCAACAGAATTTTAACTCACACCAACTTGTCACGATGCCTAGTTGCGCAGTGCGTGACTGTACAAATTATTCGATAGGAAAATCAATTTATAATTATTATCGGTTTCCGAAAGATAAAGAAACACAAGACAAATGGATTCAGCAAAGGATGCATATATGTGACAAATTCAAGCATACGAGAGATAGTCAAGAGAAGTAAGAAAGACTTAAAGATATCGTTCAAATTAAATGATAATCATATTGATGTAGAAGGACCTAGAAGAATGAATGTTCGTCTAGCTACACAGCTGCTATCTGAAACAACAGCCAAATCTATACAGCCAAATCTATTAATGAGTAAAGATTGAGATACCACTAGTCAATTCATATTGCTAGCAGATACTAGGTGGTTCGATCTTTTTAATTCAAGGGTATTCAACAGATTCAAATAAATCCTCAAGAAATGCCTATGGGCAAATTTGGCAACACAAAATCAGATTTTGGAACAAATGTTGGAGACTGCAAAAGAAATGAGGATGTCACTGGATATTTCATAAAGTGCAGAATATTCTTCAGAATGAAAATACTGAACAGAAAAATATCAGAAAAAAATGTCAAAATTAATAACAAAGAATTTCCCAGTGCAGAGAAAATGTACAGAAAAAAATCAACAAAATGTACATATAGGAGAAGGAAGTAAATAATAAAGCATAAGTGCATAAGTAAAAACCAAACTAGCAAGAAAAAAATAATTATAAATTTTGTTAAGTGTAAAAAAGAAAATGAATTGTAGAAATAAGCTTTAATAGATTAAAGCATGTAATGTCAGTAGTGTGCAATATGCAAAATTATGAAATAAATTAGATTACAAATTTTTGAAGTCTGGTCAATTTTGCCGCTTAGCATATTTTTTTTTCTTAAATTTCCAGATATTATTATTGAGAGGTCACCATTGTATAAATATAAATCGCCTCCATCATATATGATAACGGTAATAATAATAATAATAATATAATAATAATAATAATAATAATAATAATAATAATAATATAAGGAGTATAATTATAATAACAATAATAGTATCAAGAGTAAAAGAATAATAATAATTATAGCAATATTATCATTATTATTATTGTTATTATTATTTTATATTATTAATATCAAAAGTATAATAATAATAATAATAATAATAATAATAATAATAACAGTATAATTAAATGTGATTATGAATAAGCAGTCAGAGAGAGACAGAGAGGAGAGAAAGAAAGCGAGAGAGAGAGAGGACACGTGTCTCAGTTGTTGAACCTAGTGACGTCACATTAATAACGGCTATCCGAGCGAAAGCTGCGCGTGGGTTGACCTGTAAAATTCTTTTGGCCTTGATACTGTGTACGTTCGAATCCTACCCCAGACGGCGCAGTTCCTTTGGTTGAGTTAAATGCATTGCAGGAACAAGCATTAATATGAAGTTTGAAGAAATCGATAAGTTAAGAAGACATTGTGTGTGTGTGTGTGTATATATATATATATATATATATATATATATATATATATATATATATATATATATATATATATATATATATACATGTACGTGTGTGCGCGCATACTATAACCTAACACTTCCCCAAATATTTTCAATTAATTATTCTTCCAAGGAATTCAGTTGATTCTACTTAAATATATCTTTTATTACACAACCTCTCCGCCCTCCCCCCCTTTTTTTTTACACGCATGTCATTTCCATTGTACGACGTCTAAGTTTGAAACGTGTTTTCCTTTGATGTCAATACAATAACCCTGAAAATGTTAGTGTACGAGAAAACATTTGTCAGGGATTTTTTTCTTGTTGTGTAGTATCCTTGAGACGTGTTTTATTACTGTAAATATTAATCCCTGCCAGAAAGACACATTTTCACACCTCGTCAAACTGGTACCAAGCAAACCATCATGTTTGCATGTGAATGAAGGAAGCCTGTAGACTGGTCGTCTGTCAGGGCATCTATCACAGTAATTTGTCATCGCAACTTCTCCTACATGGCTGAAAGGATTTCAACTGGTAAAACATTATACCATCATGCGTATCTGCGCGTGAAGAGACAGCTTCTGTATGTCTCTCCTTAACTGTGACCTGCTCACCTGTTCATCCAACCAACATCTTGCTACATGGTTTTAAAGTAATCTCGGCCAAACTTTGAACAAGGTCAGACCATTGTGCACAGATGTGCATGATGGGAGAATGTCCCATATGTCTGTCGATCTGTATGTTTAAGTGCATTTGTCTAACTTACTCATCAAACTTGGTACAAAGGAAAATGAAGAGTTGAAGAAAAACTTTTAATTTTCCTATGTGGGATACAACTGAATTAACATATCTTCGTGCCTAAAAAGATTACCAGTACTATTATATATATATATATATATATATATAAATATATATATATATATATATATATATATATATATATATATATATACACGTATGAACTGAGATCATCTGTCTATCTGAATGCAAGTATTTGTAATCGTTTCCTTGTCCTTTCAATACCTACACAGCTGATGGACTTTAGTCATGCATAGATGCGTAAAATAAAGAATTCTGGTCTGTCCCTCAGTCTAGCTGTTCCTACTGCATCAGACATTCCTAGACAGTTGAAAGAATTTCAGCCATTACTGGCACAAAAGTAAATAGCCAAGCATAGAAGTCAGTGAATAGAGATCCATCCTGTGTGTCTGTCATACCCTGTTCTGCAAAGGCTATGCCAACAGTTGAAATTACGGTCCTAAATTTTCCAGTTTTTGTACAAATTTAAATCTTGGCCATAATTTTTATCTATTAGAGACAGAGACTGGCAGTATATTCTACTTATGAAACCATTTCAGATGACACCAAGACTAATGACTTTTTGACCTTGACTACGCTTATGAGCTTCATACCAAAACTACCTGCAATCTTTCGTACTTGACTTTTGGGGAAATTAACCTTTGTGAGAGCCATAATGGGTCCAATATAACATTTCATTAAACATAATGTTCTTGGAGCGGACTTGGTTGAGGATTATTAGCGGACATCTACTGCTTCAGGGATACTCTCAGAATGCTTATTTAAAAACTATTACGAACTGATTTTTGGAAAAGATCCTTTCCTTGAACACACCACACAATCCTTCGTGTATTGAGCCTCTTCGTACCCACCCAGATGCAAATGAAATCAGTGACAGATTAACTGCCTTGTTGATGGATTAGCTAGCATGCAAACATGGCACGATACGCTTCATTCTTTCTCGTTCGAAGACACATTTTGAACTGGACATTTATTGGAAAACTAGTATTCACGAGAAATCTAATTTAGTCTACGGTCCAAAACCTTATCTATTACTTTCAGTTCCGTTTGTGAGCATGAAGATGTAAGACGATATAAATAAGAGGAATCTTAGAAACTTTAAGTAAGATTCCACAGATTATTCAATACCAAACTTTAACTAAATCCAATTATACAACGCTAAATTCCTAAAATGATACACTCAAAAAAGCCGCAAAATACGCAAATTCGTAATGGAATGACTATTTAAAGACAAAAATTACAATAAAAAATACTTTCATTATAAGCTTCAACAGAAAACTACGACTTTTGGCCGATAGGTCAGTAATTCAGTTGACGATATTTTTCCTACATGAAATGCTGAGACCATGAAAATCGACTGGAATTATTTCCAAGATACCAAATAGGTGGAAGGAGACTGCCATCATCAAAGCTTTAGTTTCCAAATTGATTTTCATAATTTTCTAACTTAAGAATTAAACATTTATTGCTAACGGTGGCTGTAAACGGAGAGTTGCCAACTAGACAATTTTACGAAACTATTCGGGGACTACTGTGATAAATGGTATGCTTCATTTCCACAGAAGTGCCTGTCTACACAGCGACACGTTTAAAGACAACCATCAGAATATAACGCGATTTCTAGGAATGTTGTACTTTGCAACTAAAGGCAATCCTGTGAATATGAACACAAGGTAAAATTTGTACTCAGATAAATGCAAGTCTGTTCCTCGTCATAAAAGAGAAGATAATAAAAGTCAAACTACAAACTACATTATGTTCATTATTCTCTTGAGGAAGTCGATAGAGAATGGCGCGTAGGTAAATGGATTTAAATTGAATTTCGTTATCACGAACATGCGACTATTTCCCTAAAATAAGGAATGCTAATTCTCTCGAAGAAAATTATAGATGACGGCAATTCCAACTAAACCTGAGTTCCTAACCAACAACTATGGTGAAGGAAACTGTCTTTGCTCGTCGGAAAATGCTAAGTTGGCTTATTTGTGATACAATAAATTTTTATTATTTAATTTTCAAAATTCCAGTTAGTAGCAACAACATTGCCAACATAAGTACTTATCTATCGGCCAAATGTCATCGTATTTTCCTGTTGCAAAGCCTGTAATGAATGGATGTATTTGTATCTTAATTCAACTTTATATTGCCATTCTATCACAAAACTTTTTTGGCGCCTTTCCACAAATGACAAACTTTACTTCATGAACACACCTCTTCATTTCTCACTCTATTAAATCCAATAAAGGAGATTTGGCTCAGAAATTCCTCTGTAAATTCTCTCTTCCTAACCTTAGCAGCCATCCATTTACCCCCACGGTTTCGCTATTCACTTCTTCTCTTTCCCACTACCATTAACCATATTTGTCTCCTAAATTCCTATGTAAACCGATGATTTACTTTCTACCAACATTTACACCTCCATTCGTTGCTACATCTTCCTGGTTTGTAATTACAAGTTTTGCTACCATAATCTTACTCTTAGCGACTTTCAATGGAACTTTATTATAGTAGAAATATCAATACTTTCACCAATCACTAACACAGCCACTTTGAGATGACACCATCACTCCACATTCCACTCTTCGAGAGAATTAGCATTCCTTATTTTAGGGAAATAGTCGCATGTTCGTGATAACGAAATTCAATTTAAATCCATTTACCTACCCGCCATTCTCTATCGACTTCCTCAAGAGAATAATGAACATAATGTAGTTTGTAGTTTGGCTTTTATTATCTTCTCTTTTATGACGAAGAACAGACATGTATTCATCTGAGTACAAATTTTACCTTGTGTTCATATTAATAGGATTGCCTTTAGTTGCAAAGTACAAAACTCCTAGAAATCGCGTTATATTCTGATGGTTGTCTTTAAACGTGTCGCTGTGAAGACACGCACTTCTGTGGAAATAAAACATACCATTTCTTTTCTCCCATAACTTGCATTCGTATCTCATGACCTTTACTTATCTTCTGTATTGCTTTCTATAAATAAATAAATAAATAAATAAATAAATAAATATATATATATATATATATATATATATATATATATATATATATATATATTATATAAACCAACCAAGGAATAATAACACTTTACACGTGATACACAAACATCCCATCTATGTATCATAGAAATAGTTCTAAGAGTCTTAGGGAAATTAAAATCTACACCCTCTTCATAATGTTTTTATCGATCCCTAATAGCGCATTTGGGTTCGCATCCAAATTCTGTATTCACTTACTGTCTTGGGTTCAAAGTTTTTAGGGGAAGTATATATAATTATAATAGGGGGGTACTAAAAACATAAATGCGCTTAAATTGCTTCACGACGGCAAGAATGAGTGTTTTTAGGCTCTAGAAAAGAATTTAAAGGCAAATAAAGACAAACAAACACACACACACACACACACACACACACACACACATATATATATATATATATATATATATATATATATATATATATATATATATATATATATGTGTGTGTGTGTGTGTGTGTGTGTGTGTGTGTGTGTTTCTGTGTGCGTGTGTATGTGGATAAAGACATAAACATAGGCATAAAATTCTTGCCAAATTAATTTCTCAATTTGATTGCTAGTTCTCTACCAAATAACTATTAAATATTTACTGGCAGTAAAAGTATTAGCAACGACAAAAAAATTATAGTTTTATAAGCGCATGCTCTGTGACTATCCAACCAAAATTCAAAAATAGTTTTTGATAGTTCTGTTGCGACTCAAAAGTGATTTCATTGTTTCTGTCTCCAAACTGGCCTTCACTAATAAACAAACAGGAGAAAACTCTGCTTTTGTAAATATTTCCAACCTTACTAACGACGGGAAACATGTACAATTTCTATCTAATGCAAAATTATTGATTTTTCATAAAATCATATACCGTATGTAACACTGAACAATGCTGTTTTTCTTTGAGTAAATCGTAGTCAGTTAGAACATTTCTTCTATATGAGTTACTTAGAAATCATAAAATACCAATCAAGTTTTAATCGTTCGCATAAAAAAATATACTGAGAGGGGATAAGAGTTGGGAGAAAGTTGTTAATGTTCCGTTCCTTTACCCCAAATAAAAATGACTAATACATGAACCGTTCATGTTTTATTCAACGTAATGTCCATTTTTGTGTCTATGTAACTATTAGTTGTAATGCAAAGTAAAAAATGCGCCAAGAAGACTACTGCGCAATTGAATTTTCAGTACAGCATATCATGCTGTATAAGGCTCGGCCCAAGAAGTTTCAGCCACGGCCCGGTGGTGGCCTGTCCTATAGCATTGTCAGACGCACGAGCATGGCTAACTTTAACCTTAAATAAAATCAAAAATACCTAGGCTAGAGGGCTGCAATTTGGTATGTTTGATGATTGGAAAGTGGATGATCAACATAGCAATTTACAGGACTTTAGTTCAGTAGTTTTTAAGATATGAAGGCGGGCAGAAAAAGGGCGGACTGACAGACAAAGCCATCTCAATAGTTTTCTTTTATAGAAAACTAAAAACAGAGTGGAGAATAAGACAGCAACTGGACCCAGAATATGCTTTCTTTTTGCATTAACTTTATATAATCATTCAACTTCTTATTTTCATCGTGTCATTCTGTACATCCGTAAATCATGAATCACATTCAAGGAAAGGATTAAATAGATATCTCTTTCTAAATCATGTTATTCTTCATAGTATATAAGGCCGAAAATTATATTTACGTGAAAGAATGTAAAAGCACCTTACAACCATTTGTCTGCGTTTGTTTGTTATAATAAAACTGGTGCCATGACATAACTCTTGGGGAAACCTTTGGTAAATATTCTTAGAATTTTCATCTGGGGGGGGGGGGGGGGGGGAATTCCTACTGGATTGAGTAATCTTTGCTTGTCATCTCTTAATTGGCCAAAGTTATGTGTAACATGTACTATAGTTTCTTTCAATGTTATATTATTTTACACTTGTTTTATGAAAGAAAATGTCTCTGCATTCATTAACTTCAATATATTGTAATCAACATGACTCATAATTTCCAACGTATATATAATTCTAAATCAATCGCATCTCAAATGTAAGGGAGAACACGCGACCTATTACTGTTGAGGCGACACCCTCAAGCCGAGTAACTTGAGACTCTCAATGAACCATGTCAGAAACTAAGTTGTTCGTATATCGTTTTCTGATCCAATAAAGGCATTTTAACAAGAAAGCAGGTGCATCGAACAATACATTAGCTATCGCATATAAGCCTCATTAACTTTTATTATATCTATGGATATCGACTTACAAGAGTTGTAATGTGAACTCTAGCACTGGCCTATAAAACATTCAATCACACTAGTATGCAACAATGAGACCTAGCGTGTGTGTATATATACATACATATGTATATATCCTCAAATCCTCAAATCCTTTCTACCGTGGATTTAAGGATATTCTCAAGCACGTGTTCCTTCGTGCTACATTGGACACGCACTAACGCACGCACACACACATATATATGTATATATATATAAAGAGACAGAGAGAGAGAGAGAGAGAGAGAGAGAGAGAGAGAGAGAGAGATTAGAAATGCTGATGTTCTTAAATAGTCCTATTTCCCAAGAAGAATGTTGCACCAGAAGGCTTTTGGATTTCAGCACGACGTTTGGGATGAAGTTACTATAGCAGATTCACATCAACCGTGCATTTGATGTCTAGGCCAGTCCCTCACGACGCTCCTGACTGGCTGTTGATAAGCCAATCACAGGGCTGGAAACTCTCAGCCTCTCTCGAGAGTTCACATAGGCAGGATGTATGTTCCACCTCTCTTTAGAGACACGTCTTTCAAAAGAGGTGGAACATACACCCCACCTATGTGAATTCTCGAGAGAGACTGAGAGTTTCCAGCCCTATAATTGGCTTATCAACAGCCAATCAGGGGAGTCGTAAGGGACTGGCCTAGACATCAAATGCACAGTTGATGTGGATCTACTATAGCACCATACCATAACCTCCCATAGGCGTCTAACTCCTAAGCATAATGATTTTTAACCCAATATATACGTATATATAATTAAAGGATAAAAAACATTTGCAAATATTTCATTCAACATTATAAGTAATGAAGAAAATAAAAATGTAAAAGCTAAAGCATATATGAAGGCAAGTGCCTCATGATGTACCTTAAAAGTTTCATTTCTGTCAGTAGAAAGCAATGGTAAAGACGCTAAGGCACAAAAGAAGACTGAAGTTTTATGAAGTTTTATGGTTTATGGTAACCACGTGGCTAAGGACAAAAACATTTTGCACCTAATGCGATCCAGAGGCCAGATAAAAAGGCACAGCTACTCCAGTCTGTTAAGTAAAGCTTAACTGCGCGAAGGGGATGCTATTGGTCTGTGTAAAACCTGTGATACACTTCTATGCCTATTTGTGATACGCATTTCATAGAGCCTGAATTGGGAACAGAGTCACGCGGGTTGTGGCGATGCCTTGTTCGTGGGAAGAAAGGCCTTCATACGTATTCTCTCCTTATACTCTGACACAATAGCTGGCCAGTTCACCGTCACAACAGGAAACACAAAGCCATAGAGATGAAGCTCAAACGCTTCAGTAGAAAAGAGAACAGGCCAGGAAACAAGGGTGGAAAAGCTTTCAGAACAGAATTCGACTTGAGAAAATTCATAGTTCAGTAACATTCACGAATTTCTACGTAGTACGTTAAAAAAAAAAAAAAAAAGCTGGCAATGGGTAAGGGCTACTGCGGAGAATTGCATCAACTGAGGGCTGGAAAGCACCAAGGACAAATTGGTGGAGGTAAAGCTTATGGGGTTATCAATATATATTCTTAACTAAAAAAAATAGTTTTATGCAACCTTGACAAAATCATGAAAGGTGAGACAAATGACCATGTGAAAGGAGAAAAATGACTATTTTAATTACAAATGACCATGCGAAAGGAGAAAAATGACTATTTTAATTACAAATGACCAGGCGAAAGGAGAAAAATTACTATTTTAATTACAAATGACCATGCGAAAGGAGAAAAATGACTATTTTAATTACAGCTGAGTAACTGTCCGCTTATGGGAATAAGTAGCCCTGCAGAAATCAATAATGGTCATAAAACGAAGGAGAATAACTAATCTTCCACCTGTTATTGATCACGTCATAATATCCAGGACTGTGCATTATGCTTTCAATGAACCAATTTAAGACCCCATTACTTTGCCATTCGCGCACAATAACTGCGATTTACTGACGTGTCGTTTTTCATGACTACGGTATTTTCGCTCTGGCACATACTATCACTGAGTGCTGTTCACAATTAAATATAAAGCTCCACGGTATAGAGGCGGCAGTATTGAAGGCATCAGAACAAAGGTCAGAGTAGATAAAATATGCCGGCTATCTTACTTACATATCCATGGAAGACTCGTTCGTTTTCATCAACTACTTAGTATCGATTTCTGAGCGTTTATGTTTAAAAATAACATATCGCAAACTATCCAATAATGCAACCAAGGGAACATACCAATATGAAAGAATAAGAAAGATAAAGGGCCACACACAATTATGCAATTTAATTTCTTAATTTTCCGATTCTGAATAAGTCTTTTGGAATTATATTTCTAGAACATGCCCTGCTGTACCCAGAATGAAATTCATCACAGTCCACTAATCACCAGCAACCTAATTTACTGTTTACGTCAACATAAGCACAACAGGATTTTTCACTACTGGGGTCTAAACTAATTTACCTATGTCTGGGAACGATCTTTGGAATATATACGTGTACACACACGCACACAACACACACACACCCACACACCACACACATATATATATATATATATCCCCCATATATATATTATATATATATCTATATATATATATAATTATATATATATTATATTACATGGGATAATTCTTCGATAATCTGCAGGGTCAAAGATCACCGAAAAAGGAATCTGTTGGAGTCCATTTTTATTGGAGCCACATCAACAAGGAATTTAATCTCCATCCTGGAATATACTGTTGATCCTCTATTGCTAAAAGAACACGCCGCCCAGATTAACAAACTGTAACCCTGCCACATCTTTCTGTTTTTATATATAAAGGTCTGTCAACTTCTATTATATTCAGTGTGAACTTAAAAATAGAGTATACTACGAAAGTACTTGTTCCAAATCCCTGTTTCACTTAACTTTCTACCGTGGATTCAAAAATGTATATGTGAGTGTATAAATACATAAATACACACACACACACACACACACACACCACACACACACATATATATATATATATATATATATATATATATATATATATATATATATATAATATATATATAAACACGGTTGCACGTTTTATGCATTTCCCCTCCTATGCAAGTCCTAGCTCTTTATAAAAACAACACCGGATTATAATAAAACTTCAACAATTATTTTCAAATTCTCCTAACACTTGAGTCACCCGCATCGTAGTTTATTTCATAAGATTTAATTCGTAGTGATGACAAGGTCGCTTTACCCCTTTCCTGTTTACATAGCAGAAGCCTGAAATTCACAGAGCACATTTTAAATAAAATCACTAGATACACCTCCATTCCCTTTTGTGACAACCACCTCTAGAACCTGAATTGGAAAGAAAAAAAAATTGAGTTCTAGTGATGCCTTGCTCTCGGGAAAAGAGAGAGAGAGAGAGAGAGAGAGAGAGAGAGAGAGAGAGAGAGAGAGAGAGAATTCCCACCAGCCTCCATATATATATTCTTTACACACACTCCGACACAAAAGTTGACAAGTTGACCCGTTCACGGTCACAATAGAAATTGAAAACACAAAGCCTGGGCGATGAGACTCAGATGTCTCGGTAGAGAGCGAGAACGGAAAGGAGGGAAAGGGTGGAAAAGTTCAAGGTCTTCGAATAAATGGGAAAAGAAAATTATTATTAAAAAAATGGACCGTCTTCGAATAATTCACGACGAAATAATACTTCGATAATCCGAACAAAATTTTTGTTTCTAAGGTAAAAATACTAAATCCGCAAGCGAATGGGAGTGAAGATTATTTTACAGGAAACATATTTTCAACGAGAATCCGAAAGAGTAGATACACATCGAGGTTAAAATCTAAGGATTGTCCATATTTCTTCTGAAGAATTCGGGTGACTTTCATTATTACAGAAGATTTTCTTAATTTCTGACAACGTCATTAAAAGGGAAACAAAAAGTATACTATACACATTTCAATTTCATTGTGACTGTAAATATTATTTTCGAATATGCAACCCATTCCAAGTCAACCACGATCATAAAATCCGACGAACAAGAAGTCTTCATCCTAGTATTGACCAGAGTGATATTTCACTTACCTATGCGTACACTCTTCAATGTTCTAAATTAAGATCCCAGAACTTGATCCTTGAAGTGCAATTCTACGACTAGTGTTTGTCACAAGGACTGTTTTTGTGGAATATCCAGCCACATAATTGCAAAAACCTCTACGAATGAAGAGGATCGAACAAACTACACACACAAACACACATTATATATATATATATATATATATATATATATATATATATATATATATATAATGTGTGTTTGTGTGTGTAGTTTGTTCGAACCTGTTCATTCGTAGATGTTTTTGCAATTATGTGGCTGGATATTCCATAAAAACAGCCCTCGTGACAAACACTAGTCGTAGCATTGCACTTTAAGGATCATCTTTGATTCGCTAGATAAAATATGAATGTGGAATTGGCCACTGTCATGTTTATGCACTAAAACAACCTAATTATAGGAAGTGAACAGTTATTTATATATATACATACATATATATATATATTATATATATATATATGTATATATATGTATATATATATATATATATATATATATATATATATATATATATATATATATAATATATATATATATATAAATTCCTGTTCACTTCCTATAATCAGGTTGTTTTAGTGCATAAACATGGCAGTTGCCAATTCCACATTCATATTTTATCTAGCAAATCAAAGATGAATAACTTGTGCAGGAAACCTTCACAACACTGGCCATTCACAAATCAACTAAGGGAGCTTATCAGGAATATCAAAGCTACCTGCAATATTTTACCTTGCGCAAGTTCTAACACTTGGGTTTCGTTACGCCAGACCAGCACACTGTAGGTCTTCCCCTGCTCCTTTCTCTGGAGGGTTCCTACGGATATATAATTTCAAATAACCTATCATCCCCTATCTCCTCCACATTGCCAAACCATCTCAAATCACTGTGATCTATCTTTTCACTTTCTGACACTTTTTTGTTGCTACAGTTCTTAACCTTTAACTTTTTCCAATCCCCAAATATTACACAAGAAATACCCCTAAACAACTTTTATCTTTTCTTATTTCGTTCACATTCAACGTCCACACTTCACTTCCATAAAGGAGAGTTAGTTCACTAATGTCTTTACATCTCCTCAGTTTGGTTTTCATAAACACACTCGATCAAATCTTTTGTATAAAATTTACCTTCCATAGTCCATCCCTCTTGTGACTGATATACTTGAGCATTCGACCAGCTTCTACTATACGTACTTTAAATTATCTAAATTATCTACAAAGCAAGTTCTCCCATTCTCTCACTCCTCCGTATTTCTTATTTCCATTTCATAAAAGTTAGAAACAAATTCCTGCATACAAAATCTTCCAGTGTCTCTTCCAAAGCACACAAATTCAATAACGAATCTTTGTAGTTTTTCCTTCCTTCTCAATCACTGCTGGTCTTTTTTCTGACGTCTCACATCGCTCACAATTATGTTACATATGAATGGAAATAAAATAAAACACGCTCTTGTACACTTAACAACTCACTCTTGCATCTCCATAATCTGAAACATGCTTCACTTTAACCAAAAATTGTTTTTAAAACATTTCTACATACAACGTTCTTTGTCATATGCGTTCACCATCTTCCACTTTGTATCTCCGACTGTTCTATCAAGTTTTTTTATTTAAGCTTAAGCAATCTTTACACAGAACTTTCACTTTGTTCTCAAGCTTTCCATTTATTCCATTATGGACACCTGAATGTAACACCATCTTCTGTGTCTGACAAGGAATTGTCCTCCCTTATGAATTTTTCTGCCATCTGCCATACTTTCTAAGTTAAGCACTGTAACTCCGTTACAGTCTAAATAATACATTGAAAACATTAGTCAGTTACTTGGCGTAACTTTCACTATAACACCAGTATCTCAATTTAAATCCCATCAGCTACTGACATCTGTCTACTTTTCAATCTTTTAATTGTCTTCCTGACATCGAAACAGTTACTTACACAATTATCACATAACTCACACAAATCCCTTCCACTCTTGCACTATTAAACTCTCTCTTTTCTTTTCTGTATAAAACGACCACTAAGATTATGCCACAGATACCCACAACGCTTCATCCGAATTTTTAAAATCTATAATGCATTCTTTGTTCACTAACCTCCCCTCTGTACGTATCTACCAAATGAACATCCCTTCTCTCCCTAAATTATTTACTTATAAATTTATGTCTAAGTTTTCAACATACGCAACCGTCTTTTTCAAACTCACTCTTCTTTGGCTACCTTGTTTATTCTCTCGTGCGCTACTACATGGCTCTCTCTCTCTTTTATTCTGAATCTGCTGTTCATTCTACCATTTTTTCATCACTGATCCTCTATTTTATCATTCCACAATTTCCTGCTTTCATATCATTTCTGAACCTGTGACCTCATTCTCGCATTTTGCGCTATTCATGTTTCCATTCTAGTGGACCCTAACTTTTACTTAGCTCTATCCGTTTTTACGTTACACTCTATCCTCACTTCCTGCTAATTCAATTTACATTATATATATGTTTATATTATATATATATATATATAGTATATTTTATATTATATATATATATATATATTATATATATATATGATATATATATATAAATATATATATAGATATATATATATATATATATAATATGTAATATATATATATAGAGCAACGACTACAAAAAGTACTAGTTCGCTGGCATGATTCAAAAGCATCCATGAAATAACATGTAGATTTTAGAAACGTCAAAATGTTCATCCAATACGTTACATTCAAACGGAATATGAAGACCTTTTCATAATTTGGCAACATATTGAATTCAGGGTGAATGATGCGCTCGATTTAGCCTCTTGCTTACATGGTCGACGTTTGAATTTCATAGCGAATGAAGCCTAAAATCTAAAATGATGCTATTCCGAAGTCTGAAGTGGAAACAAAAACGTTTGCGAATTGTGGTGATGCCTGCTGTTGGAGAGACAGAATTCACACCAGCCTTCAGGTACATCCTTCGCACAATTGCTGTGGTACAAAACCTGACCTGTTCCCTGTCACAATGGGAACTGAAAACGCAAAGCCTGAGCAATGAGGGTCCCATGTTTTGGTACAAGCGAGAACAGACGAGGAGAAAAGGAGAAGAAAATGTTTGTCTTTCATTAAATAAAAACAAAACCATTTTTGTGGAGAAAATTTCCTTGCAAAGAAAACGAGATGTATTAACGCAATGTAAACCGATAAAAATGTCATCAGTCTCATCGAAATCTCATTAACGGGAGAGCTTTTTAATGCGCCTTCGCTTCACGAAACCTTGTTAGAATCTTATCGGTGGATAAGCTTCATTTTACGGGAAACATTAACTTTCAAAGAAAACAACAAGAGCAGCGATGAAAGGAATGGTAAAAATACATACCCTATACTTGTTTGAAAACAAGTGTTCGAGAATTTCACAAACACCTCTGATATTCTGAAATTGTGGCAACTCCAACAAATGACGTAAATAAAAGTAACTTCCTATACACTTGTTCTTTCTCAGTCATCCTTAGTAAAATTCTTCACTTCCACGGGTCATACTACTCAGTTAACAACCCGTAAGCACCCTTTGTCTTCATTTGAGTACAGCTTTAATGTGGATATTTTTATGTATATAATTTCATGTCTTCAGGTTATCATTTCAATAATTTTCCAAGACGTATTCACAACAACTTGTTTTCAAAGCACTAAATGTATCAAGGACACATTTATGAATAACAAAACTTTTTGTAAATTGTTCTTTCAAATATGAAACTTCAGTACAAAATAATTCATAAATAATATACTTTTTACTGCAAAATGTGAAGTGATACATGCAATTCGAACGATGATGTTCAATTCATATATGAAGCTATTGGCAAGAGAAGACTAAAAGCATTCTTTTTTTGTCATAACGCTTAAATCCACTAAGTCAAATAATTGGTAAAGTACATTTTTCGATGGCCATCACAGAAGGTTTGCCCACATTGTATACGTCACTACAAAACACTAGTATTTCGAAGTCAGCATTTTCAACCGAAGAAATAAAGTTAACGCACTTGAAACCAGATAAAGACGTCGGTCGTAGAAAGCGACATTCCTTATGTACTACACAGGTTTCCGTTATCCGCAATGGATTTACAGCTGCAACTTTCAGTTGTGTCTTTAAACCAGAATTACCGTTTTCTCAATCCGTACTTTACTTATTGTTACTATAAATTGGTAAATGACTGGATTTAGCAGAAAAAAAAAATATCGGGTGTGGCAGAGGCAGCATACCTTTCCAAAGGTCAAGGGAGAACTTGTGAAAATTGATCACATTCATTTCATTTAGGATTCGTGTGGATTTCCAAGGTCAAGTCGACGAAAGAATTTTTACGGAACTCTCAAGGAGCGCTGGGCACAACGCCATGAATCACCCGTTAAATCTCTTTACACGTCCTCTTAATTAAGAAATGCTTTAGCCGATGAAACTGCTAGAGCTTTTCTCAGCACTTTCTGAGAAATATTGTTTCTTGGTTAATGGACGAGAAAGGATCAGTGAAATCAAAATGTAAAACAGATACCGTTTCAGGACATTGTTATTCCTTAACATAGATAAGAAAGCATGCATAGAAATACCATCACTTTCATGTAAAAAGATTTCAAAACTTACGGAACTTACATCGAATTTGATGGTCCCTGAAGCCATACTCGACAAAATATCGTACTTACCTGAAATAAAAGAAGGATACATTTTAATGCTTATCAAAATAAATGAATAAGGCTCACATAAAGAACAAACAGACAAAAACAACTTCAAAAGTAACAGTTCATTTACAATTTTATGAACACTAAAACGTTTATAGCTTACTTCGCAAATAACACTATCCGAAAACTTTTGTTCGAGATACATGTTATACGGACGGACATCCAGACAATGTAATTACTACCGGCAGCCTTGGCAGCTGCTGATTTCAAGTTAAGCTTGTAAGTGTTTCAGCAATTTATAAGGCAAACTTCACCCGACTTAAATTAACATAGCAATCTTAAAACAGAACATTCAGAGAGTACCCAAGTGAGTATACAAAACGCCATTGGATGTTTACTTCCGAAGAGAAGAGAACTGGGAACTATGAACAACTGGCCATTGCCTAATAGTAACCAAAAGCTAAAAATCACATATAAATGTTTATGGCTTTTATCCATAAAA
Source organism: Macrobrachium nipponense (assembly GCF_015104395.2). Taxonomy (NCBI): domain Eukaryota; kingdom Metazoa; phylum Arthropoda; class Malacostraca; order Decapoda; family Palaemonidae; genus Macrobrachium; species Macrobrachium nipponense. The sequence goes on along the minus strand of NC_087202.1, from coordinate 34,877,718 downwards.
GAAAAAAATATAAAAACAAGATGATGAAATACACACTAAGGTTACTTACAATCGGTATACCCAGTCTACGGAACCAAGACCACCCCGTGTGCTTATCAAAAGCGGTATTAGGACATTGTTTCTATAGGATAATGACGTTACACTCTGGCATAAAGTGTGATATGCACTAAGCAGGCAACGTTTGTAATTTGTTCGATCATACCAGGGCTGTTCATTTCTATGTGGTTTAATTAATATATGTATATAAACTGTTATTAAACTTTTGCCCCCAAACAGACAGTCAAGCATTTCTCTGGCTTTCAATCTACTGAGGATACAGTCAGATTTAAGACTCATAAACCATACATTCTAGACAGAATAAACGGAATATAATCGGACCACAAGAGCTACTGGGCTGGTAAGCATAGGAGCTAGCAGTATATCAACTCTTAAAACTAAGCAGTAATTGTATATATAAAATCTACGTATAGATTTCATATCAAGCTGAGGTATGTACGAGACATTATAGATTCCAGATATCATGGTCTCCCTACAGACTAATACATAATTGAACAAATCCATGATTACAACAATGGAAAAATGAACCTCTATGGCCGTTGGCGTTTCAGCGTCTGCACACTTAATTTCACGAACATAAAAATCTATCTTATAAGCATAACCTGAGACATCATATTCTGGGCCGATAGTATTTTTAGAGCCGATAAAAACTAGACTGTGTAGTAATTGTGCATCAATTACTGAAGATTTCCTGCGCCACATCACTCCATAAAAAGGGGCTTTGCTACATCGGACAGACGCATTTTCTGATGTGCTCACAATTTCTTTAGTAATGTACGTCATATCTAATGGAGTTTTGCCTATTCACCTTGCACTTAAAAGAAACAATACGTCAAATACTCAATTCTCATAAAATCATTTTTACACATAAATCAAGTTTCATTTAGAGATTTCGGAAGAAAAGAGGCTTGCTGATCTTTCTGAAGATGATCACTTTTACCGAACATGAAATGCTGATCTACTGTAAACACGTTGGTCATTAAATAGTGGTGAGGAAAAAAGGAAATATTTAGATAAGCCAATCAGCAAGTATCAAGAACTCAATAAAAATTATATGGGTGCATTTAAACAGTACGACTTTTAACAAACAAAAGAATTAGAAAAACCTCAAAGGATGATCACTAACGTACTAACTTAGATGCTCGTAATGAATCAGGAATAAAGAACAAAATTGTGTTTCGCATCATAAATCAAATACCGAGCGGAAGCTAAAAATGATTAGCTAAATTTGACACCTGTCTATTTCTTTTTTTAGCTTGGCTGTTGCCCGTCGTGTACAATTGAATCTATTTCAAAACAGAAATAGAGTTGATTCTGTCTTAAAACAAAATTATTCCAAAAAACGCTTGTCACACAGTGTTTTTCAATTTTACGCACACACTGACACCAGGATTAGCTCTTCTTCTGTAATGATCAGGCATAATGGACCTACTGATGTACCTAACCCTCCTTGTCACAGAATATATCCTCACATTAAGCTTACATTGGCTTCCATTTATTTATAACTCTTACGCGACAGGGGAAAAGACATACATTCAACTAGATATAGTTAGTAGTGCTCTATACATTATTGCGATCTATATGAAGTGATATGAAATACTCCGGCCTGAAGCCTGAAAATATCTCAGGGAAAAAACGTCCTTTCATAAAATAATATTTGCTAAGTACTGCTTGTTCACATCCAATTACGACAGAAGATTCTCACTCTATCCCTCTAACCGTTGTAAATTGTTTGCAGACCATTCTCATATAAAGGATTGTACTCCCAAAATTTTTCTTTCCTTTCTTGTATTTTGCTTTCAAAAACTTTTTCATATTTTCATAACCAATCCTTACAGTAAATGGCTAAGCTTAAGTTAAAAGGACTCAAGAGCCTTATTTCTTCTAACTCAGCCAAAATGAATCAGCCAATTCACCGTGCAATGAAACTGGAAACGTAGCCGCATCTTTTCCGACATGCCGCGCGATATTATTCATAAGAGGATGATTGAAAACTTCTGCAGAAACGGGTCGTGATTAATGTGAATCCAAAATGAGAAGTGATACATACGAAGTATTGCCCATCCACTCAAATTTCATCCTCGGAATATTCATAATTAAAAAAAAATTTTTTGAAAGCACGGCACAGGAAATTTCATGCGAAAAAATGATCAAAATTGTCATCGTTTTCCGTATGAGCCACAGCCGAGTAAATTGACATTTGAATCTCAATAACAGAGCAAAACGGTAATCAAAGTTTAAAGGTAAATAAGCTATAGCTAGTATATATCTACAGAAATAAAAAGCAAGATAAGCTGTAATACAATGTTATGCAAAAGAAAAAAAAAAGATGACAGAGCGGAAATAACTTTATACCAATACAACGCACATTTAAAGTTTCTGACCTTTTACATCATTCTTAATCAGAATTCTGTAATGCTACAACGATTAACACTGATGAATTTATGAATGGAAGCAAATCCTGTATCACTGTATCAATACAATAACGTGCAACAGGAGAATGAGTGGCCATAATTACTGACCCAAAACTGCCAAATTGATAATCATATTAACGCTTGTCACATAACTAATACGGGTTATGGAACACCAAACCCATTAGCTAATTATCTTAATCAACAGTCAGCTATTCCAAACCATAACCCAGCCTGTACGGATCATGAAAGCACGGAGGTCACATTTGCTTTAGAATAATCCCAATATCCCTTACGTGTTTGGCTGCTTGTATGGTGTTTTTACGTTGCATGGAACCAGTGGTTATTCAGCAACGGGACCAACGGCTTTACGTGACTTCCGAACCACGCCGAGAGTGAACTTCTATCACCAGAAATACACATCTCTCACTCCTCAATGGAATGGCCGAGAATCGAACCGGCGACCACCGAGGTGGGACGCTAATACCATACCAACCACGCCCCTGAGGTGCTCCTTACGTGTTTGGCCGCTTGTGAAATTTCCTTCAGAAAAAAAAATTGAGATTTAAGATGTGAAAGATCCGTCAAACATTTACTGAGATGCCGAAGGATCATCCGATTTCCTTATCACGACCACTTCCAATATGTGTTTAACTTCGAAGGAATTCTGATACATTTCCCAGGGACAGCAGCCTCCAAGATACGTCAACTTTTAAAAGCCTAGAACGATATACCTTATTTCTTCTTTAGGCATTCTCTTAGGCAACATGAGACCTCCAATACCTCGTATGCTATGTCGTCATGATATATAAGAGCCTTTCGTCCCAACGTGTCATTAATAAAGCGAAGACTTCCCAATTCAAGAAACGACTCTTGGGGGTAAGCAATCCATACCTATAAAAGATAATGTACAATGTATATTGCCACACATGACATCATATTTCCTTGTCGTGTAACTCTCGAAACTAAACCATAATGCGATCATTCTACTTATATGTTGATTCCAACTCATAATAAAAGATGTGGGAACGTTGATTCTTCCTGGGATTTTCATAATTCAATACCCTGAAGCAGCGGAGGGAAAAACTAAATAAATCATAACACTTCAAGGTAAAAGTCGAATTATAACCTATAATTCAATTTCCCTGTGCGTTATCGTGTATGAAAGGCGGCAATGTACTCATATTAAGTGAGTATATGTATGCATGTATGTATGTATGTATATATATATGTATATATATATATATATATATATATATATATATATATATGCTGATGTCAAAAATTACTCAAACATTGCTCTATATAATTATTTCTTCTTGAAAACAAGAATTTTACAATAATTTTAATTTTAATGTATATTATATATATATCTTATTATATATATATATATATATGTATATATATATATATATACATATATATATAATATATATATATATATATATATATATATATATATATATATATAAACAATGCGTGAGAAAACTAAATATGTTACGTAAAACCATCAGAACAACAGTTTTTGTGAAAATAACAATTGATAAAACATCATACAGCACATGCATACCTATGCTAAGCAACAGCGCTTTTGTTGTAGGAACACCAAGGGTAAGGCCACACCGGAAGCGGGAAGCGTTGAGGTGTAGGAACCACTAGGGCGGGAGAGCAGGGTCAAAACGAAACATGGCCACACCAGAAACGCCACCCTCCCTCCCTCGCGTCACTCTCAACGGTCAGATATACTTGTACTACTTCTGTGCAAATAGGTCATTGTCACATTTGGATAGGAAATTGCCTTTATTAGAAAACCTGTGTTAAACTTGATGATAGACCACTTATGACAGAACGGTCTTTTGATTCTTTGCTTGCAGTAGTAGAAGCAAGACCACCGAGAAAGAAGGCCTGGTCGATATTTTGTGACGTAAGCACGAGTAGTCCGAGCTGCTAGCACTGACTACGCTGCCAGACGAAAGAAATGTAAACAAACCCTTCCCAAATTTATCGATTTTGGTGTGCCAGTTATTGATTTACTTATTTTCTCGTCTACAATAATTAGTGTACAGTGTGCAGCAAAACTCGTGCGACTTTTTTATTTTTGTACTGGACAGACGTTCTCAAGTTGCCACTTAGTATTAAATTTCATATTTTATAAATGTGTATGTATGAGGAAAAGTTGGTCACTTGTTATATAGAATCTTATCACTGAAATATATTGGAACCTGAAAAACAAAAATATTTCACGCTACAATATTTCTGGACGAAAATTAAATACGTTACTGTAGCATGAAAACCTCTGCTCACCGTGACTGCCATGAGTCGTGGAATCGTCAGTCTGGACACTGTGAAAGAGGACATGATATGGAGTGAGAGAGAAAAGTTGAGCAGAGCATAGTCTAATGATAAAAATTGATGCATTTGGGATATGAATTCAAAGTTATTACTTTTCGCTTTTGTAATTTTGTGTATAAAGCAAATGTTAGTCAGGATCATGATTTCGATACTTGCAATAAATTATGGCTTAGGCTTAGGTTATAGCCAGTGCTACATAAGTCTAGTCTCCCGAGGGGTTTCTTCAGTTTGAAGATAAAGTAAATAATAAATAAATGAATAAATAAGCGAGGTGAAGAGTAATCTTCGCTATTAGAAATACAATTAATTTTTATTATTTTACTTTTACTTCAGGAATGGAAGACTATAATCAGGCCGGATATTATCAGCTACAACTGTTGCGTGCAGATTCTACAGAAGGACAACTGTAACGTATTATAAACAATAATGTCTAGGCCAATGCTAACATACTAGGCTATAATGCAGACAGCAACAAGTTGCATCAAATCTTTGCAACTTATGAAGGGTGTCTATAAGACCATAAAGCAGGATTTGTGAAATTCTTCCACAGTCTTGGTGTGGTATACTTCCGTCATTGTTTTCTTCATAGGCCTATAGGCTTAATAAGAATGAATGATATAATCGAGAAGCGCGAAGTGCACTTGGCCCACGGGTAAGGCTAAGGCAGGCAAACTAAGCCATTGGTGGGCCACTATGCACCCTTCACCATTTGGGTCTTATAATATAGGAAATCCTAGGTAAATCTCAAGAAATGTAACTTGGTAAAGGCATTAATAAACCAGGTAGCAAATAATGAATAGGATTGATTATAAAAACGGAATAGGTTAAGTAAATGGTATACCACTATAATTATTAAAGAAATACATAGGTCCCTGTGAAAAATAAAATACAAATTCCAGCAAAACAAACAGAGTAAACACAACTTCGTCTTTTAAAACACGTCATATATATATATATATATATATATATATATATATATATATAGATATATATATATTATATATATATATATATATATATATATATATATATATATAATATATATATATATATATATATAGATATATATATATATCTTATATATATATATCTATATATATATATATCCTATTTTATATATATTATATAATATATATATAATATATATTATAATATTATATATATATATATATATATATATATAGCTACACACACATACATACACGCACACACACACACACACAGAGTTCATTAATATTTAGGTTGTGAGCCTAGGTTGTCTATTACCGAGTTAAGCTGTCTAGGAATGCTGTCAACCAGTCAACTGCAAATATTTTCCCCAAGCATAGACTCCCACTGACAAGCAATGGCTTATGATGGCTTTTTTACTGTTCAGAACGGAGCCATATATTCCTTTGTCAATGGGATTGAGATCCGGAGATTTTGCAGGCCAGTCGATCCGAATAACTTCAGGATGCTGCTGTAACCATTTTCTCACTGGCATGTTATTATGAACAGAGGAATTGTCCATTGCCAAGAATATGGGCAACGGTTCCGGAATCAGTAGCATCCTTACAGATGGAATCAGCACCTCGTCAACATATATACTGCCTGCCGTTTAATCGCTCATGGATTGGCACTAAAGCACCTGGTCCGCAAGACGCCCTCCAACCCCAAAGGCCCGCGGTTATTCCCCCACCTCGTCGATTTTGTTCGACATATTTATCCTCAAACCTGAAACAAATAAAGAGAAGGATTTAGAGAAAATATAAATTTACAGATATTCGGAGAGAAACAATGACAGCGGGCCTGCTTTTAAATATAAAGGAAACTGTTTTAACTGCAGTTCTTCCTCGCCTCGATAGATCTTATGGGTTAACAAAAAAAAAAAAAAAAAAAAAAAAAAAAAAAAAAGAGGACCGGCGCTTTTATTAAGCCATACTTTCAGTAATAATGCTATAACACAGAACTTTTATATAACTTTTAAGACTTAAAGTGCAATATTAAGAAAACACTATATATATATATATATATATATATATATATATATATATATATATATTATATATATATTCCACAATTATGTATAGGCCTATTTGAATTTTCTTTTCCGAGAAACAGTTCTTTAATATGCATTTAATCAAAACTTATATAGGCAAAATTATACCTTTTTCGCCTTCTGTCCTCTATTAAATGATAATATACTATTACAAACCATTTTAAATATTAGAAACAGCTACGTCAGTTGTATTTTCTGCCAGACTTAGTTTTACAGTAAAATAATTAAAAGAAAACTTTGGTTGTAAGCCTAATAGTATATATTATGAATTCGAAAAAGAGGCATAAGAAAAGTTGTCATAGCATAGTAACCTTAAACGTCTTTTAACTCAGAGCAATGTTTATTCAAACATTCACGAGACTCGGAGGAAAGCTAGCACGAACTTCCTCTGCAACTGGTTTCCCGCCAAGTAACACTGCGAAGCGAAGGCGGGATTTTACAGAAATTTAAACTGCTTCCTCAGTAATGACAATTCCCAACTCCCACCCTAGCTCAAAATAATTTATATCTTCTCTTGTATTAATTCTCCCTGATTACATCGTAAACTTCCATTAATGATATTTGTCAGCAGGTTTAAAAACCAGTGTAAGAGGAATTATTATTCATTAAAGCTTTAGCATATATACAGACTAGGCCTATAATACAAAGTATATCACACCTAGGCTACCACGTAAAAATATATAAGGCAAAATAAGTAAATGTTCATGTCCTGGTTTTTCCTGGACTCCAGCAGTGCAGTCTTCCCTGTTGGTCGTTGCAAAATGTCTTCTCGTCACAAAATATAACAGTTTCCCAAAACTGCTCGCTCTTGGACAGATATTTGAGCGCAAACCCGAGACGATGGTCCATATTCGTCTGTGTAAGTAGAGGCTTCATCGCAGGTTTCCTACTCAGAAGACCAGCTTCTCGAAAGTCGAAACTGACGTCTTACAGTGTCAACTGATGTTTGTATACTTGTTTCTTGTTTCACTGAAAATGATGACGAAAATGGGTGTTCGGTTATAAAGTTAATCAACACTTCCTCTTCTTCTGCGGTTGTGCAGCTGGGTCTCAAAAAGTATAGGATGGCTTTTCAATCCTTCTCCTTCGATGTATCGTTTTAGCCATCTATACACAGTTGTCTTTTTTTTTTTTTTTTTTTTTTTTTTTTTTTTAATCTGGCGAGATGGAGCTCAACTATAGCTCTCCTTGTTGGGGGTGACGTTTCCGGTCGCTGTCGGGTTGCTCCAATCATGTTTGGCAAATGAGTCGGAGTCCCACAGTTGACGTTTTGTTAGATCACGCCCAGAACTACATCTCCGATACGTTCATTACATTAAATAAACTACTATGATGGCTAAAAAGTAAAATTCGTTAAGTATTTACGTCTTTTCATATTTACCATAATTAAAAATTAAGGTGATAATGTTTTTCCAATGATCTAGCGGATATTATGATAAAAAAAAATATAGCATTATACTATAAAACCATACTAAGTGAACTGTATCTTTTTTTGAGCGAAGTTTCAAAATGTTTCGCTGTTGCAATTTAGCGTCATTTGAAATGTGAAGAAGGTAAGAGTTGCCAGTTAGTCACTTTTTGAACGAAAATCACTGAAATCAGGTCACTCGAGTTTTGCTGCATACTGTACAACAAATAATACTTACTCGAAACACAAGTTATAAGATTTAATATAAAATGCTGAACCAAAACAATTTGTTTAGTTACAATACAGTCTACCAAAGAATAAACAGCAGTGCATAGGTTTACATCACAAAAAAACATGGTTCTTTCTACTATATGTGAATGAAATAATTCTCTCTTACATACAGTCATTATTTGGTATTTACATTTTTTAACTTTCTCTTTGGCTACAAATAGTTATTTTCTCAAACAACAGTTACTCTATGAAACGTTAGTAGAAACCCATATTGTTAATTTCAATGTTTTTCTGTACTATAACCTTCATTACTTATTGGGCAGCTTATCTATTATTTACCTTTTGACATTTAAACATTTAAATTCTAAGCATATAATTACCTTCAGTGTGCAGCTTTTATGCTTTAATTGGGAATTTGTGCAACTTAACTTTACCTGTTCAACATAAAGTAAAATGCACCTGTTGCAGCTTCACTATAGCCAAAGGCTGAACCAACAATATTTTTGCTTTCATAATGAAAATGTGGTATTAAGTACATGAGTTTCATCCACCATCAGTATGACTATTTTGTCATTGGGTAGTATAATAATTTACATTTACTCTTAATGTACATACGAAAATTTGGTAGATCTAAGCCCTTATTCCGCGGCGAACTAGACTATGCCAGTTGACGTTTTTCTATACAGTTTTACCTCGTGAACAAGAATTTAGGATATTTTTTCGGCTGGCTGTAATTAACGTGTAATTTACCTTTGAACTCTATCCTACGGTAAGGGGGACCGACGGGAATGCGGGGTTCTGGGTGGGGTAAAACACTTGGGCGAATTATGCCGTTCAACTGTATCCTACGGTAAGGGGGACCGATGGGAATGCGGGGTTTTGGGTGGGGTAAAACACTTGGGGGAAGGTTTTGTAGTGTTATTGTGTCATTTCCTCTTATTTATGACATTTGAAACACGCAATACAAGCTTAACTAAAGCGATAAATAAACCAATAATGGAGCTGTTGCATAGCCAAAATCACTTATTGCTACTGCTATTACGACGCCGAATCCTACTACGCATGTGCCAAGATATAAGGGAGCTTTTAGTTCAGACACAAAGTTCCTAAGGAGATAAATGATGGGGGGTTTTGTAGGGGGTTACATGTATTTAACCAATCATGATGCATTATTAACCCTACGTTGCAATACGAGACATTTGGGGAGGATTCATGCATTGTTACATATATTCCTTTTCCTCATTTGTTTTGTAATTGTGTAATATTATTTAAAGCTTTTATTTCTGTTCCGTTTATCATAGTATTGTTTAATATGTGCACTGACTTGTTCTCACTTCATAATGTTGCCTTATATACCTTACAATATTACGTTACAATTGAGGGCAGGCCAGTGAAACTTCTGAGGGGTGCCCCCCCGGTCAGGCAACATGTTCTACTAACAATCCTAACCTATATGTTACATTTCTAAGATTACCTTCCTTTAAGGGGGGGTACGCCCCCCGGTCAGGCAACATGTTCTACTAGTTTAGGTTACGATCCTAACCTATATGTTACATTTCTAAGATTACCTTCCTTTAAGGGGGGATATCCCCCTCGGTCAGGCAACATGTTCTACTAGGTTAGGTTAGGTTACGATCCTAACCTATATGTTATATTTCTAAGATTACCTTCCTTTAAGGGGGGATATGAGGGGGCAGAGCCCCCTCGGTCAGGCAACATGTTCTACTAGGTTAGGTTAGGTTACGATCCCAACCTATATGTTACATTTCTAAGATTACCTTCCTTTAAGGGGGTGGGGGCCCCCAGTCAGGCAACATGTTCTGTTAGGTTAGGTTACAATCCTAACCTATATGTTACATTTCTAACTTTACCTTCCTTTAAGGGGGGGTACGCCCCCCAGTCAGTCAACATGTTCTACTAGGTTAGGTTACGATTCTAACCTATATGTTACACTTCTAAGATTGCCTTCCTTTAAGGTGGGCTTTGGGGATGGGGGGAGCCCACTGGTTGGAGGTTACACATTTTTACAATTGTCCTCAACATTTTCTTGTTATGTTCAATCACCCCCTGAACTGGCCACTCTGATCCTTGAAACTTGATAATATTCTATTCATTATTCACTAAAATGGTCTTAAGACTTGTACTTGATAATTTATACTTGAGTACCAGATGTGTAAATACCAGATGTAAAAAACCGTGTATAGATATATAATATATATTTTCATGTATGTATGCATTATTAGCTCTTATGTAAAATATGTGTCCCTACTGTAAGGTTTCATAGCAATATTTTTTACTTTAATAATAATACACGATAACTTTGGTTTCATAAACATAAAAGAAGCTATGTTTGTACGATTTCACTCAACATTTGTTAAGTTCAATTACCCCTAAACAGGCCTCCCTCATTTCCTATATTGTCCACCATTACAATACAGTGTTCGTGTTTTTTTTCACAAATGTGAATATTTAACCCCTACCCCATCCTCCCTACTCTGTTTTGTGGTCTCCAGCCGCCCCCCCCCCCCCCCCCCACCCCCCCCCCCCCTCCTGACAAACTTGTGCCAGTGTCAACCAGCCAGATGGCGGAAGCACTCCCAGGCACCTCCACCGGGCTCATTACTAACTCGACTCTGCCCCGTACATGTGTTTAACTGTTTCGTTAGTTATAAGGACATTTCAGCCCATTACTCGGGGCAGTATGAAAAGGTTGGTAATATACTGTCAAGATCACGGGAGTGGCGTACTTTAAAATCCACTTCCACGACCCAAGACGAGGCTCCATGCCTCCGTGAAAGCGGCTGCTGAACTCTATCCTCCACCTCTTTAAGGTAAGGTTCCTAATCTTTATGTACTTTATATTGTGTTTTAGTGTTCCAAAGGTTTAGTGCTTTTGATGTCGGTGATATTTAGTGGGAATTATTTACCACCATATCCCAGCGTGGCTTTACCAACTCATACCTCTGCCTTCCTCTTCCGGTAACCGGCCCCCCCCTTTATCGGACATAAGGCTCCCTATTAGTTACGTATCAGACACCCCCTACCAGCATTCAAATATGGCGGTTTGTTTAAGTTTCATGGCCTCGAACCAACACTTCAAAGATTGTTCAGTCGAAGTAGACTATGGCAATTGACGTTTTCTTATGTTATTTTGCTTACTTTACAAGAGTTTAAGGTAATATTTTTCCGGTCGACTGTAACTATTCTGTTATTTACCTTTGAACTCTGTAGTTGGTACATCGTACCCCTTGTACTGTCATGTAGTCTTCAGAGGTAAATTACGGTTTAATTACAGTCGACCAAATAAATATTACTTTAAATTCTTGTTCAGCAGGTAAAATAACATAGGAAAACGTCAACTGCCAGTCTACTGTACCGCGGAATGCAGACTTAGAATTACCAAAAATTTGAGTCCTTTTATGATGATGCTGGGCAGACCTGTTTGAAAAAACACTCTCCTGATGGTGCAGTAACTTTGTGGGGAACAACTATAGGTATAACAAAAACACAATATTACCTGCTCTGATGAATAATCAAATTTATTCAGTCATAACTAGAGCTAAAATTATTGCCAAAATAAAATAATAGTTTTATAACAGCAATGTAATATATATTGAAGTGTTAGAAATACATTCAGCAGTATCAGCTCTCTGGAGTTATTGAATATCTGCTTAATGATATTTGTATCATGAACCTCTGTAGGTATCTTGAGATCTCTTAAGTGACGTACTTCATTGACTTGAAAAATGCATGTACTGTACAGTTAGGTTTAACTGTAGGTAGGACATAGTGGCATAAGTATGGTATTTCATTAATCTGTACTGAAGTTTTACCTGTGGAAGAAGAAAAATGGTCTTTTAATATTTTTATGTGTATATATGAGCACTGAAACCTAGTAATGTAATGAGGATAGGTTAGGTTAGGTTAGTGAAATTTCCAATACAGGCTCCTGTTTTAAACCTGTAACCCTTAGAATATTAAGTCAGTCTACTTTTTATCACCATAACCCATCTAGGCCCAAAAGGTTTGTCCCATGCCTTTCACTATTATCAATGGAAACTTGCCTATTTCCCCACCACTAGCTAGGCTACACTGGGAGTTCCTTTAACTTACGCTAGCCTATACCTATTCGACTCTGTTAAGCATTGGTTGACATGAATTCCTACTAAAATTCAATGTAGGCAAAACCAGTCTTCTTTATATTGTACCTGACCTTGTTGCTCACAACTCCTACCTAGAATGCAGACTGTATTTATATTGCAGTCGAAAGTCATCCAGAGAGAAAAGTCAAATAGGTAATCCCTGTTGCAGTGAACTTATTACGGAGTTTATCTGCTTACCACAGTAAGTTCGTCCAAAAAAGGAAACTAGATGTACCCATGGCTTGCTACCTCATGATGGCATATAAGTTTTATGTTCTAGTTCATATATAAAACAATGGAACCACGAAAATACCTCGTGTCCAAGTGATGTAAGGGAAGGAGAGTCGGAAGTGAGTCGCCACTCGTGTCGGAGAGTCGGACTACCAGGGTCGACGTCATGACGTCACATTGAACAGGCCTTCTATTCTCGGTGGTCTTGATAGAAGTCAGTCTCACCAAACAAACGACAACCCATCTCTCCCGAAGAATCTTTCAGGAAATAGTAACCTTATTGGCAGTAAATTTTGTGATAATAAAAGGTTAAAATTCATATTTTCTTTTTACCTTTTTACTTCCCTTACAGTTATTACTTTAAGGGAAGTGAAAAGAAAAGGTGTATTTTAACTTTTTAATATTGCAAGACTAACCGCATATAGGGTTACTTCCTTAAAGAGACTTAAACAAACAAAGGAACCAGAATTAATAATTAATAATTGGCTGCATTATGTTGAAATAAAACGATTTGCCGTTATTTAAAAAAGTAGCACAATGGTAAACTTTACATAAAGAAAAGTGACAAAGGAAAAATCAGTTATGCTTGTACATTTCACTGTTAACATTAATGAAGAAAGTACAAATTACCACGAATATTTCATAAATCAGTGATGGTGCTGCACTGAGAATTCGTATATTTATCAAGTCTATGCAGCTGGACAAGGCTTATTTGTGAGTGGCTGACTGCATAATAGTTGGCACCTTTAAGTTTACGTAGAGATTGGGAGTCGAATGGATGACACCAATGGCCACATTTGTGGGCCATTCATTCTATTCTACTTCTTCCATTTCTTAAAAAAAATGAAATTTTATGGAGTGGATCACGGGGATCCCACAAAGCTCTCCTCCGAAACACCTCCACAATTAATGGATTCTAATGTAGCCACCACCGCCAGACACGACAGACTGAACAGGTGACACTTCGGCAACTGATTGTCTGTTCATCTGTGCGTTAGCGACCATGTCAAGTTCGAGGGTCTATTTATGTATTGTGGTCCTTTCGAAATATTCACTTTAAATTCAGTAATGAACTCGGTCTATTTGTTTGACTTTATTGGGAACAACAGTACACATGAGAGGTGTTGAAATAACTGTTTATGTAAGTATGCATTACAGATATGTCATAATTAACTTGATATTGTTTCTGAATAGATAATAAATGTAGTCGCTTAACACATAAAAGTTTCTATGTTACTATCAGTTACTTGAACAATGATGGTATGCTTTAAACAATTTGTAGGTTACAAATGAAAGTTCTTGAATAAGGAAACTAACTTCACAACATATAACATTGCCCATAATCATATAGAAAATGTGGATGTTTTGGGACAAGACGCCCGGAACCGCCGCGGTATTTTAAAACATGTTACATCGCCTGGTGGCAACTGTAGAGGGTCGAGTCGTCCCGCTAGTCTTGTGTGGCCACCCGCATAAGATACCCAATGATTAAAACTGCCGCGGGAACCTCTTTCCTGCAACCTCCACGCTCATCGCATCTGGTGCGGCCTCACGCTAAATGAGTGCGCGCACACATCACAAACAGGCTGAATACAAATCAACAACGTATTGGTAGTCCTAATCAGCACTTCATACGCTTATTCAGCATTTGCTGAAGATGTGTTGTCCCCTTAAGGTCGCTAACTAGTTTTCAACCTATTTGTGACAGGTATGCGACCAGTTTCCAGTGGGTGTTCCAGGACATGTTTACTGTTGAGTGAACGCACCCTGGGTAAGCAGTTTAGGCCTGAGCTCTGAACTTCAATCACCTACCCTCATGGCTCTGAAATATTTACAACTGGATTCTACCAGGTCCAATTAGCTGTCATTCCATCCAGCAACAGATTTTAAACATTGATGCCTTCACTGTGATCTCGGAGCTTGAAAGGTGGAAACTAGTCACCGTGAATTATTAGTTATTTTCCGGTTGAATGCATGAACCTGAAAATGAATAAATTTACCAATGAAAGCATTAAAAAACCATATTTTTCAAATGAACGTGAAAAAAAATCCCTATTTCCTAAGAGGGAGAGGATTGCTCCTATGACTTCAAAATATTAAAATCTGGATCGATTTCATTCAAAAATTCTCCATCGAAGGAACAAATCTGTCAAACCCCCAGGCTCAGTTGCGGTGATCTTCGTTCAGTCTACTAACGCATACACGAACACACACTCAAAAGCATCACCTCGTTCCCATTTCGTCGGGGCACCACATGGGAATGGAATGACGTCGTGGAGAAACCAATTTATGAGCAGCCTTCAAATAATCAACGCCATTCACAGGACGAACGATTTTCATCAATACTATTTATTATCTAATGAGAAAATGAGGATTATATCAATATTCTGAAATTCCTTCATCTATTGCACAGAAACAGTTCCCACGCCCTGTGCGTCAGGGTACTCTGCTGTTTTCTTTCATTCCGCTTTGTTTACGCTGCTCGGTAATAGCCTTGTAATTTTTCGCCATGATCGTTTACATAAGCGTTATTACTCTTTTATAACTTTTTCCTAATTCTTATATTGTCAGTTGTTCCAGAATTCTTCGATTTATTACAATAGACTGCTTTTACTAGAACCATGCATTTATCAATACAAACATACGCATACACAAACAATATATATAAATATAGTACATATATATATATTTATATATATCTATATATATATATATATATATATATGTACTATATTTATATATATTGTTTGTGTATGCGTATGTTTGTATGGATAAATGTATGGTTCTAGTAAAAGCAGTCTATTGTAATAAATCGAAGAATATATATATATATATATAGATATATACTATATATATATAGTTAGTAGTTCATAATATAGAACCATGCATTTATCCATACAAACATACGCATACACAAACAATTTATATAAATATAGTACATATATATATATATATATATATATATATATATATATATATATATATATATATATATATATATATATATAGTTTGTGTATGCGTATGTTGTATGGATAAATGCATGGTTCTATATTATGAGTACTTAACTATTAAATATATATATTATAATAATATCTATTTAAAATAATATATGGAATTAAATAATTAATATATCTATATAATTTATATATAGATATTATATAAATATATATATATATATATATATATATATAATATTAGTATCACAACTCTTACAAAGCTAACTCAGCAACGCATCCACAAAAGAATTTCTCCAAATTCGTAGCTCGGAGAAATCCAGAATTAAACACTTGTTTGCTAACATACTGTTCTCAATGCGCCCGCCCCTTCCCCCCCCCCCCCCCCCCCCCCAACAAACCTGGAGCTCGCAGAGTATCAGATCCGACTGAAATACACAAAAGCCGGCCAAAAGATCGTATCCCCTCCGCTTTGCTCCTTGAAAGGGAGCTCAGACGATCCGATACTCAGTGTCTAAATAAATTCCCGCATTGCCCATTACTTAACATTTCTTCTATGGATTTCCTATATTTTCCCTCTCGCTCTGCCTGGTTGCTCATGTTGGTTCCTTGCTGCCAATTGGCAGCATAAATCTGCTGAATTGTTACACGGCAATTGAGCAAGACTTAGTCTCCAATAGGATTTCTTCTCTCCTTGTTTTACTCATTATTTAGCTTTATGCAGACGTTCCGTTCATTTACCAGGTCATCTGTTTGTCATTTTTGTTTTGCTCGTTCTCATTTATGTCTTTCCGCGTTGGCGGTTCGCACTTAAATTCTATGAACTAAACTCCGCTTCAGGTTTAATTTTTCAACTGCCCATCTTGTTGGTGAATAATCGCTATATTAAAGTATTCCAGCTTGAACATTTATTTCAATGGTTTTCTAGTCGTCATTCGATAGGTGTGTGCTTTGGAGCATCGACTAGACTTAAGCTACAGTATTAGTTTGATAATACAACGTGTACTTACTGCGTAAGATGAAGTGAAGTGAGTGGAAAGCTTTGTAGAACTAAAGTTGTTTAGGTTACGGGAAAAATAGAAGTTTAATGAAGTACACGTTGTATCATCAAATTAATACTGTAGCTTAAGTTTACTCGATGCTCCAAAACATACAACTCTCGAATGACGACTAGAAAACCATTTAAGTAAATGGTTTGCAAAACTCAAATGTGGCTTACGAACTTTTCATAAGTAATTTAAAACGTAAATCGTTTTGTATGTGTAGGCGAGTACGCGTAAATGTGCCTATATATGCGTATGTATATGTATGCATGTATACACGCACAAACATATAGTATATAAGCACACAGACACACACACATATGTACAGTATGTATATGTATACCATGTGATAACATCAAAATTTGTGTATGGTTATTTTTAACGGTATTATAAAAACTGCGGTACTCTAATAAATACCATTACTGAAACAGTAGGCACACTTCGGCTATCGTGATGCAAGTACCCTGGATGCTACGTCTGCAACCCTCATGTAATAAGAATGAAAAATTTCTCGCTTAATCTAATAAAGCGCCAATCAGGTATATCTAATAATTGGCTAATTTTCATTACCCAACCGTTTTTCAAATTAAATCTTTCACTGACTGGAACATCACCTAAATTATTAGCTGGGTCTATCTTATACACGTGTAGCAAAAAAAAAAAAAAAAAAAAAAAAAAAAAGCTAGTCTCATTAACTGCAAGGCGGAGAGTCCCTAATATGCAGGCGGATCCTAAAACACTTTCAAAACAAATCTCTCCGAGGCTTTGTGCCTGGCTAATCTCTTCAGGAGATGTGGCTGTTCAGCCCACCTTGATTTTGCTCTCAGGTTTAAAAGGTATTTGCAAATGCCTTCATTTGAATCTATCCTATTTAAACAAACAAGTCGATGGATAAGCAAACTACCACTGATTATCAAATATAAAATCTTTCGAGTTGATCGACCCGCGAGGTGGTTATCATATTCCTTTTAAAATTAGTTTCAGCTGAATAAAATTGGTAATTAACGGTTGATTTCACAACAAACGTATCCTGCGCAATTGAGGAAGAAAACTACAGTTGGGAAGACTAATTGGAAATACTGTTTTCTCGCAAGGGTGTATAATTCACCGATGTTTCACCACTCTTGCATCAGTACCGTGAAACAAACCTCCTAATACTCACAAAAATGACCTCAAATCTGTGCATGGTGAAAAAATTCTTTATGCAGTTTTAAACGTTTTCGTATTTGTATTTAAAGATGCAGTATGTATAAAAACATTTTGTTCTATTCTGGAAATGGTTTGCAAAAATGAACTGCAGACAATGGTTTACTGTTGATAGGTTAATTTAAGAATTCACCATTTATCTACTATTGAGCCTGGCTAGTTCCTGAAAATTGGATGTAGGTTAGTTTATCAACACATTCAATGATTCCGGCTCGGAGATTCTGCTCTGTCCAGAATTCACGTAACATTTTCCAGAAATTTTCTTATATTTGGAAAAGCTCAAAAGGAAATGGGCCGAGTGAGATGGGTAATTCGAGGGCAGAGCCGTAAAGAGGGTGTAATGGGGAAGCCAATATTGCACACAAGCTGATGCACAAAAACCACAGCTGACTAACTCCTAATCTGTAATAAAAAAAACACTCATGGTTACTTCTCCGGAAAGAGGTGTCTAATTAAGGAACCAAGGAGTTGCACAGAGGGTGCCTGGAAATGAACTGTATTCTGGTAATTCACAATCTAACAGTTTATGCTACACTTTATTTAAATGCTTTGCAACTTGAAACAGCACGGATAAAAAGCGCAATGCATGTTTCACTGTATATCGCACAATGATAAGAAAACAGAAAAAACTGTAATAGGTTTAACAGTGACGTGACTGACTACAACCTTACAACTTGCTGCTTTACACTCTCAGGAGAGTTGTGCCTCGTACTTCGGGGTGGATGGGGGGAGGCTCAGTGAATTAACTTGCTACAAAAATATAGTAGCCCACAGTGGCCACGTGCTCAGGATGGGGCAGTTCAAGAGAGCATGGGGGAAGGACTGACGTCCTGGACAAGCCCTGCTAATTGCGAGAGTGAGCCTGTCGTTGTTGTTGTTTCAGATTTAGCTGGCCTTATTCAGGCACGGGCTCTTGCTCCTAGAGCAGCAAGTAAATGAGCCTGTCAATTCGAAGCCTCTTATAACCTCTGGCAATTATGAGGATCTTGCATTGAGATGGCAGCAGTGGGCATCATGCCTGGGGATGGCGACCTCGTGGCCCACATTCCAAGATGGCGGCGCCCACATGACTCCTTTGCCTCTGCCAGCTGGCTTGCCTTGGGTGAGGATTAGCATTTTACCCGGGTGCGTGCCTGGAATTAAGGTCCGGCGGCAGTCAACTCAAACAAGGAAAGAGGATTAAAGTAGTTTCACCACAGAGAGAGAGAGAGAGAGAGAGAGAGAGAGAGAGAGAGAGAGAGTTGGTGGTAGGGGCGAACAATACCTGCCATGCTTGAATTAATATTAGAAGAATGAATTTATTCTTTCTCTTCTACGTTAAAATTACTAAAGGCTGGAGAGTTTGCTTGAGAAAAAGGGCTTATCCTTAGAAATTATATATATATATATATATATATATATATATATATATATATATATATAATATATATATATATATACGTATATATCGTTAAGATTAAAGTAATTTTATCATAATTTGTTTATTATAATTTGTTAAATGTTGTGTCCAACCTTTTAATCTTGTTTTAGGTAACTTTATTAACAATCTAGTATCGTTTCTCGTATATTAAAGTTCTTTCTTAGTTTGATAAACTCTGTAAGAGAGTGGTATAGTTTTGCAGTTTTGCTTTGTTTTTCTTAGGCGTTTTGTTTACCACCTTCTCCCCTGTATTAGTGAACTACTGAAGTGCCTTATTAACAATTGTTGTTTTTCTCTCCTATGAGCTGTGTTGACTCGAGTGGAAGGCTTGATCGTGAGGGTGGTGATACGTGACAGTGGTGATACGTGACAGAGTTAGTTCGGGTTCCTCCTCACAGCCTGACGCTTTGCCACTTAATTTATGGTCACTTCTGCAGTTTTTGTAAGGGGATTTGGATCAAGGCTTATCAAATCCTTCGCTGCCCTGTGTGTGGTCGCTGGTGTTTGGTCACCCACGGCATTGGCCAGCCACACCCCTTCCCTCGTTAGTCGAAAGGATTTCGAGTGAGTTGGCCCGTATCAACATAGAATGGTGCAGTTTGTGGCGTGAAAGATCCGTTGACGTTCCGGATTCTCGGAGGCTACCACCCTTGGAGTCCCTGAGGTACTTTTGGTTGCCTACAGGCATTGCAGCTGGAACAGTTTGATCCATTCATTAGTGTTAGTGAGTTCTTGGAACTCGTGGAGACAAGTAGGGTAGCTTTCTACAGATAGGAGATGTTTTTATAACTATTAAGACGTTCGTGGAGTACAGTCTACTGGAGCTTGTACGGACTGACGAGATGTTATGGCAAGCCTCTCATGATAAGGTCGTAACAATGTGGCGACGTGACAGGATTTGCGCTCAGGTGGTACACAGTAATTGAGACTTTGGAACACTCCTCAGAAGTTAGGGTAGTATGTAATTTATTTGTGGGAAATACCTTTCTCTCCTACCACTATGGATAATTTGGAAGACTTTGAGTTTAGTCCTGCTGAGTTCTTAGGGTCTGCTGACTGTAAAGAGTACCTGGTATTCCATTCAAAATGATGGATACAAAAAGGAAGTTATTAATAATGGTGAAGAACAGTGTTATGCAAGGTTTGGCTGAGGCTGAAGGGTTAGTTGGGGAAAATATTAGTGATAGAGGTAGTGAATTACGAAATGATGATAGGTTAGTTGGAGATGATATATAATGGCATTAGTGGTGGGGCAGGTTTTTCGTTATTTGATGATCCTCCTCAGACTGGAGTCATTTATGAAGGTCTCCAGCCAATCTATTGCCAAGAAGAAATATAACCACAAACCCTTTCTTGACTGAAGAGAATTTTGGACCAGCAGTTCCTATGGTTCCTGTAAATTCTGAATCAAAGGAAATTCAGGAATATGATTTAATTTGTATAAATATAGAGTTGTTAAAATTGGAGCATGCAGAGAACGAGAGGGTGAGGAGGCATGAAATGGAGATAGCCAACCTTAATTTGGAAATGGCCAGGTTACAGGGGGCTCCTAATCAATTTAGCACTCCACGAGGTACTCAACCCGATAGGTTCAATATTGGGGCTGCTCTAAATTGGTACCTATTTTCGATGAAAGAAATGTTCCTGAATTCTTCAAGGCCTTTGAGAGGGTGTCTGCTTGGTTGTCTTGGCCACCAGAGATGTGGACAGTGCTGATTCAGTGTAAATTGGTGGGCAAGGCAATCCGGGTATATAATGCCTTGGAAGAGGGGATAGCCAAGGATTATCATAAGGTAAAGGCACTAATTTTAAAAGCCTATGATTTGGTCCCTGAACCATAAAGGTTAAAGTTTAGAAATTTTAATAAGCATCCTTCATTATCTTATGTAGAATTTGCTAGGTTCAAGGAGGAACAGTTTGACGCCTGGTTGAAAAGTCGTCAAGTTGTCACTTTTTCTTCCTTGAGAGAACTCATACTTTTGGAAGAGTTTAAGAAATCTTGCTCCAAAGAACTGAAAATTTATCTGGAAGAATTAAAGGCTACTAATTTAGTTAAGGCAGCTCAAGTGGCTGACGAATTTGTCGTAACCCATAAAACAGGCTCAGGCAATTTTGCCGGCAAGGAAATAAATAGTAATGTAGTCAGGTCAGCGAATTTCCGTAAAGGAATATGAAGTGATAATAAGTCTAAGAATTCTGTGGCCCAGAATAATTTCCCAAGTGGTAAGAATGGAAAATTCACGAGTAAACCTGGTACTCGTGTATTTTCCAAAGGAGGTGGTTCTGGGACGAGAAACAGTTACATGAAGACTTGTTTCGGGTGCAATAAACCCAGTCATTTCCAGGCTCAGTGTCACACCAGAGAAAATGATCTTCAAAGGAATAATCCTGTGGCTTTAATGCCAAGTGCATCTCCTGACATAAAATTACCCATAATAAATAGTGGTAGTGGTGGTAATAGTACGCCTGGAGATGGAAATAATAATCCTATGGCCTGGTAAAGTAATAAATAATTCTGTCATTATTGATGTTAAGTTTTTGAGAGACAAAGGGTCTGCTTGGTCGTTAATGCTAGAAAGCAGTTTAAAAGGTTTGGTGAAGTATTCAGGGAACATTTTTGTTCTGGGAGGTTTCCCGAACAGAATAGTTTCAGCTCCTTTAGCAGAGGTAATGTTGTCATTCCCTGGGTATTATGGAAAGACCAAGTTGGCCATTGTCGAGAGTCTTCCTATAGCTGTTATTGATGGCATATTAGGAAATGATAAGATTAATAGTGATGGCCAGGAATTATTCCCAGTATTGTCAATCAATAAGTGTCCAGTAGCAGTTACCACTAGAGCTGCAGACTTATTAAATAATGATGAAGAGTTAAATTTGAGTAGTTTAGAGGTAGACGTAGATGTAGGAAGACCCGGGTCTGTAGTAAGTAGTGTAGTAAGTAGTGATAATGTAATTCCTGATTGGGATCGAGCAGCTTTTATTGAAGCCCAGAAGAGAGAGTTTAATTTTAATTTAGGTGATACTTCTGACTTGACGAAGCCTCGATTCTGGGTAAAAAGGGGCATATTATATAGGGTGAGCCATCCCCCGGTTGCTAATGATCTCCAAATGTCCCATATTGAGCAAACAGTGGTGCCTTCTCAATTTCAGAGACAAATATTAAATTTATCCCATGATGATTCATTCTCTGGTCATTTTGGTGTCTGGAAGACATTGCGTAGGTTGGCTAAATGTTTTTGGTGGCCAGGAATGAAAGCGTCAGTAAAACAATATGTAAACGAATGTCTGGTGTGCCAAGTGGTAGGTAAACCTAATCAGACAATTGTAAAAGCACCTTTATACCCCATACCAGCTATTGGGGAGCCATTTAATGAGCTGGTAGTTGATATAGTAGACCCTCTGCCTAAAACTAAAACAGGTTTTATCTATTTACTGACTGTGATAGATCGGGTATCACGATTTCCCGAAGCCATTCCCATGAGGAAAATCATGTCTAAGGCTGTATTTGACCAGTTGGTAATTTTCTTTTCGAGGTACGGAATCCCTCTTTAAGATCCAAACTGAATGTGGAACTAATTTTACTAGTAAGGAATTTCGAAGTAAGTGTGCAGATCTGGCCATTCTACACACTACTAGTGTTCCTTACCATCCAGAGAGTCAGGGAGTGGTGGAAAGATTCCATCAAACCCTTAAATCAATTTTAAAAAGATTTTATTATGAGCATGGAGAGGAATGGGATAAGGGCCTTCCTTTCGCTCTCTTTGCTCTTAGAAGTCACCCAAATTCATCCACAGGCGTCGCTCCTTTTGAACTGGTCTTTGGACATAAAATACGGGGACCTTTGGAAATTATATATGAAGTTTTGGAATATGATCAAATGAAGGAGACGAACGTGGGTGAATTTGTTGTTAATCTTAGAGGGAAACTTTCTAGAGCCTGGAAGTTTGCTAGAGAAAATTTAGCTAGCTCTCCAGCTGCTATGAAAATCAATTATGACAAGAAAACTCGAGCATGGTCGTTTGAGCCTGGGGAATTAGTTTTGGTGTTGGGTACAGATTCGGATAACTTCCTTGAACCAAGGTATAAGGGGCCTTGGAAGGTGTTGAGGAAATTATGTGATCTTAATTATGAAATAGAAGCTCCCGGGACCAAACGAAAGCGCCGAATTTTTCACATCAATAGAATGAAACCATATGTAACTGGTAGATCTGATCCTTTAGAAACAGGGTATGAATCAGTTTCTTTGGTGGCGGAGGTGCTTCCTGATGGATCAGAGGAAATAATCAAGTACCTTCAGATGCTCTATCCAAGAATGTGCAATGTTTAGATGGGTTAGAAGGGAATCTGAAGCATCTTGATCTAAATCAAAGAAAGGAAATAGAAAGTTTAATTCATTCTTTTTCACATTTGGTAAGAGACTTTCCTGGTTTAACTAGTTTCACTGAACATGATGTGGTAGTAGGAGAAGCTTCACCAATTAAACAAAGCCCTTAAAGACTGAATCCCATTAAAATGGAAATAGTCAATAAGGAAATAGAATACATAATGAAGCATGATTTAATACAACCTTTTGTTAGTCCTTCGAGCTCCCCTATAGTATTGGTAAAGAAATCCGATGGACAGCATAGGATGTGTGTGGACTATCGTAAAGTCAATATGCATACTAAAAATGATTCCTTTTCTTTTCCTAGAATTGATGACTGCATAGAGCGCATTGGTTCAGCAAAGTATATTACAAAGTTAGATTTGCTCAAGGGGTACTGGCAAGAGCCTTTGTCGGATCAAGCAAGAAAAAGTTCGGCATTTGTCACCCCATTCGGCTTGTATGAATGTAAGGTCATGCCTTTTGGGATGAAGAATGCTGCTTGTACTTTTCAAAGATTAATAAACTGTGTGGTCTGTGGATTGGAACTGAGATCTACATAGATGACCTTGTTGTCCACAGTAATGATTGGAAAACTCATTTACTCATGTTACGTAATGTTTTTTAAGCTCTCTGTGCTGCAGGCTTAGTCATTAACCTCTCTAAATGCGAATTTGGTAAGGCTAAAGTTGTGCATCTGGGTCATGAGGTTGGTTTCTCCTGATTTTCAATCTCCCTTTATAATTGCTGTCGACGCTAGTGATGAAGGCACTGGAGGCGTTCTCTTTCAAAAAGGTGAGGACGAGGAGGTGTACCCAATATCCTACTACAGCAAAAAAATGTTAACAGTAGAGCGTAAAGGTAGGTTTGCACCTACGCACTTTTGTGTTGTGGGGTGTTACAGCGTTGGACCGCAAGAAACAGCACGAAAGCGCACCAAAAGCATACCACGCCACTGGTGTTATGGCGTGATGTTACTGCAGCGTGTGGTGCCCTTACGGTCCCTTCATGCACGATTAATACATGGCACGCACATGTTGCGGGGCATGCGGTATGTGTGCAGCATGTTACGGCGTCTCCCTAGGTTGATTGGATGGAAGGTTGCCACGCATTCTGGGGAGGATAAAAGGGGCTGGACAGAACACGGGGGCATCATTCGAATTTTATTTTCTTAATATTAAATGATTTTGTACATTATATATCATTCATAATGTTTCTTTTTGTAATAAATATGTTGAAATACTGACTTGCATTTACAATTTCCTTATTGATGCTTAATTTATATGTCATGACAATATATATGACGATATGATTGGGTGAAATGAAATTGAATAATGAAAAAGCATGGCCATAAAGAATAATAACATGAAGACATATAACTGGATATCTACATGAAATATGATATATGAAATATGAAATAAACAGAACTCGGAAAATTACTTGAACTATAAAATGAAATGTAACATGAAACAAATATGGCCATCAAATGATATAATAACATACAAGGTAAAGAACAATATTATAATAATAATGAACATGAACACATACAAATGATAATGAAACAATAATGAACATTGATTGGACAAGGTTATTAACAGGGGAACAATGAAAAATTAGTAACAGACTAGAGACATATTGACCTCAGTTGATAACATATGATATTTGCAGTTGAAAATGTTGTGATATAAACGAAGTTACAATTTCATTTTCTTACATTCTATGATTTCATGTTCATTTTCTTACATTCTATGCTTTTCATGTTATTTTACTTACATTCCATGCTTTTCATGTTTATTTTCTTACATTCTATGCTTTTCTTGTTGATTTTCTTACTTTCTATGCTTTTCATGTTCATTTTCTTTTCTATGTTTTTCATGTTTGTTTAGTAAGTATTTTTGTTATGTCCATCATTTGCTTCTCATTTGTCTCATTATTATGAATTATGTTATTATTACTTTCAGTTAATCATTTTCCAACATCATTTTTTATATGTACCAATCATCATTCCAATATTCTTTATTATATTACTATAGTTATTAGTTCTTAGGACAATACAAAAGTATGGGAGTATAAAACAATGAAAAATACATCATGATCTTTATTTACAATTATGCACATTGGTTGGCTTATGTTTTATTACAGTGCTTTGGGTCCTCTAGTCGTCAGTAGCTAGTCGTCCTCGAGGAAACACCATTCGCTCTTGCCATTCCACTGCGCCTGCATTTGATGAGTAGTGCTGGGCCAGGTAATCTCTGACGGCCTTCGCTCGACGTGTGTAGTTCGGTCACCTTCTTGCCATGAGTCATTCCATGAGGTTCAGCGACTCCTCCAAGTACCTGGTACGACCTTATGGTATTGGTCCTCATGGTCGACGTCAGTGCCAACTTAAGTCCTACCTCTTGTGCAAGCCGCATTTTCGTGTCCTTCTTCTTCAAAATGGGCGTCAGCCTTTCGACCATCTCCTCGAACAATTCAGGGTAGATGGGTAGAAAGTTCTTGTGTCCTTTGCGGTCCTCTTTGTTCAGTTCTTGTAGCAGCTGGTCGTAGTCTCCATGTCAACCACTCCCGAGCCCAAACCCACCCGGCCCTGCCGTCCTTTCTGCGTAATTGTACAGGGGGGTGTGGCACTGTAGTATGTCTTCTCAACCCGCCAATGACCCAGGCTGCACAGAGACACAGGACAGCTACCAAAAATCTCTGGGTCTCCTTGGGTGAGAGGCTGTGGAGGTCCATATTGCATGCTGGGTGGGCCTGGAATAAAGGATGTGCTTGGCAGGCCTCTATATATACCCAAGGTATCCGGCACAGTGTGCACGGAGCATATGCAACAATCATGTGGAGTCTCATGTAGATGTGCACGCACTTCGCAACAATACCGCAAGCCACCCACAACACACCGCTACACGGAGTAACAAACCTGCAAGAGGGCGTGCCCTGGCATAGCAACACGCACCATAAAAACGCAACAACGCTGTAACACTGCGCTAGACACCGCAATGTCACTGCAACAACACGCCATAACATGCCCTTAACACACCGCACGGGTCCGCGGCACTAGCCCAATAACGGTAATTTTTTCTCCACACCATGTCAATTTTCGTGCAGTTTCTTGCGGTCCCACGCCGTAAGAGCCCACAACAACACACAAGTGCGTAGGAGTAAACCTACTTTTAGTTCGAGTTCCTCCTCACAGTCTGACGCTTTGCCACTTAATTTATGGTCACTTCAGCAGTTTTTGTAAGGGGATTTGGATCACGGCTTATCAAATCCTTCGCTGCCCTGTGTGTGGTCGCTGGTGTTTGGTCACCCGCGGCATTGGCCAGCCACGCCCCTTCCCTCGTTAATCGAAAGGATTTCGAGTGAGTTAGCCTGTATCAACATAGAATGGTGCAGTTTCTGGCGTGCGAGATCCGTTGACGTTCCGGATTCTCAGAGGCTACCACCCTTGGAGTCCCTGAGGTACTTTTGGTTGCCTACAGGCATTGCAGCTGGAGCAGTTTGATCAATTCATCAGCGTCAGTGAGTTCTTAGAACTCGTGGAGACAAGTAGGGCAGCTTTCTACAGATAGGAGATGTTTTTATAACTATTAAGACGATCGTGGAGTACAGTCTACTGGAGCTTGTATGGACTGACGAGATGTTCTGGCAAGTCTCTTATGATCATTTCTTATTTTGAATTTGTAAGATTGTTGATTTTCACTTTCTATTTATTAACTGAAGGTTTCTAAATTATTATAATTATTCTTAATAACATATATTCTAGTTACTAAGTTCAAGTTTTGAGTGTAAGTTAGTTTGTAAGTGTAAGGTAGGAATAATATTAAATTACCCCATTTATTTTCTCTTGCTTCCTTCTGCCTAACTTAGTTTCTTATGTTAGCTTTATCTGGCCATTGATTTGGAAGGTACCTTCCTAAAGTTATGATATTTAAAATTTCCTATTTCTTGCTTTAGGGTTTAATTTAGTTATAGGTGATCTTTTAAAGATCTTAAGGTTGGTTTTCCCTTTTTTTTATATATTCATTATGGATATTATTTTTGCCAACCATTACCTTTTCTTTTGTGTAAATAAATATTGTAACTTTTGTTGAGGTGTTTGTTCTTTTGTTCCTAAGTTGCTGTGTTACATTTTTGCTGACCGCAAATTCCGAGTTAAGACAAGAACCCTTGAAATTACGGCCGTAGATAAGGTCGTAAAAAAAAAAAAAAAAAAAAAAATGACTCTACTTTGGGGTTATAAATGTAAATTATCATGAAGGCATAACCACATAATCTCATAATCCCTAGCAATTTGCTTAATACTTCATATAGTCAATAAAACTATTGTATATACAATCTTAAATTTGTTTACCTAGACTTGAAAATAATTCCATTTACACCATACTGTTACAAAACTTTTGTATATACACTTGCCTATTGGGCTTAACAAATGGTTCACATAATGTTATCTCACCATATCTTTATCTAATATATATATATATATATATATATATATAATCATATATATCTATATATATACATATATATATATATATATACATTTATGTATATATATTTAATATATATACCTTTATTATCTTCAACAAAAATAAGTTTAGGAAAATGAATTAATGAGAACGGCCGGACAGCCCATCCTTCTCAGCATAATGGCGACTGAATGAATTCACCTACGTCATGATAAAGGAGGGAGGAGGCATTTTATTCCAGACCCTTAAATAAGGTGGAGGAGGAGGAGGAGGAGCCCCGGAAAAAAGGGATCCAAAATGTAGCCTTCATGCGGAGGAAACACGATCTTGTGTAAGAGGCCTGACAGGGGAGCCTTTAACAAGGCTCGTCAGTAATGGGGTTGTGATTTTCAGACATTTTTAGAACTGTCATCCGAAGATGGAAGTCCTTCCTTTCGCCATTTTCTTTACTTTCGCTCCGCTCGTCTTTCATCTAGCCGATCTGGCTGCTGCCTTCATTCGCTTCACCTATTAAGTAAGGTGTAAGAAAGGGTGCAGGTAAGCCAGGAGGAATTTTTGAGGAGAAAACCCAGTGTAAAAGTGATAATAAATTAATGGAAGAGAGAGGAGCTGCGAGGGCGGGGAGAGAGAGGGTGGGAGAATACTATTATAAATACTTCATCACCAATAACAGGGAAATTGTTTGGTGAAGTGGTAGATTACACAGAGAAAGTCTTGACCTTGCCAAGAGCAGTTACTAACGTTAACGATATAGTTTAGTTATAGCTAGTATTGCATTAATTTAACTCATGTTTGTAACTTGCCACAAGCAGATCTTAATATTCGAAGTTTTCGACAACTGATACCAAGGAAATGTTAGTGACCGTTTTCTACTATTCTACCCAAGATCTCGAAAATAACAAACTCGCCGCAATATTCCACATTTCATGGCTGACTCTTTCTTGAGGGTTTACATCACGACTAAAAGGGGACGTAACAGAACAGAAAAGTTGAAGACAAAAAATAAGGGCTGGGGCCCAGTAGAGCGTAAACTGGACGAAAAGGGGCGAAAAAGGAAATGCGGTAAAACACAAATGAAGGTGGAAAATAATACGGAGAAACAAAGAACAATTACGGGAGCGGAAGGAGGCAACATAGTAACAAAGAAAAAGTGATTCAATTAAGGGAAGAGTTACGAGGAGGATTAAGGTGTCAAATAATAAATTATTCGGTAAATTAAGCGTGAAAAGAAAACCAGATAAAAAGTGGGTTAAGCCAACAGTGACTCTCACAGAATTTCAACACTAAATCCGTGGGTCACCCGCTACTTTTCTTTATATCAACACTTCTTGTGACAGGAATTTGTGTGCAGGACAGCTATATACGTATATCACTATACTACTCATTATATTTGTGAAAACAGAAAACTAAGCTATTTGCTTCAATTTCTTTATCAACATGAACCCTGGAGGCTCTTCTTAATACAATAAAATATTACTTACGAATTCATTTAACTTTTGTTCCATTTTATATCAGACCAACCAAAGGAAGCGTTTATTTAGGATGTTTCGAGTTATGCATTTTTTCCTACAACTTTCTTCCACAGTATATGTTCTCTATTATGAAAACTGATGTTTTTTCGTTCCTAAAGGATAATTTTCCTTACAAATGCGTCAATCTGCTCTCTTTCTCCCCAAATGACGCTTAGTTTCTAAGACTCGTACGTCGTCATCCGTTTCCCTAAAAGCTTGTTTACGTTACTTTCTTAATAAAAAAAATAGTTTTCGTTTGTGTTGTTAGCCTCCCCTTCTTTCTGTAGTTATGGTTCCTTTGGGGACGCATATGCTTCCTCCTTTGGTCCACTACTCTCCATTCCTTTTCGGCTGCAATGCCATTTCATTCCAACGGTTTTCAAACTGATCGAACGTCTCTATTCCTAGATGGCTTTTCACAGGGATATAGTAGATGTTACACTTTGCTTCCTTCAGGAAAATATTATTCAAGTGATAAATGTCCACATTTTTCCTCAATGTCAGACTTCACTTTGTTTTCTGTTTTATCCCAATTGTGATAAACGCAGTTTTCTTTCGCTAATGTTTATAAACAAACTTCCTTGTTCCCCTGATGACGATTTCCCTCAGAACGCCCCTCTCTCTAAGGCTTCATTGGTTCCCCCCCCGCTCACGAATACCTCCCTAAATTTACCTCCAAAGTTAATATTTTCTTAAGGATCCTTTCCTTTAAAATTATTTTTTTCTGTTCACTTAACTATAGCTGGTTCACTTAAGGTAGATTCTTGGGTGAGCCCTATTGGCTACGAGACGTTTGTTTGGAGGACGCTGATTGGCTGGGAGCTGCCTACCTCCCGGTACCAGCCATTCAGCGGCCTCCAAACAGACGTCTCGTAAGCATACGGCTCATCCAAGAATCTACCTTAAGTGAACAAGCTATAGTTTCCTTTCGGATTTAACTATTTTTTTACGATGGTATATATATATCTTAATGATACTACTGACAATGCTATCGCTTTCTGGGTAATGAATTTCCCTGGAGAGGAATGTTTCCCTTTCAAGGTTTTCTGAACTATTTTCTTTCCTTCGCCAAATTATGCCCCTCTTATCAGGCGTTGGAGCATTTTTAGAGACATACTCTACTTGTATCTCCTGACGGATAACACAAATCAACAGCTTTTTCTCATGATAATCACCCTCAAAAATACTGGATATGTTTTTAAAGGTAAGCATCCTCAGGAATATATGATATGTTTTGTCACTTTCATTTCTAGATCCTTTTCTTTTGCAAAGTGAGCCCCAAATATCGTCCTCTTTCAGGCTACTGTCCTTTGAGAAAGGTTGGTGTCTCTCCGTTTCCTAAACTGTAATTGACGATAGAGACGTATTTTCTCTCTCTCTCTCTCTCTCTCTCTCTCTCTCTCTCTCAAGTGGTTACTTTTTCGAGGAACACGAATATCTCGCATTACGAAATGAAGGTAGTGCTCCTACTCGTGGGACTCATCAACTCTCTCCAGGCCACCGCATCCCTTCACAATATCCTGTGGACATCAGCTACCGAATTACTGCCCAGTTTGTTATTACTTCTCCTGTGTGCCGAGCTAGAGGTTCTCACCCTCCTTTATTTTTTTCCTGGGTCACTAAAACATTCTCTCTTAAATAAGGTTGTATAGGCTTCCTGCATAGATGACGCTACTCTTTGCCTTTCTCATTTTTACTGTTATTCTTTAGTTCTGCCCGGAGCAAAGCCTGGAAACTATATCTCAGAATAAGCAATCGGACACTAGCAAATTGATATATATTTCTTCAAAAATTCATGTTTAATTGACTGTTACTGGAATTTTCAACTACAGCTAATTACTAGCTGGAAATATACACGTTTCCCTTATGACAATTTCATATGGTGGAGTAACTTTGCATCCTGCAAAATCACGTATTACGACTAATTCGAAGGACTATAATCAAGTTTAAAACGAACAGTGATAATTATCACATGAAAGAAGTCTTTGTAGAAAATGATCAAACCTTATTCGACAAGAGCCAAATTTCTGATAATGTTACTTACAATTGTGATATAGCTGCCTCTGTCTACGAAGTCACTCTGAACTAAAATAAAACCAACTTGAATCTAGTCATTAATTTCGTCAATTCAGCTCCCAAGTAAACGGAGCTACAACTAAATGAGCTTTTTCTAAGCCTTTTAAAGCATGATTGCTATTTCTCTTCATCTCATCCTACATCCTTCTAAGACTTTATTGCTTCCGTGCGCCTCAGAGCCTAGGGACCTTTCTTGTTGCTCTCATGCAATAGCCTGGAAACCTTTGGGAGTCCATTCCAAAATGAACTTCGCGTACTCATTTATTGTTTCCAAATACTTTGAAACAAAAGAGGAGAAATAAATATACGACCTTCTTCCACCGGCTGATACGCCTTTCAGGTGGTGTTTTTTGTTCTAAAATTTGTGAAGTATTTCATTACAAAGGATGTTTGAAAATTAAACTTTTTAGTCTCAACCCACCGAAACAAACTGAGAAAAAGGATTTTTTTTTTCTGGGGAGAAGTGAGCTAAAATGTTTTTTTTTTTTTTTTTTTTTTTTGTGGTATTTTCTTTATAACAAAAGAGTGATTTTTCTTATTATAGCATCTTACAAAGCCTAGATTTAAATGCGAGTAAACGTTAGGAGCAAAACTGACAGGTTACAGGAGACGGGCGTTGTGCCATTATCTAAAAATTAATGAAGTAATTCTTGCGCGAATGTAAAGAAGCATGAAACTTTGCGAATCTCTAGTCGAATAAAATTGCAGCTGGAACCGAAAGAAAACTGGATTATAAAAACTGCAAAAACTCGTCATTCCAATTACGAGAGAGAGAGAGCATAATAAGTGTGGAGTACACACACGTGTATGTATAATAAATAATATGGATATATATATATATATATATATATATATATATATATATATATATATATATATATTATATATATATATATATATATTATATATAATATATATATACATAATTATACTGAATCACGAAAATTTGGAACGTGATGATATATAAATAGAGGCAAAATCTACGACGGAAAGTGAAACAATGGAGTAACTGCTGTGGGGCCTTTCGACTTGTCCTTTACTAAGCAGACTGATATAAATATGAAAGTAATACAAAGAAAGATCATATAAATGACGGATACATATTATAAAAGAAAATTTGTACATGGAATCCAACACAGCTAAATTATTAGTAGATTTACCCAACACCTGGGTACGATTTAAGAGGGTTAAAAAAAATTAAGTCCAGCTGCTCAGAAGCAGGGACAAGACAATTAAAAGATTATACAGAGCGGTGACTGACCACCAAAAAATGTTATAAAAGTATAATACGGTAAACAATAACAATTTTTGCAAAAAAAACATTTTCACAAAAAAATTATTTAACATACAGATACAAAGAAAATATCTATGAGGTAGCTAATGTGTAACTAAGTTTGATTTTATCTTTAAGGTCATTCGTAAACATTTTATTCATACAAGGGTCCAAATAATGCCAGAGTAAAGGTTGAAATTATAAGTGGAAGAAAACTGCATAATGGCTGATTCTAAAAGATTTCTTGAAAAGAAGATCTAGCAATTACTAAACTGCCAGTCCAATTTATCTTGTGAGATTTTTCAATTAAATGAATGAATATTGCATTGGATGTTTGCCCAGTTTTGACAAAATACTTATGCTGTTTAATTCTTCCTTCTAAATCCTTGCTAGATTGGCCGATATAAAAAGAAGGGCAGTCCAAACATGAAATTTTATATATTATGTTGTTGCTTTCCTGGGCCCATTTGTTACTAGCATTCCTTTTAGTGTATTATTATGGGAGAAAACAAGGTTGAAATTAAAAGATTTTAACAATGATTTTATGGTTTCAAAACTGCTAAAATAAGGCAAGCTAAGAATGTTCTTAAAACTTCTTGCTCCATGTTAATTTCACTATAAAACATTTTTTGGTTTTTATTATAGCAAATATCTAATATATGTGAAGGATAACAGATTTACCTTATCCCTCATATATGTTAGATATTTGCTATAATAAAGCCACAAACAGTTGTATAGTGAAAGTAACATGGAAAAAGAATCTTTCATGAACATTCTTATTTTACTTTA
This sequence comes from Macrobrachium nipponense, assembly GCF_015104395.2. Classification (NCBI taxonomy): domain Eukaryota; kingdom Metazoa; phylum Arthropoda; class Malacostraca; order Decapoda; family Palaemonidae; genus Macrobrachium; species Macrobrachium nipponense. Next base: position 34,843,746 of record NC_087202.1, on the reverse strand, counting down.
CTTTAGCAGTTTTGAAGCCATAAAATCATTGTTAAAATCTTTTAACGTCATCCTTGTTTTCTTTTAAATAATACGCCTAGAGGAATGCCAATAAAAAAATAGCCCTAAGGAAAGCAACAAAATAATATATAAAATTCCATTTTTGGACTGCCCCTCTTTTTATATCGGCCAATCGAGCAAGGATTTAGAAGAATTAAACAGTATAAGTATTCTGTCAAAACTTGGCAAACATCCAATGCAATGTTCATTCAGGTGAAAACCCTCACTGGGTAAATTGGCCCAGCAGTTCAGTAATTGCTAGATCTAAAGATTTTTTTCATGAAACCTCTTTGAATCTGCCATTTTATAACTTACTTCCAATTGTAATTTTAACCTTAGCTCTGGCTTGTATTATTTGGACTCTTGTATAAGTAAAATATTTAAGAATGACATTACAGATAAAATCACTGACTTAATTACAAATTATTTACCTTAATAGATATTTGATTGGTATCTGCATGTTTAATATTTTTTTTGTGAAATGTTCTCTTTCCAAAAATTGTCATTGTTTACCAAAATGAGATTTATTGAATTGTACTTACATAACATAACATTTTTTGGTGGTCAGTCACTACCCTGTATAATCTTTTAATTATAAAATGTTTTTGGCGGTCAGTCACCACCCTGTATATCTCTTAATGGTCTTGTCCCTGCTTCCGAGCAGTTGGACTTCATCTTTTGTAAACCTCTTAAATCGTACCCAAAAGATATTAGCTCAGGCAAACATGAATTTCTCTAATTCAGTCTATCTCTACACTCGCTGTGTCAACGAAATATAACATAAGAGGGAATTCGTTACGTTAACACACAAGTGTTATGTTTATTTTAAGGTTTGTGTAAAGTATAAGATATTTATTTAAACCTTGTTAAATACGCCCGAATTGAGAAACACGACTCAAAATAAAAACTATTTCCTGCCACTAACGTGTGAAAGTGACACCTATTGCTCACTAAACACCCATTTCATCTTATAATCACTTTTATTACCAAGAATGTAAAACCCGAGATTCAGTTAATATAACTGTCACAATAATTTTTCATAAAAAATTAAATTTCTGATACATAAGAATTCTTTGACACAGAATATCAATGTGTTTCCTACGAGTTGAATTCAAATTTCTCAATGAACTACGTTTAAATACCTTACAGTACCTACCAATGCCAGCCTTTCCTCTGTGCTACCGCCGGTAAAAAGATTCTAACCAGTATTTCCGACCAAACTAAAAAAGTCCCGACGTTCCAGAGAAATTAGGGGCACAGAGGGTGCACCCCTTGGAACAATTACCGCGCCTCCAGGGGATGATAAACCTGTAAGGTAACACTACTCACTCACCTATTTTCTACAATGTTTCCGTAATTCTTCCTAATTTCGGTTCGAAACTGACCCGATAATTATTCCGTGTTCAAGTCTAATCTCTTATCTTACAGACAACTCCCTAAATCACTGCAAATGGCTTTCTTATTGCTAATATATAGATATATAGTATATATATATCATATAGATATATATATATATATATATATTTAATGTATTTATATATATAATGTATATATATGATATATATATATATATATATATATATATATTATATATGTGTGTGTGTGTGTGTGTGTGTATTTATTTACATATAGATATATACAGTATATATAATTTCTAACAGTACGGGCATAAAAGCAGATTGCCTACTCTAAACCGAACTCTGGCTCTCTCCCTGGTTTGAAGAGTATTAAGACCTAGACAACGAAATCAATTCTGGACACACGCTCGAACAGACACAGGGATTGCGTTTTGTTCTTGCAATGAATAAGTGTCTGTGTGTGTGTGTGTTTTTTTTTCTTTTGTTTGGGTGTGTAACAAAGATCTACAGAACCCGTGATGTGTAAGGTCAGCATCGAATCCCTTCCAAAATACTGATTACTGGAATTTTTTTTTCTTTTACTCAGTAGCTGTTTTTTCAGACACCGCGTCCATGGTTGCAAAACTGATGGCCCGCTATAGTCGAATGAAAACCCTATCTCGACCTGTCAATATCCTTCACGGACACTCCTCAATTTTTATACATTCCGCACAGAAGCTTTTTCTTTTCTTTTTTTCTTAATCAAAATATTGCACAACGCATCGACTAATTAACTGCCCTCTTCCCCTTTCCATTTTTATCTCTGTTCTATAAAAAGAACGGTGTTTTACATGATCATTATGTTGCCCTAAAGCATATTACAGGAACGAGTTGACCTCCATTGTGTAGTTATCTAGCAATGAGAGATTTTTGTAATTAACTTTGAAATTTAATCCACACATATTCGCTCTTTTACGGGAATAATTTATCATGCCGCTGTTTCTTGGAATGACAGGATGCAAAGAGTTCTCTTCACGATCATCATATATTCTTTTATCTCTAAACATTAAAGAATTGTAAGTTTGTCAGCCGATGAGTTCATCTCATTAACCGAGCACATTCCCCTTTTGAAATATTCACCTCTTTACATTTAGTGACGTAAATTTCCCGGTTATTGCAGCGGCGTAAAAATGAAACAGTTTGTTAGACATAACCATGCAGAATACCTTCCGGTGTACGAAAGTGTTCCTCATACACCATTCCAAATTATAATGTTTTTAATTGAGTTCGCATTTTAGATAGGCAGCATTTTCCAAGAATCTTCCACTCCGTGTGGTAAATACTGTACACATGCAAATTTGGGGTTTCTAACTCAGTTACTTATTTTGCATTAACGTATCTTATTTAATCATCATTATGACTATGAACGTCCAACCTCTTAGAGTGGAAAGCTACCTAATATCATCACGTTCATTTACGTTTAGATATATATATATATATATATATATATATATATATATAGTATATATATATATATATATATATATATATATATAATATATATATATATATATTATATATATATATATATATATATATATATATATATATATAAACGTATCTTATTTAATCATCATTATGACTATGAACGCCCAACCTTTAAAACCTGGAAAGCTTCATAATATCATCATGTTCATTTACGTTTATATATATATATAATATATATATATATATATATATATATATATATATATATATATATATATATATATATATATAAGGAGTGGTTCCAGCAAGGTTTACATTTCTAATTTTAATCGTCTCTTCGGATGAAGTTTCTCGCTTGAGGAAGTGTTCAATAACAGAGAAAACACAAACTGCACTCAAAAAGTAATGCCACCACCAAACCAAACTGCTGAGCGTTCCAGGGTACGAGTACCATAACAAAAACACCCAGAACAAAAGTTGTTTACTTACATCAGTCCGTCATCAACTCTCAGAGCATCGTGGAAAGTGTTGAGAGGAGGGAATAATTTCGGGGAAAGCAGAGTTAGAAGTTACGTGAGCGTCACGAAGAGAAGATATTCTGTAGATATACCGGGACGGATTAAAGGTAAAGAAGAGATCAAGAATCCCAGAGGAATGGTCATGATAATTGAAACCATTTGTTGGATGAAAAATAACTTGTTCAGTTACATTTCCAAAAGACAAAGTATGGATTCTTAAATATTTCTCATATTATCGTATGTAGAATAGACTTAATACGTATAGTTTTTACACATCTCTTAAATGAAGAACTTGGCCAAATTCGTGAAAAAACAGACTGTCCATTTTGGTGAGAAATGAAATAATACTAATAGTAATATCGTCCTCATTATCACTATAAAAAATAAAGCCAGAGAATTAACTCTGAGAGTAATACCTCCTTATAAATAAACTGGAGATGCAGGTAACACGAGACTGGCTATTGGTGTGTTAGCGTTGCCGTGAACGTAAGCCCTTTATTTGAAATAGAACAGTGAGTATCTATTGTAATCTGAGACCAGGGAAATGTCCGAGAAGCATCACTAGTTAGGTGGGTTTCACAGAGGAAGATAAAATAGCAAAAGGTAAAGGGTGACTTTTGCTTCATAGTGGGAAGATTATCTTCTTCGTTTAGCGCGTGTGGAAAGGGAATGGACACACAAGCACTTCTATCAAGGACTCAATTTCAAACTTAAGACAGAAATGCTACTCTAGGTAAATCCACCCTCTCATAACAATAGATTCCATTCATTAAACAATGCATCCCTGCACCCTTGGATATTGTGAACATTACATGCGATTCAATTTCTTCCCATTCTAGAATATATAACGCAGCATACAAATGGCAGCTCTTTCCTCCCAAAGAGAGTATATGAAAATATTTCAGGAGAAATGTTGACAAAGATTGTACAACAGTGTTCAACTATTTATGCATGTTGGATTGAAACTAATGAGTTGCACTGCTTCCAATTCTATACAAACAGATACGTGTTCCCTAATATAGGAATGCATGAAACTTGTATGCGTATCAGACGACTACCGGTATGGATAATGAAATTTTCCAGTGAAGAGGAGATGACCTGAAAGTATCTTTTTTAACCTACTTAATGACTTAAA
>NC_087202.1:34799229-34836729 GCF_015104395.2 Macrobrachium nipponense | reverse complement strand
GTTTACCATTTCATCGTAATTTCATTCATGCAATTCCTATTTTAAAAACTATTGATATTAGTTTGGTATTTAAATATAATCGCATTTGGAACAATATTCTATTTAAGAATAGTCAAGCCCAGTTCAAGCAATATTGTATATAGTATTCCTTGCAAAGAGTGTAATAAGAATCATATTGGCCAATAAAAGAAAGATGTTCCCTACACAAATATGCACTTTCAAGAGGCCTAACAAACAATAGAAAATCGGATCATTGGCTGAGGACATGCCATGCTTCTAACTGGAATAAGCTATCAATAATCTGCAAAACCAACGACCATCTGAAAAAGAATCTGCTTGAAATAGTGTTCATTGCAGCCACGTGCACCAGGAATTTTAACCTTCATTCTGGATTATCTCTTGATCTTTTGTCCTTGTCTTATTTGTTTAACATGCTGCCCAGATTAACAAACTGCAATTTTGCATATGAATCTATGCCAACTACCTTTGTAAGCAGTGTGAACTTAAAAATGTAGAATAAGCTAAGAAAGCATTTGTTCAAAGTCCTGGTTTCACTCATCTTCTTACGTGGATTTTATGATTATATATATATGGAAAGGAAAAAAGGCGAGGAAAACATTGGTAAATATATTAGTACAGATTACATACTATATAAATATATATATATATATATATATATATATATATATATATATATATATATATATATATACACACACACACATATGCATATATGTATGTACTTCTTTACATGTAATCTAAACTAATAAAAATTTACCAATGTTTTCCTCACATTTTTTTCTTACTATATAGTGTGTATATATATATATATATATATATATATATATATATATATATATATATATATACACGGTGTAACACGAATTTATGCGAATATTTATTTAATTTTGTGTGTGAAAAGGAAATATTTTGTACCTCGAGGTCGAAAATGGATAAAACAAAAATATCAGCTGGGTTAGAGATACCACGGGGGAAAATAAGTTTAAGAATATACATAATATCCAACATTTGAATTTCTGCAGGTGTACGTGAATAGGAAGACGCAGTATTGACTATTTAATGTATATATTAGTATCTCCTTCATGGACAACAGCAAGTTGTAATGGGCAAAATATATGCAGATGGGCCTGAGAATAAAAAATGAAATGGAAATATTCTGAATGAGGTAAAAATGCTGTATTTAGAAAAAAAAGGGCCGAATATACATGATTATAGACAGACTTTCAAACTAATAAGGGAGTGAATAGGATTATCACAGCAGTTAAAAAAAACAGGATGATTGGAAAGGTACCAGTTTATGGAATAACAAGTGAATGTTGACGTATGGCAGGCATAGTGTCATTGATATTCTAAATAGGTTAGGTATATTAGGAGAAAGAGAAAGGGGGATACACGTGATTATTTATGATGCAAAGGTAATAAAGGCGAATATATAATGTAATGATGCACTGTATGACTAGTAAGTTGAGGATGTATGGCACGCAAAGGACTGGTTAAGAATGGTAACGTATTATGATGAATGTGCTATGTGCATCACAATAGATGAAAGATAGCTGACTGATGATTTAATGGATAGATGAGAGAATTCCGTGACAAAGCGGGTGGGTCACTGTGTCTAAGAGGATAAGAAATAAAGGCTATGAATGAGATGTGGAGATTTTAATGTTAGCGCATATTTCACAATATAAAGGCAATAGTGTGAAACAGTTGTAGAGACTAAGAAAGCATTTGAAAGTATCTGTAAGATCATAAAGTTGTAATAAATAAATACAATACTACAGTTATGAGCATAAAAGGAAGTCCTAAATATACAGGAATAATTGACAGTATGAAAGGTGGAAGAATTCAAGTGACTGATTCATACAGTTATTTATGGATAATCGTAACCGGTAATGGTATTGATGAGGAAACAGGCAAATCATAAAAGGCAGATCACTGGAGCAGGGAAAATGTAAAGATCGGATGTCAAATACCAGTTAAATAAAAGAACTGTTGAAATTAACAGAGCATATTATGTAAGATGAAATTGACTGTTTATATTATGTAAGGTGAACAACATGGGATGAATAAGATATTAATGGATATTAATACAGAAATACAACGACCTAGTAAACCAATTAGCACATGTGAAAAGATAGACCAGTGGTCTGATGCAGTCTGGTAGTCTGGAGAGTACGGAGACACATAGCGTAAAATGATTGGCACAAGGGGAAATGCAGATCACCGTTCAGAGGCGTTTTGGAGAACAATAGTGATTCGCTTAATCGGTGATCTGGAGTCTCGGAGGGAGGAATGGGGAGAAATGGCCTTCGTAACCACAGACTTGGTAACGGTAGAGGTTCCAAAAAATGCAAGGTGTGCGTAATGCACAGGCAACGATTTTTGGTAACAAAATGTTATACAGAAGATTCGGAAATTGCACGACTACTAAAGCCACACTTGTGTAGGTATTTATAACTCTATAATGAACAATTTAATCTTACTGCTTATATATTCACAGAATACGAATGTTGTGAATATGCAAGAATTAAGAATTAGCCATTCGTATATTTTTATACGCACATGTCAACAATTTCACGTGCATTAATACCTACTCCTGTTTCCATTCAACCTTTTTAAAGCGAGTCCGTTTGAAAGGTTAGTGCAGCTTTCATTTCAATAATAAAAGCAATGCCAGAAAGGTAAATTTAATGCCACAACCAACACACACACCCACACACACACACACACACAGAGAGAGAGAGAGAGAGAGAGAGAGAGAGAGAGAGAGAGAGAGAGACTATAATTTGAAATAGGCAGTAACCTTTAACGCTTGATGATTTTTATCTTGTCTAACTGAAACGGAATCAGTACGTGGATGAATTTATTTAGCTGCAAATTACACAGGTAAAATAAAAAAAGAATAAAACATTGCCTTTTACAACCACGCTTCACGTAACGGGGAAAACATTCACGAGGGTACAGAATAAAATAAGTCCGTCAAAAATAAATGGTGCAGCAATAGGGGGCTCTCTCATTTCTAGCTCTTCCTTTTTCCAGGCTCAACAAAGGTAAACACAGACAGAGATCGGGGCTTTCGCTCTCTCCGAATTCCGGGATATGTGAATGTAAAGAGGTACCATCACCAACGCCCGGAAATCTCGTCTGGTATTTCGCATAGGAAACCCTTGTGATGTTCACCGTATCCTCTGGTGTTACAAAAACACGCTGTAACCCAGATATTTTCTCTGTGAGGTAACCAGGCAAACCCACAAAGGTGAAACCCTGAAACCTTAGCTTTTTTTGAAATATTTAGTACCTATGCTATTAAACTTTGATAAGAGAATTTAATTTATTGTTTATTTAATGGATGGACAGAGTAGACGGTTAAGTGTTCTAATATTTCTAAAGCACATCTTAATTAGTTTTTGTTAATAAATAACATACGGAGCTACATAAAGACAGGTCTGGGTTGTCTGTAGAGAATAAGAACGGAGAATCTTGTGGAAAGGTCTTCTGAGAGAGACTAGTTTTTTAGGAATATGTGATTTATAAAATCACATACTTTTGGGATAAAAAAAAAAAACTGAAGAAAATACATAATAGTACAGAGCAAATAGAAGTGTCAAGATTATTAAAAATAAGTGGTTCCAAAAATAAATACAAAAAACCAAACAGGCGAAAGATAATGGTGAACAAAACTTTGGTAAATTGAAAATGCAAGCTTAAGGGAGTTTTAGTTGGAAACTGTTGAAATATGACTACAAACTTCTTGAAGGAGTGCGGGTGAAAAGGAAATGATTTGTATAGAAGGTGGATGACGAATAGAAAAATATATAGCATTGCTTAGAGATGTCAAAGGGGAAAACGTGGATGAAGAGTATGGCGAATGTCAAATTTGAAAATATGCATCCAAAGATGAAAGATAAGTGACTGATATTTTAATGGCAAGATAAAAGTATTCCTGGAAAAAAACGGGTAATGTATAGGTCAAGAAAATAAGGCTGTGAATATGGAGGGGAGAAACTGTCAGCATATGTCTTATTGTAAAGTGGTAATTATGAGACAAAGTTCAAAAGTGTTTGTAAGAACCTGAAATTGAAAGTTAATGTAAAACAAGACTGGAGTTAAAAACGTAAATGGAACTCCAAAAAATACTGCAATGATTGTTAGTATGAAAGATGGAAGACTGACTCATACAGATTTTAAGAAAACAGGCAAATCCCAAAATGGGCGAGGCAAGAGAGATGACAGGAATAGGGCAAACGTAAGGACCTGATGTTAAGTGCCGAATAAATAAAAGAGCTGTTAAGGTTAACGGATTATATCATTCGCACACACACACACACACACACACACACGCACACACATATATATATATATATATATATATATATATATATATATATATATAAGAAAGGATTATATATATATATTATATATATTATATATATGAAAGGCAGGGTGACAAGGAGATAGCCGGTCATGCAGGTGATAATACATTTATTGCCGACGCGTTTCGTAACACATAGTTACATCATCAAGGCTAAAAGAGAAACAACACAAATTAAAAACACATGAAACATAACTTTGACTTTAAGAGTCTCAACAAATATACAAAAAACATACATAAAATGAAAGCAATTTAAAAAGCACCTGCTAGACTACAAAGTTGAAGACTGAGTGATTCGGAGAGAAGGGAGAAGCAGCGTGCTTTTTAAATTGCTTTCATTTTATGTATGTTTTTTGTATATTTGTTGAGACTCTTAAAGTCAAAGTTATGTTTCATGTGTTTTTAATTTGTGTTGTTTCTCTTTTAGCCTTGATGATGTAACTATGTGTTACGAAACGCGTCGGCAATAAATGTATTATCACCTGATGACCGGCTATCTCCTTGTCACCCTGTCCTTCCATATGTTGTGGCCTGCTTGCGCCAACGTTTTCTGTCTTATATATATATATATATATATATATATATATATATATTATATATATATATATATATATATGAAGAATAAGATGGGATGAAAGGCTATTAATGCAGACATATTTCGAAGATGTGGTAAACCAGTTAGCTCCCATGACAAGATAGACCAACGGTCAACAGCAGTTTGGTGATTGTACGACTGACGCTCGATTGGCTAAAATGGTTAACATGAGAGGAAAGATAGATCAGTGATCTAATGCGGTCTGGAGTACAATTGATTCGTGAAATCGGTGATCTGGAGTATCGTTAGGGATGAGGAGAGATAGACTGGTAACGTAGAGCTATGGAACAACAGAGCTTTAGAGTAGAGCAAATGTGTGAACAAACCACAAGTGAGGTTATAGTTGGCGGAAGTTCATGACTTCACTGTTGGTACATAAGTTGGTTGATTAATTGATGCCTCCAAGATTCAGTGAATACAGGATACAAATAAACATACGACGGCTTGTGCTTCCCATGCTCTGTGCATTCCATGATTAAAACTCTTACAACTTTATAATTATAACAGCATATTATATGGAAAATACTGAGGGCTCATCTGTCACATAAGATTTTAATTTTGGATAATAGAAAATATATATAAGACTTGAAAACTGTGCGATTACTAAGACCTCTCTTACACAGGAATTTAAAACTTTTTATAAAGCACACAGTGAGATTTATATATATATATATATATATATATATATATATATATATATATATATATATATATATATATATATATATATATGATTATAATCACTTTAGCACGTGATTCATTTATCACACATTGATCCCCAGATGTGAAAAATAAGAGACAGGCAGTAGGTCCTGACCGGTTTCGGCTTTATTTTCAAGCCATTGACATCAGTCCTTTGTCAATGGCTTGAAAATAAAGCCGAAACCGGTCAGGACCTACACCCTGTCCCATTATTTTCACCTGTGGATATATATATATATATATATATATATTATAATATATAATATATAATATATGATATTATTATGTTAATTATCTATATATATATTATAACTATATATATACCATATATATATATAGATATATTATATATAACATATATATAAATATGTAATGTATAGAATATATATATATATATATATATTATAATAATATATATATATATATGAATATGCATGCAGTACATGATCTATCCATACTAATATACGAAAGAAGTATGCCTGCATGAACATGTAAACAATTAACGTGCATTAATACCTACTCCTGTTTCTGTTCAACATTTTTGAAGCGCGTCCGTTTGAAAAATCAGTGCACCTTTCATTTCAATAATGAAAGCAATATCAAGCAGGAAATTTAATGGCACAACTAACTGAGAGAGAGAGAGAGAGAGAGAGGAGAGAGAGAGAGAGAGATTGACTTCAACTCTGATAATTTTAAACTTGTGTCTACTTGGGACGGAATCAGTAGGAGGTAGTATTTATTTCACTACAAACTGCAAAGGTAAAATGAAAGGAATAAAAAGTGCCTTTTACAACCACGCTTCACGTAACGGGGAAAACATACACGAAGGTTCAGTGTAAAATAATCTGTCAAAAATATATGGTGCAGCAATAGGGTGGGAAGGGGGGGGGGGGGTTGTTCATTTCTAGTTCTTCCTTTTTCCAAGCTCAACAAAGGAAAACACAGAGATCGGGGCTTTCGCTCTCTCGGAATTCCGGGATATGTGTAGGTAGAGAGGTACCACCACCAACGCCCGAAAATATCGACAGTTATTTTGCAGAGGACACCTTTCTGATACACATCGCATTCTCTGCTGTTAAAAAAAACCTTTTGTAATCCAGCTATTTCACCCGTAAAGTAACCAGGCAAACTTAAAGTAGACACGCATAAAACTTAAGGTTTTTTAAAAATATTTTGTACCTATCCTCTCCGTTTTCGTATCTACAATTTTATTCAAATATTTACTAAATTGTAGTTGTTAATTTGTTTTTAATTTACATTCACTGCAATGAGTTACCAATCTATAATAGATAACTCAAGATAATACACGTAAGTTTCTTTTACAAACACATTCTATGACCTGTGCGTGAATAGTGTTTTATGTCTGAATACTACTACTTATTGAAATATCTTTTTGAACTGCCAAAGTTACAGACTTCAAACACGCAAAACACCGTAGAATAAGGAGGGTGGTTGAATATAACATTACATAAGTAAGAAATCGCATAAATTGATCATATTACATTCTTGTTTACAAAATGTAGTCTTTTCAATATTCTATATATCAAACTGAACAGCAGTTCATTAATGAAGCATGAGTCGAGTTCATCTTCAAAATAGATCTCCAAAGAGAACAGAAATTAGAATAAGGTCAAGGTTACAGTTCACAAACGTTACAACTTTTACCAGAAAAAACATATTGTACTATTTACCAAAGGGTCTTTTAATGTACCAATCAGTAACGGCAAAAACTAAATCATCTCTAAGAGATTAAGTTCTTAGCAAGGTTGCTAGTTCCTGAGTTTTAATCTTTCATATCTCAAGAAGCTTTTGGGGTAAAGTTGCTGGTTCTAGATTGTTTTAGTCTTCCAGATCTCAAGGAATCTGATCCGTGGCCGCTTCAGAAAAACAACAAAAGTCACAGCCAAGTTCATCCTTCAATTGCTGAAATACCTATGTATATATTATTGAACAAATACAGACAATGAAAGAATATTTTGTGGAAATGAATGACACAAGTTAATACAAAATCAATTACACTAAAAAGTTATTAAAAAATTCACTACTGAAATCCTGACAAAAATTATTTGTCCTAAAATAATTATAAACAAGCTTCTTAGCAAAAAACTAAAAACTAATAAAAAAGTCATCCACTATAGTAGATTCACATCAACCGTGCATCTGATGTCTAGGCTAGTCCCTTACGACGCTCCTGATTGGCTCTTGATAAGCCAATTCCAGGGCTGGAAACTATCAATCTCTCTCGAGAGTTCAGATAGGCAGGATGTATGTTCCACCTCTCCTGAGGGATACTTTTGAAAGACGTATCCCTCAGGGTAGGTGGAGCATGCATCCTGCTTATGTGAACTCTCTCCAGAGACTGAGAGTTTCCAGACCTGTGATTGGCTTATCAACAGCCAATAATGTGCTTCGTAAGGGACTGGCCGAGGCATCAGATGCACGGGTGATGTGAATCTACTATAGTACGCCATATCACACATAAGATAAGAGGCATATTTCACAATATCAATAAACATAATTTTTTATTGATAAGAACATGAGTACTATTAATAACAATGATAGCACAATTAGTGTAATTCATTAGAGTACTTGTGATGCTGATGATGATAGTGGGAACAAAAATAATACAAGGAGTAAAAATAATGAAACAATAGCTGAATAATATAAACTACATCATCACCTTGTCATACCAAGGACTGTGTGGGTACTTACGTCACATATATTGCACAATACCACCAAATATTAAATACAGAAAATGTCTTGGGATAAAGAAAACTATACTGGAGAACTAAAGACAAAACAGTAGATGGGAGCTATACTGAGAACAATATTATTCATTCAACAAGCTTCATAGGACATTATTTGGAAATAATTGAGATTTACTTCCTCCTGAATTATCAACACGTTTAATATCTTTTAAATTAAACGACTTAACTCTACGCATGAGTATTATTTCACCATCGAACAAGCAGACATGCAATCAGTATCACAAGAAGACTACAAACACTTATAAGTATGTATAATTTCAAACAGAACGCACAAAAATACGCATGTCCATAAATAATTTCCACTTAGGATATGCAAATATACAAATAGCTATCTAAGCAAAGGATGACTAACAAGAAGCAACACATCCTATTCAACAGAAAAAGAGAAAATATACCTACATCCATGTCAAATTCCAAATAAAATACGAAATGAATGTACTTCCCTGTAAGTCAGATCTCAGAGTCGCATGGTAAAAGTGGAGACAGTAATGGAAAGCAGATTCTATGCATATTACGTCTGAGATCCTTATGACATACACTTTTGTAAAAAGAAAATAAATTTAATGGTGACCGTAAACTTTCAGCCAAAAAAGGCATTTCTTTATATCTGTAGATTGTGAGCAAAAGCATGCCATTTCATTTAGTTAACAGTAACCACTCTGTAGTTAATGGGGCTAATTTGCCTTTTTAAAATAACAAATCAACTTATATAATATATATATCTATATTATATCTATATATATATATATATATATATCCATATATCCATATATATATATATGTATATATAAATATATATATATATAAATAAATATATTATATATAAAATTATTATAAAAATATATATATTAATATATAATATATATCTATATATATATATATATATATATATATATATATATATTTATATATATATATATGCACATTGCACATAAGCAGAGTGCTCGTGCATTGAACTGCGGGATGAACTCCCAAAGGTAAAAATTAAAGGCAACTGCAAACGTGAGACCTTTTATCTCTGGAGCTAAGGACTTAACACTGAAAGCGATAAAGCAATGCATAAAGTGTTTGACATCAATGGTTTTTTTCCGAGAAAGATTATGAACGTATAGACAGCAGCCATTCAATGCAAAACGCAGCTGCTTGTAATATATTAGTACTTAACTTCCTACAAAAGTTCCGATGGTACCAAATTCTAAACATTTCAGCTTCTACGGTATCTTTAATTGAGTTGCTAGTGCAGTGGCGGTTATTTTTCGTCTTAGATCAAATATCCCTCTGGCCTGTTGGTGCTAAACCATTCCCTGCATTTTCAGTCTTCAGCATATTTGAGTATTTAATAATAACAACAATATAAAGATAAGTCAATGTTTCGCATTAAATACACTGGAGCGAGTTCTACGCATAAAGGTTAAACTACAAAATAAAAAAAAAGTTGATAAAAAAGAATTACAGGTTTAATACATGTGTGTGCAACAATATTAATTATTTGTTAAACTCCTCCATCTGCCAAAAAAGTAAGGTAATGTAGATGCTGATTTAAAAACTTGCCAGAAGAACTTTTGTCAGTTCCATTACGCCAACAATCCCCGAATATTCGACCATTTCGGTAATATCTTCTTTAAAGACTGGAATACTTTGAAATGCAGTTCTAGGGTTACTGCGCTGAAATCAGTAATGCTCTAAAAGCTGACACCCAACACAAAGAATGAATTTCTCAATCAGTGGTGAGTCTTATCACAACATATCTCATAAATAGGTCAACAAAGAAGCAATTTTTGAACTTGGATTGGTAGGATTAGCAGAGACTGCTGCATATCGTTCAAAATAACAGAACTTCCAAAATATTAGGGTTCTGAGTTTTCCACTATTTGATTCTTCCCAAGTTGGCAGTTAGAGAATGAAATCTAAAGCAAGAGGCCCTGTAGGTACCAATCTTTCTATGTCAATAAATTAACGTGGTTGGGTGTCAATAAAGTAACGGCCAAATCAGTGAAAATACTGAGCCAAATCAGCCAGCAGGGATATAAGAAGGAATACTAAAACAAACTGAAAACTTTCGGGATTTCTTTATCTCTTTGCTACTTACAACAACACATAAACTTCATCTGCAAGAAGTCTGACAAAAATGATTAGGTATTAATGGGTGATATGCATTCACTTTACAAAAGCTCACAAAGGCTTAGCGTTAAATACCGACAGAAAGAATACGTGCATAAAGAAAAATCGCAAAAACAAAATAATAATAGTGGTTTTTAAGCAAAATGCAAAAAGAATCCGTAAGTCGTAAAATTAATAGTTCTTTCCAAGTGCTGAGCGAGATGATGGCTATGTTGGGGATTTACTATATACTCATCAGCATCATTTCAAATGACGTGTCGCATTTTCCCCTTTTCAGCGAGTCTAACTTGAAATGAACGAATGGAGGCATCAGTCCCAGCTATCGCTTCTCACATTTTGTTTTCTTTTTCCAAGCTCAGGTATCCAGTTAAAAAAAAAAATAAAATCCCATATCCAGGACTGCTACGCATGCAAGTCATTCCCAAAAAGGAGAACTCTACGAAATCTTTATGGGATTTTTCTTATAAGAATGACTACGTGATGGGCCGTTCAATATCGCCATCTTTTCAGAGCTCGGAGAAATTACAGACGACAAAACCTCGATACTTAAATGGGAGACACCTTTTAAATCAGGAAACACAGTAATAGAATACCAACCCAAGTGTTAAATGCTCTCAAAACCAACTATCATCACACAAGTTATAGTTAACAAAAGTGTAAAGGATAGAGAGACAGAGGGAAGCCTCAGCCACATTGTTGAGACAGCTGTGCGGAAATAAATCAAACTGTTGAGTGACTAAAAGCAGACAAACTGTAGGATATACATACTGAAATTTATTTTCGGTTTAATTCGCGCAAGGAAATCAAACCAACAGCTGAGGAAGGCTTTAGTACAGAGGCTTCGGCATAGCCAAGGATTATGAACTCAAATGTTTCGATAATATACAGAAATAAGACAACTTGACTTAGTTACTAGTTATAATGAGGCACAAATGTAGATTTATTACACTATTCAAGACAGAAGATGATGTAAGCCATGTATTTTGTGCTCCTTAAATTACACTAATTATTTAAGGTTTATATACTCTGTCTTTCTCAGGGCTAATTCTAATATTTTCCGTAAGTGGTTGCATACCGAGGCGCTCCTAGATTACTGAAAATATTATTCATAACCCTAAAAACATTGCATGAAAACAAAATGAAAAGCATAAATTATAAGACATGAAAAGACCCATACCGCCCTCTCCAAGGGTCTTTGAAGAAATTAATCAAGCGTATAGCATTTGCCCTGATTAATGTTAATGCGTTGATTAATGGATGCCGTCTTGTAATGTACAAATAGTGAATAGAAATAAAATCCTTGCGCAATCAAGGCTTTTACAGCAGAAGTATTTTACCCCAGAATCCTACCTCATCTCTTTCAGTCTGACAGTTTTTCTGTGCTAATATGAAGCTTACCAGACAGTTTTTAGTACTTAAGAGCTCATAATCAAATGGAGTCAATATTACTTTAAATTATTAACGAATACATTAATTAATGGGGCTTGCAATGATAACGCGTAATGACTAGAAGAAGAAGTTCTAAAGGGAATATTCGCCGGGTAATTTGGAGACCTTTCTCATGTTGACTATCCATTGCTTCTGCTCCCTCTTCTCCTGCCTCTCAACCTTCATTCTAATTAGTTCCTAATTATATACAAAGTATCCGATGCTTATTAGCTCTGAGGAGACGAGAGAGAGAGAGAGAGAGAGAGAGCTTGAACAAAGACCTCGTAACTGATCGGATATTGGTATTACATGGATTTGGACAGCAAATTTCTGAGACACAAACACACACACACAAACATATATATACATATATATGTAATATATATTCGGCTATTATGTCTAACAACAAATACACCACAAACTGAATTATATAAATGCTAAGCGCTTTTCGTATCCTTCTCAAATACGGAGGCATTAAATTCCCAACCCATTACCATTAACCATGAAATGTTCAGCTGAGAGGCGAGACAGCCGTCGAACATTCTTCCAAGAATTTTCCTCTCCGCATCTGATCTCAAATGGTCCGTCTCTCTTTGTATTCCGATCTGATGTGTGCTCGGTTACACTTGAGCGCTTTTATTCAAGACTTTGGCTCTCTCCCCGTTCGTCAGAAATTAAAGAATACGAGCACCTTATAGCCACACTTACAATATCTCGCTATTCAGTTATCGAAAGATTTACTCGTCCTGCTTTCTCCCTAACTTTCATACACATACAGCACATTTCCACACATTAACGTTTTTGTGTGTATATGTATATCTATATATATGTATATATATATATATATATATATATATATATATATATATATATATATAGATAGTATATAATATATATATACACATGTGACGCTGGATTGGAATAAATGACTTCGTAATCAATATTTCCTGTTCTCATACGGTCTTTCTTCAGGTTTCGGTGATGCAAGATGGAATAGTTTAGACAGCGGGGTAGTTTAAACCTTCATCCTGTGTGGACGGAGTTGTGCTATTTCCCAATACACTGGAACACATCAGTTAAGGTTAACGGAGCGGACAATTCTGATTGAGCTGGTTCTTATTATTACTTTAGTTCTGGATATTGAATTTAACCGTTTTCCTCGGATGCATCTTCTACCAAACAAAGGTGGAACCTATTATTTGCTTTAGAAGATGCCAGATTCTCTTCAGTTCCTTATATACACGATCGAAGGATTTTATGACTCATCTTTAGTTGTACGGTGCATTCCAACAGTAGTAAGATTGCATATACCGCAGTTCAGATCTCGTTTTCCTTTAAATCGTAAGTACATCGAGAAGGTGGACATATTTATCCAACACCACGAAACCGCAGACAGAGCTTTTATGGAAAACCGATAAAAATAACTAACATAGCGAACCGCTGTTATCATAATGATCTCTTAAAACATAACTACCAGGTATCAACTTGGACAAATAAATTAACTTTTAACATATCTTTCAGTTCTAATTTACAGTGACTTGAGCATTCCATATGTCCTACGATGTCTTTCTTGATAAACCGTAAACGAAGAAGAAAGTGGAAGTGGAGGACGAGGAGGAGGTGGGAGGAGGTGGAGGTGGAGGTGGAGGAGGAGGAGGAGGAGGAGGAGGAGGAGGTGGAGGTGGAGGAGGAGGAGGAGGAGGAGGAGGAAGAGGAGGAGGAGAAGAAGAAGAATTTCCCTTTCTGGCTGGTTTCACAGGTTTTCCTCCAGATTACGCGGCTCATATCTCCATGTTTATTTTTCCAGTATGGAATAATATTTGGTTCATTTCCCCATGGTTTGAAGCAAAGCCCTCCCTTCCGCTAATATTACTCCTCTCTCTCTCTCTCTCTCTCTCTCTCTCTCTCTCTCTCTCTGAGTGGGAAATTCTTCCTGCTGAAATATATAGAAAAGGTTCATTGCTAAATGGTACGGCATAGCTTTTACGTGACTATTCTCTCTCTCTCTCTCTCTCTCTCTCTCTCTCTCTTTTTTCTCTCTCTCTCTCATATAAATACGTACTCTCAATTACATGTATATATTAAGCAAAAAGAAACACAAATGAAAAAGAAACACAAATGAACATTGTTAATTATATATATATATATATATATATATATATATATATATATATATACATATATATATATATATATATATATATATATATATATATATACACACACATACATAAGCAGAAAAAACAAAAAAAAAAAATTGAAGGCATACATTATTACCTGAATAAGGCCACGTAGTCAATGTATCTGACAAGTCTTATCAAATTATGTTCACCCGTCCTTGTACACACAGACAGACACAAATACAAATTAAAAGAAAAAAATAAACCTCCTTCAAACTGCGTTGAGAGCAGAAAACGTGTGAAAAACAGTAAGTAAAAAAAAAATAATAATACCTATAGCATGAAAACTTCACCGACAACATGAAGAAGCTCATTATAGTATTACAACCGATATGTTGTTCACGCAAATCACGTTATCAAACTTATTGTTATACTACTCCATCTAACCCTTCATATCAAATACCGATTCAGGCCTGGAAATATTGTTCAACCATTTACCGAACAGAAGGTTGAACATTTTCTTTCACTAATGGCTAAAAAGCATTTTCACACCTATTTTTACAGAATAGTGGACGGAGTGGTGCCGCTATAAATAAAATCCTGGAATATATAATTGTCATAAGGATAAACATCTGATATGAATATATGCTGTACCGGCATTTGAATGCAAAGTACTTAGCATTTTTATCTGTCCTGTAGTCTGTGAAACTACTGTTTACTTAATAAAAAATCTTAAAAATAAAGTAAAATCCCAATAATAAAACTGCTAAAGCTTAACAATATCACACGTTGCAGATGCAAACACTCAGTGATAAACCTCCTTCATCCAGGTAAAAAATCCCACCGATTGTTTCAATAATCTAAAAATATTTGCCCATAAAACGCTGAAAGAACTTAAGGATTCAGAAGGAAAAAATAACTACAAAAGTCAATAATAATTTCTCCACACGAGAAACTTAAATTATGTTCAACGGTGAAATGAACACAGCCTAATCCAAGCAATGCTTATCAGTACTATTCCCGTAATCTATTAGTAACAAAAGTGAAATATAGTGAAAGCGAATATCAGTGAAATAAAATATCTTTGGTAACTTATGTTCGAGTCATGTCATTTACACGTAAAAGAGATCATCCGATTTTCTCAGTAAAATCTACTGTAAAATTGTCACGCAATCCCATCCAAGACAAAAAGGCATCCTGTAACTTTCCGTTACATCTTAGAAGCTCAGGCAACCCTTAGGTATTATTATGACTGGAAAATATGAAAAGAAATAAAATACTGAATCAAATCTTGTACATTTCATCTTGCATTTACTCTGCAGACATACCTTACCAAGATTCCCAGGTCCTTTAAAATAATGAAGGGACGAGAAAGCTAACGAAAGAAGTCTGTTGACTTGCTGCCGGATCGTGTTTAGTTGCTTATATAAGAGTACGGTACAGGGCATTGTGTCACCCCATGAAGAGCTGGTATTCTAAACTGCTTTATGTCTACTGTATTCTTTAATGCCATTCATACTCAGTTGCAATTTTGGTGAATCACTGACCTATGACTACTTCCCGATTGAGATCTAATTGAAATGAATATCACCGTTCTTATTATTTTACTTAAACATTCTTCGGTAATATAAGAAAGAGTCGAAAGAGTTAAGAGAATCTTAAAATTTTTATCTTCAACATATTATTTTCTATGGTATAAATCTCCTCGAAACTAAATCTTTCAGTGTACAGAATTGTATGTTTGAATACAAATTTTCTAAAGAGTAGTACGAGTATGTCCTCGCTAAATTAAGCTGTAAAATCGCTTACTTTAACAGTACTCATTAAATAATTCCCTCTTTGAAGCGGCACAAATTCACTTACATCTTTACCAATTTTTCAGCTGAGTCTTTCTTGATTAAAATGAAAAAAAAGAAGAGTAATCGTTATCATAATTACCTCTGAAAATACATTTACGATTCAAAAACAGTCAGAATGATTGGTAAACAATTTTCGAGATTTTGGATTGATATCGGGTATAGAATACACAACACATCACTATGCATTAGAGAAACGGGAATTTATATCATCAATCAGCTTACCAGTTACAAAAATTGTTGTAAGCTAATAAAACTACTCGAATCACACGTTTCAGGGTCTGTTTTCAACAGGTAACAAGGGTAACTAAAGATCTATACTGTTTTTTTTTCATCTGTCCATCCACCTGTGGTGTTTTTGTATGGTAACACTGAGTCCCGGGCTTTAGATAGTTACGGTATGTGTAAGTTTTAGGTAAATAAAAGGATATCTGGGTGTACAATTGCAACTGAAAAGTGTTTTAATAATTTACTGTATGCGAATTACACCGTTAATATTCGAAATAGGATATTATTATAATCGTTGAATGTAAGCTGAATGTAACTGTCTAAAGCCCGGGGCGCAGTGTTACCATACAAAAACACCACAGGCGGATGGACAGATGGAAAAAACAGAGTATAGTTCTGAACTGCAGAGTATGCACATGTATGCACATGTATGCATAGCCGTGCCGTCAAAAAGCACAGCAAAACTTAATTTCCGACTGCTTTGTTCTTATATAAAACACATACTGTACATTACGTGTTGAAAGTCAATACTTTCTGAATGATAATAAATGCAGGAAAACATAATATATTGAGGTAAAAACTATCACTCGCCTTGGTACCATGCTATAAATGGAAAATATTACCGGCATGATCAACGAAAATAATGTTAAGTAATATAAACAGTGAGCCCATAGCATAAAAATGGCGGTATTATGCTTTACTGCGCTATGGCTGGAATAAATTGCATTAAACAATATATCATTTGAAAGGTAATTTATCACAGATTTGCATGATGGCAAAATTTGTATTTCGATCATACTTTATTTTTAGGGATTATCCTTTTACATAAAAAAAAAGATGTCTGGTTCACTGCAACATCATTTTAAGTGTTTAAATATCTTATTTTCTTTTTTCAATATATTAGGATACAGAACAATTATTAAACTTAAAAATGACACCATTTAAAAATGCACTTTGCACAGACCGTTCAAGGAACAATATCTACAAACCCAGTGACAAATGGATGTACCACGATCCGGGTGTTACACACACAAAAAATTTGGGTACACCTTACATTTTATGTAGTAAGATAATTACATCAATTGCACGATATTTACTTTACAGCATTATTCGAAATCTATATGATAATAATTTCTCCAGCTGACAGTGCACGTCGCACACCTAATGATTTAAAAATACCAAATTTGTAACTAATTTGTATTTTTCATAACTAACAAACCTGAGGTCTTAACATTAGGATTTACTAGCGCCAAGCTGGAAACCGGTAGAATTAAAATTACACTTGTGAGATCCAGGGACTAATGGCATCTATACCAGGTCACGGGGCATGTATACCCAGAATGCCCACGGCTACCTGTGACCCACCAGTTATATTTCTAACCCAGTTTAGACTGCTAGAGGGGTGGTTCGAGGTGGGCCTTTACCTGTTAAGACCTCAGGTTTGTTAGTTATGAAAAATACAAATCAGTTACAAATTTGGTATTTGTTCATATACGAAACAAACCTTCGGTCTTAACATTAGGATAGACTTACTATTGGAGGGAGGTAAGTCTCTACAACTGACTGGGAGTTTGCCACCTTATCCATTTCCGAATATATAGGGAAATTCTAAGAGAATGGACAATGAACCTAGAACCAAAGATATAAGCGGATCTATTGGTTTTCCCCCACTGGGTGTAGATACCATTCTATTGTTTACTCTTGTCCCTAGCAACTGGATCCACCTTCACCCCTCTTTTCCCTATTATCCAGAGGGGTGTGTTGCTACTGAAAAGTATATCATAACCTAAGATAGCTTCACAGTATGGCTGACCACCTCACCTGCATCTAGTCCGTTCCAGCACATGACGGTACTCTCCTTCATATTGCCCGTAGTTAAAGGAGTAGGAAGAAAGTAGTAAAGAAAAAAGACCAGTCATCCCATTCATTCTACTTTCATACCTTCATCTTAGACTAGATGCAAACTGACCCGCCAGGGGCACTGGATGAGCTATATCACTTGTTGGGCCGCCACCACTGGACCCAAGGAAAAGGTGTCCAAGGATCTATGGGCAACATCTTTCAAATAAAATGAGGTGAAAGTTGTTTGGCGTTTCCACACACCAGCTTTCAGAATTCTATCCATAGACATGTTCTTCTTAAATGCCAGAGAAGCACTCACGCCCCTGATGTCATGAGCTCTAGCTCCCACCTGGCTATCTGACCCTCTGTCTTCTGCCATATAAGCATCTCTGACCGTCTCCCTTAGCCAAAACGATATTGTATTCCTGGACACTTCCTTCTTGTTCCGTCCTGTACTTACGAACAGCCTCCGGCACCCCGGCCTGAGGTGCCTTGTTCTCTTTAAGTACTCCCTTAGTGCCCTGACGGGGCACAGGAGCATCTCAGGTTTGTCGTTGTCTACAAAGTCTGCCAAGGAAGTATGGTGAAGAAGTCGAATCTGCCGTCTACTATTGTTGGATTTTGGGTCTTGGCCACGAATTCTGGGACAAACTCAAATACCATTGATCTCCAACCCCTCGAGTGCTTTATGAGATATGAGAGGCCATGTAGCTCCCCCACCCTTTTGGTTGAAGCCAGGGCCAATAAGAAGACTGTCTTCAGGGTCAGGCTCCTATCCGTGGACTGCCTTAGTGGTTCGTAGGGGGGTTTTGTCAGACTACTCAGTACCCTGGTCAGATCCCAATCTGGGGCTTTTAGCTCCTTTGGTGGGCATGACTGTTCAAAGCTCCTCATCAGCATGGCCAACTCCCATGAAGACGATATGTCCACTCCTTTCATTCGTAAGACTGAAGCTAGAGCCGCCCTGTACCCCTTCACTGCAGATACAGACATATGTTTTTCTGTTCTGAAATATATCAGAAAGTCTGCTAACTGCTGAATAGTGGTACCGAGTGGAGACAAGTTCCCTCTACGACACCAATCACATTATGATGACCACTTTCCTTGGTATACTGTCGCAGATGATTTTCTGATATTACCTGCCATCTGAGTTGCTGATTTCTGCGAAAACCCTCTCGCTCGGAGGAGATACTTGACAGTCTCCACCCGTGAAGCGATAGGGACTTCACCGACTGGTGGTACCTCTCCACGTGCGGCTGACACAGTAGGTTGCTCCATGGAGGTAACTCTCTTGGCACATCTACTAGGAGTTCCAGTAGGTCTGGAAACCACTCTGCTTTCGGCCATAACGGGGCTACCAGGGTCATCTTGAGGTTCTGAGACCGCATTACCCTGTTCAGAACCTGACGGATTAGACAAAATGGAGGAAATGCGTACACGTCCAGATTGTCCCAGGGGTGTTGTAGCGCATCTTCTGCTACTGCCTCTGCGTCTGGGACTACTGAACAATACAATTCCAACTTTTTGTTGTACCTGGTTGCGAATAGGTCTATGATCGGTCCTTCCCACAACATGAGCATCCTGTCCACTACCTGTTGGTGCAGGGACCACTCCGTTCCCAGAATCTGATCCCTGCGGCTCAACTTGTCGGCCACTATGTTTCTTTTTCCCGGAATATACCTGGCCTTGATGTCTACCAGGTTCTCTATAGCCCACTGGTGAAGTTGAACTATCATCACATGTAACTGCCGAGAAACTAGGCCTCCTTGCTTGTTTATATAAGCTACTACTGTGGTGTTGTCTGACATCAATACCACTGAGTGTCCCTTTACTCTCTCCCTGAATTCCTGTAGAGCTAGAAAAGCAGCTTTCAACTCCAGCACGTTTATATGGAGTTCTCTGTCCTTGCAACTCCATTTTGCTGACACCATCAACTCCTCCATATGGGCTCCCCAGCCTTCTAGTGATGCATCCGAGAACAGCAAGAGGTCTGGAGAGGATTGTTGAAGGGGGACACCCACTGTCAGATTGTCGTCGTTCACCCACCACAGCAAGTCTTTCCTCACTTCTGCCGACAAGGGAATTTGCTCGTATGGGTGATCTACCATTGGTGACCAAAACTCCTTCATCCTCCATTGTAGGGACCGAAGGTGTAGCCTTCCTTGTGGTACTAGCTTCTCCAGGGAGGTTAGGATTCCCAGCACCACCTGCCACTGTCTTGCTGGCTGTGTCTGTTTTCCCAGAAAGGCATTCACCACTTGTTTGCATTTCTCTATTCTTTGGTCTGTCGGGAATACTTTGGCTTGTGTTGTGTCTATCACCATTCCCAGATATTCCAAACGTTGACTTGGATCCAACTGCGACTTCTCCTGATTTACCACAATACCTAGGCTGTGACAAAGCTGCAGGAGGGCCGCCCTGTCCCTGAGTAATTTCTCCCTGGACTTTGCTATCACCAGCCAATCGTCCAGATATCTTATTAGCCTGATCCCCTGAGCATGCGCGCACGCCGACACGAGGGTGAACACTCTTGTAAAAACTTGAGGAGATGTTGTCAATCCGAAGCACAGGACCTTGAATTCGAAGGCTTTCCCTGCAAGACTGAAGCGGAGAAATTTCCTTGAAGACTGATGGACTGGTATCTGAAAGTATGCATCCTTTAGATCGACTGTCAGCATAAAGTCTCCGATTCTGACTGCTTGTAGAACCGTTTTCGGAGTTTCCATCTTGAAACTGGTTTTCCTTATAAACAGATTCAGCGTTGACAGGTCTATTACTGTCCTCCACTCCCCGTTGGCTTTGGGTACCAGGAAAATCCTGCTGTAGAAGCCTTTTGCCGGACTGCATACTTGTTGCACAGCTCCTTTTTCCATCATCTTCTTCACTTCGTCCTGAAGAATAGTGGCCATCTGAGATTTGTGGGCATAAGTGACGTGGGGTAATGGTTGATCTGTCAGGGGCGGGGTTACCTTGAACGGGATCAAATACCCGATCCTGAGAACATCCACCACCCACTGCTCTGCCCCTAGTTCCTGCCACACCTTCCAGTGATTTGCCAGGCAACCCCCCACTGGTGTGGCCGAGTGATGGGAGGCGCCCATCCTATCTTCTTGAGCCTCTCCCTCTTTCCCTATTGCCCCTTCCTCTGTTGTTTCTATTGTGAAAGGGCCGATGAGTTAGCCTCTTTGGGGAAGAGGGTCTTGTGACTCTATTAGGGATGTTATGTCTCACTGTCTTCTTTCAAGACATCTGCTGTTGTCTTCCCTCCAAAGGAGTAGTTTGACTGTTAGACGTTTTCCTAACTGCCTGTTGCACCAACCTATCGTTAGTGTCCATCCTTCTTCTATCTATCGCCTCTTCCAGTATGACCTCTGGCAACAGCAGTTGCGATTCCAAGATATCCCCATTCCTCATTGCTAACAGGGAATCCAAATCCACATTGCGGCTTAGTCTAGCCAACGCTGCATCTCTCCTCATTAGCAGGATATTTGCTCAAACATTGGCACTTACGTTTGTCAGGTACGCAATCGCCTTGGAACCTGACTGTAGTAATCTAATGAACAATGGTTCATCCACTACTTTTCTTGTTGCTTCCGAGGATGCACTCTTCGCCACTGCCGTTGACCAAAGGTCTAACCAAGAAGCAGCCTGAAAGACAGAAGAAGCTGTTGCTTCTAACGTAGCAGCCTCTTGGTACGTCATCGAAGGGCACTCCATTTTAACCTGATCCAAGGTTAATCCAGGCCTTAATCTTACAACATTAGGGTTCATTTGTCTAGACAGCAAAGGGACCTTCGGTGTCGTATAATATTTCCTTTGCTTTATCATTGGAGGGGGAATAAATTTAAATGATCTATTAGATCTTAAGGAATTATCCCTCCCTGCAATCTTTGTGTTTACGTGTTGCAAGACCGATTCCGCATGACTCGAACAAGGCAATTCATACGACACCTTGGTATCCCTCTTTAATCCAAATGCCATGTCAATTCCAGGCAGAAGCATACTGGCCGGTGTTTCTGTCTTCTCCGAAAGGTTATTGAATTGACGAATCAAATCAATCACCTCTGCATACAAGGCCAGAAACTCTTGGTTTTCTCCTTCCTCCGGCTCTAGTGTACCATTCTCCGTCACAAAGGATGTTGTCTCGCCCCTATCTTCTGACAGACGGCCCGGAATTCCACGGCCGCCTGTCCTACGGCCGCGGTCTCTTTGATCTTTGCTGGCCGCTGTTGGCTCGATCCCGGATAGTCAGCAGGGGAACGAGAACGCCTCACTCTTTCTCTGCTCACGGATCTAGAGCGAGAATCTCGTCTAGATCTCCAAGATGAAGGCTCCCTTAAGACAGATATAAGTTCGTCTCTATTAGTATTGGCATCGTTTTCGAGCGTCAGCGAGCCCGGCCTCGACCTTCTATCCAGACGGACACTGCCTTCCACGAACGTATCCGCCGAGGTTGCCAACTCTCTATTTTTCGTACTTTTAATAGGAGCCTTATCGTCCTTCGTACGTATTTTGAACGGCCTTACGGGCGAAACTGGGACCTGCATTCCATCCTCTGCTGCACCTTTCGCCACCAACGTCGATTTTACCAGAGGTACCGTAGTTTTTGTGATCCGAACTGGCAACTCCGCATCAGCCGCTAGGCTGCCGGCTGTCACCTCTCTCGCTTGTTCGGATTCTTGCGAACGGCTTCATCTGCTAACCTTGTGCTTAATAGCCACTGACTTCCCGACCTTCCTGCTGACTTGGATATGACAGTCTTGGTCCGAAGATGAGGAAGAATTGATTCTTCTCCTCTTAGCCCGAGGATCCGCCAGGAACTCCCGAATCCTCCTCCAACGCTTGACTGGCGCTCGCCATGACGTTATCGGACTTAGCGATGACGTCGAACTAGAGGAAGAAGACGAAGAAGGCGAATCACACTTTTTCTTTTTGTCTCTCTTATTCATTCTCTTTTCTATATCCTGTAATTTCTGCATTACAGTTTGCATTGTCGGGTCAGAAGGCGTATTACCGTCTGGGTGCAGCGAAAAAGGCCGAGAATCGGTCTGTGACGTCATCACGCCTGCCATATCGGTGTGTGACGTATGTTGTGACGTCATCCCTCTCGTAGGGAGAGACTGAGAGGTTTCTGCTGGCAACCGCACGTTTGCTGCCAAACTACCTCCCACGTTCTGCATCACTGTAAACACTGAGTGTGATGGTGAAGCCGCGGCATTAATTCCCATAAATTGCAAGCCCGGGGGATGAGGAACATTCAGCGCTGCCGGACCCTGCTGGAACCGTGACGTCATATAATGCGCAAGCAGACCATCCAAGGTTGGTACGCCTGGTAGGCCTTGCGCTGACCACGTACCATCTAACCTATGCGCTTGAGGAGCGTGAGCCTGGAACAAAGATGGCGGATCTCCCCCTCTACTTGCTGGGAACAAAGGAGAGTGCATATTATTCATAAGATTACCCAAGGCCCCTCCTGACGTTTCCGATACTGAACCGCTAGGAGAAACCGAAGGGGTATGAGACAAATCAAAAGCAGGTGGAGAAACATATGGAGCAGCCTGGTTTATTGCCGATACAAAAGAAGCCGGTAAGGTTTGGTCATCCAAAGATGGCATCACCACCTTCCTTTTGTATTGGCTTTTCCCATAGAACTTCCACTGTTCCACCGACCAACCGCGACAAACAGAACATGGATTAGTAATCGTACCTACGTTTTCCCTGCACCTACTACACGTTGGATGAGGATACGTCGACACCGAAGTTAGGAACCTAGAACATGGAAAGCCACTGACTCCTGGGCATTTCCTTTGTCTCCTCTTCGAAACGGTAGACGATCCCGATGTTGAGGCAAAATTCTCCATCATACCACATATACACTCTTACCTCACACTGATCACACTCGGAGAAAGAAAAGGTAATAGGAAATGAAAAATGAAAAATGAAATGGATAAAGAACGGGCAAAGTGAAAAACCGGCTTTAAATCAGATAGACAGTAACACGTCTTATCTTAAAGGCGGTAGGAAAATAACTGGTGGGTCACAGGTAGCCGTGGGCATTCTGGGTATACATGCCCCGTGACCTGGTATAGATGCCATTAGTCCCTGGATCTCACAAGTGTAATTTTAATTCTACCGGTTTCCAGCTTGGCGCTAGTAAATCCTAATGTTAAGACCGAAGGTTTGTTTCGTATATGAACAAACTCATTTCATGGTAGACTAAACATATCCTTATCCTGCTTGTACCAGAGCTTGAAGCACACAATAAGCGTGTCAAAAAGTACATTCTCGTAATCAATTAGGATATACTCGTATTTATGCTTCATCTGCATTCTTGCCAATGGTGATGATTTCGACAGTTATTTGCAATGAAACGGCTCCTCTGTGGTTCATGGTCTAAGGAGACACACACACACACACATATATATATATATATATAAATATATACATATATATATATATATATAGATATTATTTATATTATATATATATATATATATATACGTATATATATATATATATACACACACCAAAACTCTGGTAAACTTGTTTATAACGTGATAAAGTATAGTTGTGAAGTATTAATATAAATTGAGTCATCCAGATGTCGATTATCTATGGTCATCAAGTTTCTATCATTTACAACACGCCGGCCAAAACACCCATTTGGTAGGCCAAAGTAAACAAGAGATTTTGTAGTTTTATAGTAAGAAGCATAGGTTAGATATATTATATAAATATATTAATATATATGATGTATGATATATATTTATGTATGATATTAATATATATATATATTATGATATATATGTATGTATATGTATCGATATATGTAGGTATGTATGTATGTATATATATATATGTATGTATGGTATATATATATATATAATTATATAGAATATACTATTATATACTATACATACAACATAATATATAATATATTTATATAATATATCTAAACCTATGCTTCTTACTATAAAACTACAAAATCTCTTGTTTACTTTGGCCTACCAAATGGGTGTGTTGGCCGGCGTGTTGTTAACGATAGAAACTTGATGACCATAAATAATTGATATCTGGATGACTCAATTTACATTAATACTTCACAACTATACTTTATCACGTTATAAACAGGTTTACCAGAGTTTTGGTGTTCCTAATGTATAACAGGGGAGGGTGTGTCTATCATAAATCTTCTTGAAGTCTATCACGAGTTACATAGCTATAGTGCTTGCTTATTAGCTTGCATCTCTATCTCGCTAAAAGAAGCAGCTCAGGGTAAATAAATGCACGTCAATTACAGACCTGGCTGACGTCCTTGTTTTCTTTTTGTTACTCGTCATCAGAATAATAAAGCCACTTTATAAGGAAGTACATTAGTGCTATTAAGCTTTGTTTTGAGCTTTTATTTTCTGTAACATCATTTTACTCTTCATATAAAAATGTTCATACATTTCTGCATATGAAATGAAAAGTTTCATACATTTCTGTATGTGAACAACGGAAGTATATGAATAAAACCTTGGGCATTTCATAAGTCCTACAACTGTCTTTCGGGATATACGAGAATACTTTAACACAATAAGAAGAAGAAGACGAAGAAGAAGAATTTTCGACCTACTCTGGCTCTCTCGGTATCTTGTTTGGAATATATAATTTAGGTAAAAAGTCAAGCACTGGGACCTATGAGGTCCTTCAGCGCTGAAAGGAAAAATTTGAGTAGAAAGGTTTGAATGGTTAACAGGAGGACAACCTCGCAGTTGCACTACGAAATAATCATTAGGAAAGGGTGGAAAGTAAGAAGGAAGAAAGAGAACATGGACAGAGGTACAGTAAAAGGAATGAAAGGGGGTGCAGCTAAACCATCTACGGGGATGTCGTGTTTGTATTCTTTTCCTAACAGTAAAGGTAATCATAAGATCCCTGTCAGGAGACCAGAACTCCTCTTTAGTTACATGAATGTAAAAATTAAAAGACCTTAAGGGTAATGATAAAATAGATCATTCAAAAGGCTCATTGAAAACTCGGTCTTTGAAAACACCAAAGAACTGTGGATAACGTTCTACGTTTTCTAACCTTTTATCATACTTAGAAAGGCGGTAAAGTTTTTCCTGTAATCCTGGCTTGGAAACGAAAACACAGGGATGAAAACCAAATGTACACTACGTTATCTTTTCATGGAAACCCAATTCTATACTCGTTTTTCAACCAATTCACTGTTATTTTGTCTAACTTCCATAGCAATTAATCTCGTATTTTTGTAAATAATTTTCCTTATATTTCTTTACAAAGTATGTGAAAACACATTACAGCAGGTAAAAGAACATAGTTCAATACTCTGCCTAACCCAAATATACCAAAGAAATTATAATTTCTCCAGAATGTTCTGAAGAATTCTTACCATTTCCCAGTTAAGACTGCCATTTAAATGGACAGAATTCAAATAGTTATTTGTCCAACCGTAAAACATAACCTATAATGATGTGAATATTAGATGCAATCCTTTTGATGTTTACTCAGTGAGGACAAATACTCTACTTCACATCGAAAGTCTTGCAATTAAAGGGCAGATCACATTTACTTAGTTAATTTTTGTCAATGAACTACAAAATTACTTCCACATGATGGAGAACTGCTAAATATTGAGAATTTGAAAATAATTGCGTACGACAGCACTAGTCCCTTTAACATACTTATATATAATTTCTTACGTCAGAACTAAAAATAAAAGTTGCCGTGGTACTCTTTACATAAAACAGTGAGGAAAACCCTTGGCATATGTGCAGTTTGATTTATTTATGTATTTATCTGACAGAAAGATATCAACACGCTTTCCATGCAAACACAAAACTTCGTAGTCGAATGTCCTTGTTTATTTGTATAAGAGAAGCCAAATGGATACTGGTATACTGGCTTTACAGGAAAATGTATGCCTCACTTCGGCATGTATTACTATCTAATGCCATAAATTTCCCCCAAGTCCACCACCCCCCACACATCCGAAAAATAATACTGGCATTGTATACTCAATTTTGCAAAAGCTTTCTCAATACGGAGCTTTGGAGAGGAACTCTGGTGAGACGTTGAGAGTGAAAGAAAATAAAATGTTTTTATCTCGGAATGAGAGCGACTTTCTTTGTCTTCCCTTTTCTGCAGTCAGCTACTGTGGAATATTTCATATTCAGAACCATCCCAATCTTTGAAAAATTTGTAAGAGTATAAAACGTATTTGAATTATTTAAACTTATAAGAAACCGTTTTCCATGCGGATTATATATCACACACACACACGGTTTCCTAATCTACAATACGACAAAATATAGTTTCATGGCGTTTAAACACCAGAAAAACAATCACAGACTTATTCTCGATTCATTTCTTGCGCCTGGATGAAAACAGATTTCAGCAAAAGTTGCAGTGGAGACACAAGGATTATTCAAATAAAAACTTTTTGAGCTTTCAGATTCATAAAATTTAAAATGTGACCATATATAAATAAAAACAACAAACATTCAGTATCGTCAATTATAGTTTATATACAGAACAGAAATATCTAGTGAGACACACACACACACACACACACACATATATATATATATATATATATATATATATATATATATATATATATATATATATATATATATACACACACACACACACACACACACACACACACATATATATATATATATATATATATATATACACACACACACACACACACACACACACATATATATATATATATATATATATATATATATATATATATATATATATGTTGACAATAATTTCGTCCTCTCGTGGGTTCGAACCAGCGCCCAGAGAACTGAGGAGAAATCAGTGACATTATCGACTCGGCCAACAAGTTAGTGGGCCCTGTGGTAGAGTTGGGATGGGTCAGCTGGAATGGGTTAGTGGACCCTAAGGCTGAAAAGGGATTGGTCAGTGAGCCCTGTGGTGAGTAGGGATAGGTCAGCTGGGATGGGTTACGTGGGCACTGTGGCAGAATAGGGATGGGTCAGCCGGTTTGGGACCATAGTCCCTGTACCTGAGTAGGTATAGGTTAGTAGCCCCTGTGGCTGAGTTGGGATGGGTCAGCAGGTACTGAGGTCAAGTGGTAATGCCCAGGAGGACGACTGATTTAACCTAGATCGATTCCAGAATCCTGCCTGCACGTCCTTACAGCTGTAAATGGAGACCAATACCTGCCAAGGTTAAATAAAGGGCATATGGTGTGCCAATTCAAGCCTAATGGCCTATTCAGAATTTAGTATGCTATGTCCTTCCGGTACAAACCCTTGCAATACAGAAAGAGAGAAGAGTATTTGTTTGCGTGTATATATATATATATATATATATATATATATATATATATATATATATCTTATATCTAAGTCTCTTCGCTTTTGCGAAAGACTTTTTTTTGTTTCTCCTTACGACTGTCATTCGTAAGTATTTCTGGTTCCTCCCATCTCCTTGTGATATCTTAGTAGAGTGGTTCTTCTTAACTAAAGGATAAGGAGGATTCCAAACAGATTAAGTTGAACAGATATAAACAACCTTTATTTCTGTAATCCATACCATAAAGAGATGGCAAGCTCGGTCGGGAGACCGATATGTTTGAAGGCTGGCACGGAACTGCCATTCTAAAGCATCACGTCGATAGCGGAACATTAGCTATCTCAGCGATTCATATAAAAACATACGTAGTCCGCCGGCTCGGAAGTTACAAGTTTCCGGCGTAGGTTAACAGGTCAACCGCTTCCCATGGAAGTTGTTGTGCAAAGTTATCATTAATATAAAATGCTGACAATGTACAGAGCTAAATCAGGCTACTGCAGACAGCGCATAGCGTAATCTAGATCTGCCTTGGTCACGTAGGACCCTCCTAATGCCATGACCTCAGGTCATGGGTTTTTATTTACAGATACTGTAACATTAAATAATGTATTTA
Organism: Macrobrachium nipponense; assembly: GCF_015104395.2. Classification (NCBI taxonomy): domain Eukaryota; kingdom Metazoa; phylum Arthropoda; class Malacostraca; order Decapoda; family Palaemonidae; genus Macrobrachium; species Macrobrachium nipponense. The sequence goes on along the minus strand of NC_087202.1, from coordinate 34,807,719 downwards.
TTACATTAGGCTCGGACTGCTACCTATTCAAGCCTTGAATAACAAAAGTTACTTTAACATTGTTTCTTAGGAGCGTGCTCGTAACATATGTTTAGTTATAAACATAATAAGTGATTAAATGCATAAAAAGGTTCTGTTACATACCCTTTTTGACATATTCATAAACAAAGATAAATGCATGGAAAATCTAGATCCATGTTTGGTAATAATAATGATTAGGTACCCAAAAATAATAAAAAGGTAAAAATCAAAAGATTAACATGTATACATGATTAATATGATAATAGGTAACCTGATTAAGAATAGTGGTTACTACAGAGATTATAGCATGATCATGGATAATTGTTAAAGAGTACTTGTCACTCTTTGTAATAGATAAATATAATTGTACAATTGTATAATAGTATAATTGTGTACTTGTGCACAAATGCAATATATAGGGCTGATATATTTTATTAGGTGCCCGAAAAATACCTTTAGGAGTATATTAATGTATAATATTGGGCTATGATATTTTATTAGGTGCCCGGGAGATACTTTAACTGTTCAAATGCAAAGGCGTGAGTCTTTCTTCTCCTACATTTTTGCCAGCATACGGACCGCTTTTCACACACAACACAATTCCAGACAATTTCCCTAGGCACAAAATGAAGTGGCCAGTTTCAGGCGGCCCTAAACTCAAACGACTTGAGTTTAACGGGTACGTCATCTAGACGGGACAATACGTTTCCTTGGAGATCCTTCTGTTTACGCCTCAGCCTACGCCAAGCAAAGATGTTGACGGCGATAACCAATATGGCCGTCACGCTGAACACGGCCAGCAGAATGTAGTAACGAAGAATTTTCTCCACCTGCATAAGTCGGTGACGCGTGGTTCATCTCAGCCAGTTGCGTCAAATGATGAGCCACCCAGCGCGTTTGTATGGGAGAGGTAGTGATGGGATGATTGTAGACGCCCAAGTATAGTTCGCAAAATACGCCTTCTCACGTATTATCGTGTTGACCCCTCTGACGGTGTAGTTGTAGATGTCCCCGTACAACCATCAGCTGCTACAAAGATAGGGGAATGGGCGGTGGTCCCATCCGGACATACTACGTTGAATCCGGCTTTATCGTAACGGATCCAGGAACCATTATTCATCCTGTAATTGAATTTATTACTGTAAAAGGGATAAAGTTTCCCCAGACAACCTTCGCTTGTATGAGAGAGAGAGCCGTTTAGCACTATGCCTAACTCACATGAATCCGTTGATATAGGATAGAATTCAAAAGAGTCAGCTGTACAAATTTTATTATTCATGGCTTCTGAACAGTGAGTGAGTTTATCTAAGTCTTTCATGACTGTAAATGATTTCCTCTCAGAAGAAATCAGTACATGCCCCGTCAAATTGGATATTACTGGACTTGAGTTATTCGTCATGAAAGTAGGAAACGGTGCTATTTTATATGATTGCCAAGCATCGGAAGAATCAAAAGGTATTGTGATCATAATTCTATAATTTTCAACGCTGACTGATATTAGGCTATAATAGAACTCTACTTTATGGGCGTCTAATAAAGGAATATAACCTAGTTTCTCCCGTCCATTTTCCAAAGTTAACGTCAGATCTTTAATAGGCATGAGGTGAGGAGATAACACACCCTTTGTCGCTAACGTAATAGCTTCTACATAATCTTTTGATTTCTCAATAAAATGTGATATTTTCACACGGAATATTATCTATTTTCGAACTATAGTAAGCTAATGTAGCCAGCAAATGTTGAACTTCCATGACCTGATCGATATTATTTGAATGTTCGTTTACGATACTCATTATTTGATTGATTGAAGATAACTGACTGCGAAGTTCCGACAAAGCTAATTCAGTTTTGTGTTGCAAAAACTCAATTCTTTTATTTTGATTATTTATCTTAAGGCGATTTGAAATTCCTAAGCCTAGATTCGCAACAGATCCTAAGATGTTTAGTCCAGCCAGAATAAGCGGGTTTGCGGCGGTTCGAGAGTATTGTGCCGCACAGACCACATCAGCAGGTCACGAGCAAGTTCCTCTGCCTCGGCGGTTTTTATTTTGTATGTCATAAGACAACATTTCCGCGACGCTTAGGGTTTGAGCTAGCGAAATCTCTGAGTTAGCATGAAAATTACGTTCGTGCATTTCCTTAAGCGAAATAGCAAACCTCATCAGGTCATTCTTTAAGTTAAGGACGTCATCTTCAGGCAAAAATATTGAGTGCATATCCACTTCTATAACTATATTACTTGACACGATGTATACATCGTCTGTTCTCTCGATAATCGAGCCATGATTAAATTCTATTTCTTTCGTCCTAGCGCTCTTTCCATACAACAAAGATGTCTGAATACACAATATCACTCCTAACAATAACAGATTCATTTTTGAAACCTGCAATGAGTAAAATATATGTAATAACTCGTGTAAAAGAATAGGTTTACATACAAATATGATTAATAGATATATATATAAATTATTATACAAGTTTCATAAATACAACCATTTTTTTCCCTCACTCCATCTACCTTTCTTTAGATTCTGATATGTGCCAATGGAACTATTCTCACATCAGTGGTTTGGATACATTTTGAACCCTAAATCTATTGGCCGTTAAATTTTCTAAAATGTTAAACGGGCCTTCAAACTTAGGTGTCAGTTTATAATTTAAACCTTTACGTACGTATACTTGTATGTATACCTGATCGCCCACGGCATATGTTCTAGTTGGCTTAGCTATTTTATCATGATCTTTTTTCATTATTATTTGTGCTTCTTCTAGATTCTTACGAAGTATATTATATCGACTTATGCTTGCATCCATAACATCCTTTAGAGGATTTGATAAATTAGTTGTAGGCGTTAGGATGGGGAAAGGTGTTCTAGCCAGGATACCGTACAGTGCCTCGTGCGGTGTCATTTTAATAGACACATGATACGAGTGATTAAGTGTGCTTAGTACCGCAGGTATGGCAATGTCCCAGTTGGGGTCTGCCCCCCCTAAGGTGACCCTTAAAATGTTTAAAACCTTACGATTTGCCCTTTCCACTAGCCCGTTAGACTCTGGGTGATAGATCATGGTATTGATTTTCTTTATACAAAGGAATTCGCACAAGGAGTTAAGGAAATGATTATTGAACTCCCCGCCCGCCCGAGTCTGATATAATGATGTGTGGAATTCCATGTTTACAAATGTAGCACTCGTAAAACTTCCTAGCGCACTCGACCGCGGTTTTTGTTTTAAGCGCTATAAGTTCGGTATATCGAGTCAAAGCATCTATGATTACTAGGAGGTGCTTATTTCCTCTGTCTGACTCGTAAAATCCTGTTAATAAATCTAAATGTACTCTTTCAAAGGGTTGATTTGGCACGGGGTAAGCCCCTAGGCTGACAGGTGTCTTCGTGTGCCCTTTGTATTCTTGACAAGTGCGACAATTTGCTATGTGCTTTTTTATATCTGTAAGCATCGTATGCCAATAAAATAAGGATTTGGCTTTCTGTGACATTAAGGAATAACCCGGGTGTCCATGCAGTGGATTTTCATGCAACCATTTTAAGACAGTGGGTATGAGTGAGATAGGTACCACCACCTGGTTGTTGTTATTCAACTGCAGGTGTGTTGCGGGTTTTCCTCGTCACGGATCTACACAGGATATTATCCTTGATGATATAATTCTGCTGCTTATACTTTATGTATTCCTTTTCCTTCGGATTTCCGTTTAACGCAATGATGATTTTTTCTATTTGCGGATCTTTTCTTTGTTTCTGTCTGTTATTAATAGTTCAGCACTCCAGCCCAGATCTTCCTGTTCAGATATAGTTTTAACAATGGGCGTGGAGGTTGAGATATCTATTAATTCAGCTAATGGCTCGGTACAAGATGAAGAGGGGTTGCGTGATAATGCGTCAGTAATGATATTTGTTTGCTTTCCCAAAAGTAAATACCCGATCCTCGCGCCAAAGTCCTGGATGATCATGTGCCACCGAGTTCGCTTAGGGCTGTGACTAAAGCCTTTAAAGAAGTCGGTTAGGGGCTTATGATCAGTGAGAACCTTGACGGGATACTGTATATTATGAATTTAAAATGCACGAGTGAATTAACAATAGCGAGCCCTTCCTTGTCTATTACTGCATATTTACTTTTCGGAGGTCTCAGTTTACGTGAATAAAAAGCTATAGGGAAAAACTGTTTATCATATTGTTGAAGCAATACCCCACCTACTCCTAGGTCTGAGGCGTCTGTTGCTATGAAAAATTCCTTACCGAAGTCAGGAAATTTCAAGATAGAACTACACAGTTCATCTTTCAATTTATCGAACGCCTGTTGATGAATTTCAGACCATATGAAATCTACGCCCTTTTATAAGATCGGTTAGGGGAGCGGCTATGATTGAGTAGTTGCGTATAAAGCGGCGATAATAGCCACTACATCCTAAAAATTGCTGTATTCCCTTGACGTTAGTAGGTATCGGGAAGTTACGGATAGCCGACACCTTATCATGGACGACTTTAAGACCTTCACTAGAAACCGTGAAACCTAAATAGACTAGTTCTGTTTTAAAAAATTCACACTTACTTATCTTTACCCTTAAATTATGCTGCCTTAGTCTTTGTAGCACTAACTCTAATTTACGTAAATGTTCTTCTAATGTGTTGGAAAAGATTACTAGGTCGTCCATGTAGGCATGTAGGATATCTCCTAACAAGTCTCCAAACACAATGTTTATCATACGAGTAAAAGTTATGGGAGCACAACGTAAACCAAAAGGCATACGCAAAAATTCATAATGTCCCCTGGCTGTGCTGAAGGCAGTGTATGGGATACTCTCTTGTTCCAACGGAATCTGATGAAATCCCTTTAGTAGGTCTAAGCTGGTGAAATATTTGTTCTGACCTAGTAGAGATAGGATATCATCAGTACATGGTACTGGGAATCTGTCAGGGATTGTTTCTTCATTTAAACGACGAAAATCGAACGCATATCCGCCAAGTTCGATCTGTTTTTTTCGTAATACTATTAACGGAACATTATAAGGGCTGTTTGATTTCCTAATGACTCCTTCCTTTAGTATTTTACCTACTTCCTCTGTTATCTCATTCTGAAATTTCATAGGAATGTCGGTACGAAGGTACATAGATTACTTTCTGTTTGTCCTTGAGCCTTATTTGATGCTCGATGACATCCGTTTTTCCTAAGGTTCCATCCGTAGTGGAAAAAACATCATGATATTTAGTTAAAAGATTCAAAAATTTCTGCTGAATTTCTTCTTCTTGAATGTCCTTATGATTTGTTCTTTATAGATTGCAAAAGGGATTCATCTGCAACTGATTGAGAGTGATTTATCTCAGCTACGGTAAGAGCGATGCGAGTTTATAAACTTCTGCATCCAAGATATGTTGATTTTTGTGGATTACTAAAGTGGTATTCAAATGATTACAGACTTCGATGTGACATTGTTGTTGTGAGCAGACTGTATAAATAGCTTGTGTGACGGATAATCCGTGTGTTTTCAGTGTTTCGGAAAGGATTAACATTTCAGATCCTGGCAAGGTTCTCTTTACACGCACTAATATGTTCGAAGTTACGTTAGGCTCGAGAGTTTGCGTGCAAGCTGATATTACGGGTGATGCGAGAGTTCTGTTGGGTTGTTGCATGTATTATTTCTTGGTTCATGAGACAGGTGATTGGTTCTTTAATGTAAGTGACAACTCTGTCTGTCTCTTTATTATCTAAAACTGACTTTAGGGTATTAGAAGACTTATAGAATTTCCCTTTGTATATACACGCCGTGTTTTGCAGGTGCTAAGATAATATTTTGAGTGCCCATAGACGGGTATCCGATAATTACTGCGGGATACATATTAATGTTTTGTACAACGATAAAGGTATCGGCAAACGTGCGCTTACCGACCTTGTACTGTACATGAGTTACTCCTACCACATTTAATTCATTATTCCCTATGCCTGAGAGCCTTATTCCGGACTTCTCTATAGGGAAATTTGAAAAGAGTAAATGATGAGTCCTTAAATCCATGATATTACGTGGACTACCAGAATCAAAGAACAAAGTGAATGACTTATGGTCCAAATTTACTGCATGTAAGGTTGGTCGCAACTCGTTTTGACTAATAATTACATGAATTTGTTGCAAATCTACGGGAACCTGCACAGATTTTTTGGATTCGGCCGTGTCATAGGAAAATCAATTGCCACAATGATCTGATAAATGATTAAACTGATTATTTGATACCAAAGATGTTGATATTGATGACCCAACATCGCCCTCTCCCCCCTTGGAGTGAACTACGTGGTATTTGTTTTGTTTATCACACCTTGAAAAATTCGCTTGCCCTTGCAAGTTCTGGCTAGACGGCCCAGGAACAGAGGTACCTGAAGCACGATTTGTTTGTTTCTGCTGTTGTGTAGCATTTACGTTCGCTTGTTTCTTTTTATAGTACTGAGGACCCTTCTTTTTATTTGCACTGGCAACTGGTTGCGTGTTTGTAGCATTCTGCTGTTGATTCCTCGAGTAGCAACGATTATATGAATGAGTGGAACTATTATGTATTGAACAAAAACGCGTCCGACAGTCTGAAATCATGTGACCTGGTCGTTTACAGTTATAACAAACCATCCCTGCAACTTGATTATTATTATGTACCATGTTTACTTGTTGTGGCTTGTTCTCATTTTTTGCAAAAACTTGAATGAGCGAAGGATCTAGGTCGGTACATTTAGACATGTGTTTTTTGATTTGTTTATACACATCTAATTCCGTACTGTTGGGCTGCAATTTTTTGTCAAAACACCGCACTAACGCTTCAGGCAACATTGCAGTGATACTCGTAAGGTAGATCAAACGGATAAAATCTTTCACGTTGATTTTGGCACTCGTAACCCACCCAGAGTTACTTAAACTAACTTGATATTCATTTAGCCGGTCGGCAATTAGCGCCGCCCGCTCGACAACATTAAGCTGAGTCATGGAGGCTTGGTTAAGGATATTTCTCAATGCCAATACTACATCTAAAGCCTCTTCACCCTCTTACACGGCACGTAATCTGATTTTGAACTCGTCCCATGTAAGTGCCTCTTGGAAAGAAACCCCCCTTAGATAAGCACTTGCGTCTCCTTTAGCAAAGTCTATGAAGCTTTTGGCCTCCTGTAATTGTACTGCTGGGTCTGATGCTTTTTGCATTTAAATGGGCGTCTACAGATGAGATCCATGCCTCAACATTTTGAGGCAGGAACCCATTGACCCGACCTTGAAAAGGGACAATTGCTGACCTCGCGCTCACGAGAGTCACCACATTGGGGTTGCCAGCCGGAGTAGTTGCCATTTCCACTTTTACTTTTTTCTTATCACTTCTATTCCTTGCGATCCTATCAAAATATCTATAAGAGTACACTCGACCACTACGTAAACGCATATGCAATGTACTGTATAAATGTGTTATAATAATAGGAAAATCCCCCAAAAGATACAAAAATACAGATAATTTGATAAAATATTATACGGAGAATTCCTGCAAGAAACGAAATTAGCAGTTAGCAACTACGAGAAGAGAAAAAAAATAATCTGCAGGCGAGAACTCGTAGTTGAAGATTGATTCTGTAATGAAGGAAGATTAAGATGGCGAACAACTCACCCCCAGAATACTGGACGATCGACTCCTGATGAACAACACTTCACTGAGGAAAGAACCTGAATAGATAAAATGGTACTTAGCTCCAGATTATATGGTGAAGGATTGTTGACATGGGATGACGTCTCAGTTCCTGTCTAAGTCTCGTGTCGGAAGTCGTGATGACGTCACGGTCTTCTCTCGGTGCACGATGCATGAAGAAGTCCAAGATTGATGACGTCACAGCCTCCGTCCTTGCATTACTTCCTCTTGCTCTTTTCTTTGCGTCCTTGCTCGTGATCGCGCGATGTTTCCTTTGTTTGTTTTCTTCTTACTGTTGATGTTCGATGCTGCTCTCGTCCGGTGTTGATTCTCGAAGATAAGTGACAACAGTCACTCAAACGTCGATGTTGATACTTGTATTCTTCTCGATGAAGGACATATCTTCGTCTTTATAAAATGTTTGTTGTATGGAAAGAGCGCTAGGACGAAAGAAATAGAATTTAATCATGGCTCGATTATTGAGAGAACAGACGATGTATACATCGTCTGTTCTCTTGATAATCGAGCCATGATTAAATTCTATTTCTTTCATCCCACCGCTGCCACCAGTCTAAGTCTCTTCGCTTTTGCGAAAGACTTTTTTTTTTTTCTCCTTACGACTGTCATTCGTAAGTATTTCTGGTTCCTCCATCTCCTTGTGATATCTTAGTAGAGTGGTTCTTCTTAACTAAAGGAGAGGATTTCAAACAGATAAGTTGAACAAGATATAACAACTTTATTCTGTAACTCCATACTAAGAATAGCAGATCGGTCGGGAGACCGATATGTTTGAATGCTGGCACGGAACTGC
>NC_087202.1:34791729-34794229 GCF_015104395.2 Macrobrachium nipponense | reverse complement strand
ATATGCAGTTGCTTAAATGAGATTCGTACATAGAATTATAATGTTATTTTATTATCGTTTACACTAGGATAATACGCAAACCACGTATGCAAAGATCAGAACACACTTTTTTCCCCTTTTTTTTAACTCGGTTGTTCTATCTTGACCATATTGGTATCAATATAATTACATTATCGTCCGTTCCATCTGAAATTTACATGGAATATAGACTCAAGTTATGTTTGAAAAACCATCTTTATTTCAACATTGGTTGACAATGGGCAAATATGGGGTAACCTCTTCACAGCTTTAATTTAGCAATTTAAATTGTCAGCTTCATTACTGGATGATAACATTTCTTATAAACCATCTATTATAGTCAACACTCCAAGGGATTTTCGCCTTAAGACCCTTTCTTTCTCATCACTTTTCAGGCAGAAGCGATAAACATACAACGTAATTCTCTAAAGATAATAACCAAAAACTGGGTTATAAACGTGTTATTTGACTATAAAGCCTCTCAACGATCACCAACGGTAACATTAGTAGCGATCCCACAAACAGTATCTTTTATTTACACAAAGGTCTGCTTATAAAACTATTTTATCTAGAACTCCTGATTAAACTTTGACCTTCAACGGCATTTCTCTTCACCTCTGATTCATTCATTCGTCAGAAAAAAACCGAGTAGAGAGTTAATATTTACGTGTTTACTGAACATAAGCGCTGCTTTTACCTAACCTTTGAAAATACTTTTCGAAGTTTAAGAACTGTCAGTTTCTTGTCATGTGTTATGAAGCTTACAGGTGCTGTGCTTTACAGAGCATACGCTTTTAACCTTGTCTTTTGATTACAAATTCTTTTTCTGTTGTTATAAATAGATGAAACTTTATTTTTTTTAATAAACAATGTGCCCATGATTTAAAACTTGAAAATATTTTGTTATTCACGATTATCCTATAAAGAGCTACGTCGTCAACAACTATGTTACAATGCCACACTCGTGTTTAATAGAGTAAATACTCTAGCTATTATGTCAAGCATTGTCATAATAATTCTTCATAAGCTATTTTCCCTTTCGTGAATATTTTCTATTCAAAGGACAGGAAATATCTGTGTCATTAACTGGTCGCAAAATACTAAAATGTTAATGAAACACAAGAGGGAAAATAACCAACATATGAAAAGTACGACATCCATTACAAATTTTGACAAAGTTAACTTCTGCCAGATAAAATCTTATAACAATCCATTGACACTGATGGACATTTCAAGTAACGTCGAAAATTTCAGCCTTAACAGAAACCTCTTTACATGCAGCGGAAATACCAAATGCTTATATATATATATATATATATATATATATATATATATATATATATATATATATATATATATATATATATACAGACTGACTGGAGACTATATCCTCGAGAACCGTCCTTTCTATCAGCCTTCCTTTCCCCACAACATGGAAGTCCTATATTTGTATATATATATACATATATATATTATATATATATATATATATATATAGTAGACCTCGGGTTTTGATTAATGATATATTGCCAATATGTTCGCTGTGACCTATGGAATGTGGAGAAGCAACGACCCGAGGAAAGCTGATCAACGGGTTTCTGTGGTGGCGTGACATAAAACTGCATATATATATATGTAATATATATATATATATATATATATACATATATATATATATATATATGTATATATATATATGCATATATATATGTATGTATATATATACATACATATATATATATGTATATATGTATATATATATATATATATATATATATATATATATATATATATCATATATATGATATATATATATATATATATATATATATACATATATATATGTATGATATATATATATATATATATATATATATATATATATATATATATATATATATATATATACTATATATATATATATATAAACAAATATAGGACTTCCATGTTGTGGGGAAAGGAAGGCTGATAGAAAGGACGGTTCTCGAGGACATAGTCTCCAGTCAGTATGCGTAGCAATGCGAAACTCGACATGTGACAAGTAACAAGCAACACGTAGGAAAGCATCTGCATGAAAGCAGTTGATAGGAGTAATATCTATAATAATACTTAATGGAAGGCAAACTGAGGTGAATTTATAGGCAATCCAGCATTAAAGGAGGAAGAAACGTCCACATGAAAGGGATTGAATTCGTAGGTATCATCAAGAAAAGAAAAAAAATGGAGAACTTTCTCTGGATATTAGAGCAAAGCTCTGAAAGTGGAACCAAAGCGCCTTGTAAAATGAGACAGCTTAACAGAAGAAAGTCCCGGATAAAGATGATGAAAGTGTACCAATTTCACCTAAGGCAATGTTTACATCTAGTACATAACTGCCTACTATAGAAGCTTCAAAGAAAAACCGGGAAGGAAAAGAGAATGTCGATTTGTGAAGGGCAAAATGATTTCAAGATGTGTGAGAACAGCAGTGTAGCAGACTGTA
>NC_087202.1:34780354-34791229 GCF_015104395.2 Macrobrachium nipponense | reverse complement strand
ATATTTGTCTCTCATACTTTTATTCTTGATATATTTGTATATCAACTTCATATAAACCCGTAACAATATTCACTATGTCTATGAGAACAGACGTCAAATATCCAGTGCCGATATCTACGTAACCAATGGTTGGTGAGCAACAATGGCGGCCACCAATCCCGTTTAGTCACAAAGATGTCGACTGTGCAGATTTACCATCCCCATAAAACATTCTATAACTGGCAAATGTTAGTGTGATCCCTTCTGTGAAATGATGATTATTCACAGGTCGGTGTCCTGTTTATACAGGAAAAACGACAACTGAATTTCAAATGAGGTTTGAATATGATATCGTGTGAGCGCGAACGTACGTCTGACAATCAAACAGCCATCCCGTCGGGTGCTTGAGCGCGTTGTCATTCATCCAAGGGAAATAATCCGCAATGATTTGTCAGGAGGCAGAATAGGCACCTTTAATGAGATTCTTACTCGGGCACAAGAGAAATCCGAAAGGCTTTTGTTTTCGTGTGTTCCTTTAATCTCTTTGTTAATCGAACGAGGAATTTCATTCCCTTTGTGTGACTTGCTTTTATTCTTGATTTTGATTATATCCCAAAGTATACAGAGAATGGGAAACCGGTTCCTTTATAGTGCATATAGCATTAGGGTCTTAATGCATATGTTAGACGACGCTAAGTGATATCGTATGAACCATAGATTCTATCGTACTGCGTTCATGTTGTCTGCACACGTGAATGAAATGGTGTTTTTAGAGCTCATCTTCACCATTTGAGGAAACGTAAACCTTCTACTAATAACTTATCCCTCAATTTTATTCAGTACGGAAATATTTCAAAGTATAGATTACGCACTCATGAGTCCATCACTCGTCAGGATGTTAGTCGGCATCAGTGAGGTTATGCCAAATTACACTGCGCATGGAATGCTTTGAATTAGTTAATATGTCGCAACCAACTTTGTGATTGCCGCAGTATGCAGACAGCTCGTTATTTTTAAGGTATTTCTTGCTCTTACTGTGAAAAATGTCTTGTAGGAATGATATCATTAACTATAACTACATATCATGAAACCCTGAATAATGCTCGCTATCATATAAAAAAGTAAAATAAAAGTTATTTTCTTTATGGAATTTAGAGCCAAGACATTCCATGCTTAATTTCTTTTCATTTAAAATTTTATCTAATTTTTGGGCTCACATCATCTGGAACTCCATGCTTTGTTCTCCAGATATATTTTGTCGAAAAGTCTGGGTGTTTATGTAGGCAAACCTCGATCAGTTCTAATTGACGTGAAAGCACTGAAGGTATTGTAACGGTAACGAAGGCTTTCATTTTGTGACCATTAGTGGTCGCACGTTTTATCAATTAATATGAATAGTTCTTTGTATGTTTACAGTTTCTCTAATTGCCTATTAAAAATGGTAATATGAAAGCTAAATATAGAAGCAGCCATAAAAACACATTCTTTTTTTCTGGTTTAACCTGTATAGAAACTAAGAATTTTAGATAGCCATCAGTGGCCTTTTTCAGTTTAGAAACTAAAGATTTTTTATTTGCCAGTTGTCTTTTTTCCAGAACATTAATGAGGCAAGTTCATCTCATGTAGACGGTGTTTTCATTTGCTTTTTTTTTTACTGTAATAGAAAGGTACATGAGATTACAAATTGATTTCCGTTCATATGTATACAAGATAGATGGTGATATGAAGTAGGGAGTGTTAGTATGGACGCATGGAAAGAGTTGATGATATGTATTTGGGAAGTAGGTATAGATATCGAACGTTTTGGGGTGCTAAAGACGGGATGGAGGCCGGGAATGCTAAGGTTAGAGAGCTGTTACCGCTGGAGAACTGAAGTAAACAAGCTGTGCAGAGGTAGAGGTGAGTGGTATAGTACCTTCAGGGGGACACATAAGCAATGATGAAACGTCTGTGCATTTATATGAAGGTTTGATGTTTGCAAGGTTTTCTGAACAGAGGATTCAGTCGCAATTCGATTTTTGTAGTGACTGTTTTTCTAGTTTTTCTCTGGTGTCCCCCCGTATGCAGGAGATGAGATCAGCATGCACACACACACACACACATATATATATATATATATATATATATATATATATATATATATATATGTACATATGTATATATATATATATATATATATATATATATATATATATATATATAGTCATATCACATTACCGTGATTCATATACATACATCGAGCTACAAATGTCCTTTAATATCTAATTCACTCTACCTCGGAATTAATATATTTTCAAATATGCTTAATCGAAGGGGAATTTTATTTGGCAATAATAGAATTGTCGGCGCCCAGGCGCGAACCCAGGACACCATACAAATCCAGGAACGTCAGTGAAGCTTTTACCCACCACCACTGCAAGATGAAGAGAAAAGGAAATAGAAAGAGATTTTTCTTTCTCGTGAATGAAGAGAAAAGAGAATTGAAATGCATTGCATGGGTGTATGTTTTCCTTATGCCTTGGAAGACACAAATATAATGGGGACACACAGATTATTATTATTTTTTTTATTGTGTTGGAGGGATTACTTTGAAATGCCGGGTGTTTGGTGGTGAATGGTGTTGCCCGAGGCCGTGAATGGTGTTGTATCTGTGTTGTGTGGCAATGGTGGTATGTCATGGGGTTTAGCATTACTGGTGTATGCTATTTGAATTTCACCCTTACTTGAGATCATTGCAAGAGAATTATTACTATGGAGAGTTATTATTATTATTAATAATTATTATTGCATGAGATGTATCACGGGAGGGTTGCTTAATTATAATTATCATTATACTTGTCGGGTGTAACGGCCACACACTGTGTTAGGCGACGACGGCATATCCACTTGGGAGTTTAATATCCGCGTATTATTTCTGTTATTCAGTGAAAAGCATAATTTTTAAAGTAGCAGCATCACTCAGAGCAGAACGAGATTAACAAGTAAAAAAATGCGATGAAGTTTCTTCGGCGCAATTGACTTTTCTGTGCAGCCGCTACAGCGTATATTCAAGGCCACCGGAAATGTATCTACCTTTTGGTGTTTTCGGTATAATGATGTATGAGCCGCGGCCCGTTGACGGCCCTTCCTGTATCGTTGCCAGAAGCACGATTATGGCTAAATTTAACCTGAAATGAAACAAATACTACTGAGGCTAGAGGGTTGCAATTTGGTATTTCTGATGATTGTAGGGTGTATGATTAACCGGCCAATTGCAGCCCTCTAGCCTCAGTAGCTTTTAAGATTTGAGGGCGGACAGAAAAAAAGATTTCTCAACAAGAATCGGTACTACCCTAATGGGAGTCAAGTACAAAGGCATTCAGGTTTAAAGAAAGGTAGGTATATACGTGCAATTTTAGAATAGTATTCAGTTCTGAAACATTCAGATATTTCACTGAAAGACTGTATACGCTTTTTTTTTTACATGTATTCTTTTATTATTCTTGTTTTTATCAAAATTTTATCTTTGACAACTGTTCGCATTTAGCGAAAAGACGACTGCAAGTGATTTGATGTTCTTTGTTGCCAAAACGTTTCATCATGTTCCAGTAGGCTTTTCCAAGTGAGTCCCCCAACCCACCCCACCCCCTTTTCAAGTCCATGTGACCCAAATTTCATACATTCAGTCATTCATAGTGAGTCCGTATTGTGAGGTTTTATTCTTTGATCTTTATGTCAGCTGCTCCAATCAGATTTGGAAGATTTTATTTGCCCGGCTTTTGATGGCAGTCTTTGGTCATACTAATGTTTCACCTGTTAGGTTCCTCTTGATAAAAGAATTAGTGTGACATAACAATCAAAAAGATATTCTTGAGAATCGTGTCGCAAACAAGAGCTTGTGTTTTATTTTGAAATTACCGAAAAACTTTCGATGTTTCGCATTTCCATTTGCTTTCCATAGTACAGTTATGTATTGTATGTTCTTGACTTTCCAGTAAAGGCTTTTGTATTTTCCAGATGTAAAGCGCTTATAGTTTTTTAATTGGTCTTTTTCCAGTGGTCGTTAAATGTGTTCAGTAGTCAGAATGGGAGAGATCTACCATTCCCGGAAGAGTCTTTTCGAATTCTGTAGCCATTTGGTTTTTACATGCATTTGCCAACTGCGAATAGAGATCCGGTATTGTTCTGAAGTTTGCCTGACAGTGGTTAGAAGAATTGTCCAGACTGAAAGAAACTTTGATGTTGATTGAGAAGGTCGAGATCAAGGTTCTCTAGTAATTATTCTCAGAAGGATTTTTATTCCACGGTCAACTTTTATTCTTTTGTTTATTATATATAGGTTTTGAGTTTTCATTTTGGCTTTGGCTTATGCGTTACTTATAGATTATTTACTGAAAATATTCCTACAAATATTAGTTTTAATTAGTTCTTAAAGCCTGGTTATTACGTGAGAAAAATTATTTCGAATGAGTTTGAACTTTGGAGTAATGAAGATTATTGTAATTATATATGTGTATATATATATATATATATATATATATATATATATATAATATATGACTGGTAAAAATGTTCTGTAACAACAGAATTCCATCTAATAAAAGGAGCCCATAAAAACACCAAAATGTAGAGAGAAAAGTACTATATTTCAGAGACTGCTGTCTCTCTCTTCAGGTATATGAATGAGAAAAGTTTACAGAAAAGGTGGTATTTATAACCAGAGATCCGTCCACAAGTAAGCCAATTTAGGTCACCCCCCCGCTGATAATCTTCCTTTAATCTTCTTAAGCGTTGGTTGAATGAAAACTTCGTCGACGACATCTGAAACCCACGCGCCTTTTGAGATGTTCATTACCTGCTTCTCTTTTATTAGGGCCGATTCCATCATTTGACTTTTGTACCGGCAGTTGCTGCTATAAATTACACGTGACAAATTCCAGTTTATTCTATGGTTATGTTCATTTATATGGTTGAAAATAGCCGAGTTCTGTTGTCCATACCTAACTGACCGTTTGTATTGTATTAATCTCTGGGGAAGTGATTTACCTGTAAATCCGATGTAAGATTGGTCACAGTCCTGGCATGGGATCTCATAGACCCCAGAGTCCTTGGAGATGTCTTTGTTGGACGTTAATCAGGGATTTGGCTAAGGTGTTTGGGTAGGTAAATGCAAAAGGGTTGGATTTCCCAAGGGTGTGGGTTACTCTCTTAATCGTCTCCATGTGAGGAATTTTTATTTTATTGTTGGGTGTATCTCTGGTCTTGTCTTTAGGGGGTCGGTAGAAAATTACGTTTGCTTTTTGAATTGCTTTCTCAATTATATGGTCAGGATACTTTAAAGACGAAAGTTGCTTGCGAATTAGTTCAAATTTTTTTTCCAGGAAATCTGGGGAACAAATTCGTAAGGCTCTTAAGAATATGTTGCTAGCTACACCTATCTTGATAGTAATGTAGTGATAGCTAAAGTAGTGAATATATGAAAGTGAGAACGTTGGTTTTCTGTATATGGTAAATTTGTATTCTGTCGTGTCTCTGATTATTAAAACATCAAGAAAAGGAATTTTGTTTTGTGTGTTTTCCCATCAACTTTAAATTTGATACTGGGCACTAATGCATTTAATTTTGAGAGGAATTCATTAAAATTACCCCACCTATTATCCCAAAATGTTAGGATGTCATCCACGTATCTCATCCACAGCATGATTTTGGGTTTTATTGCATTTATTACTGTAGTTTCAAAGTATTCCATGTACAGATGGCTAATACAGGACTTAAAGGACTACCCATACTACACCCGAATTTTTGCTTGTAGAATGATTCCCCGAATGAAAATACGTTATTAGATGCACATAATTCAACTAACTTTATTATTTTGTCAAGCGCCAATGGGAAATGATCTGAATAGGGGGATAATTTTTCCCTTAAAAACTGAAGAACGTCCTGTACTGGTACTTTTGTGAATAGGGAGTCTACGTCAAGGCTTAAAAGTTTTATGTTGTGAAGTGGTATATGTGCTTCTCTGAATTTGTGACAAAAATCTTCCGAATGTTTAATGTGACTGGGAAAAAAAGTGGCTAAAAAAGGAGAAAGGAGGCCAGCTAACCATTTAGAAATTTTGTAATTGAAAGCTCCGGCGCATGAAAACGATGGGTCTGAATGGAAGATTGTCTTTGTGAGTTTTGGGAAGGCCATAAAAGTAGGGTAATTTAGGATTAATTACTATAAATTTCTCTAATAGTTCAATACTCTTTTTGTCTTGGCCAGTTAATCTTACTTTCCGAAAAAATTCTGTGGGAACGTTTTGGAGGGGATTTTTCGTCAGTTTTTCGTAGGTGTTTGTGTCTCTAAGGAGCTGGTTGATTTTGTCGAGGTAGAAGTCTTTGTCCATTATTACGATTTGCCGTCTTTGTCGGATCTACTTATTATATATATATATATATATATATATATATATATATATATATATATATATATATATATATATATATATATAATATATATATGATATATATATATATATATATATATATATATATATACATATATATATATATATATATATATATATATTCTATACACCGTGACATTTATCATATTCACAATCATTAGGCTGCAAATTTCGCTTAATATGTATAAGCGATAAGCGATCCGTCACGATCGAACCACAGAATGATTGGAGAACGACGACATTTCATTGACGCTAACATTTAGTCTCTCTCTCTCTCTCTCTCTCTCTCTCTCTCTCTCTCTCGTTGCCCAGGTGTGCTATTATGGTCGAAGTTGTCTCCATTCGGAAAAAAAAGTCCTTCCCATATCTTGTTATAATGAGGGACCTACTGAAATGTGTCTATTCGTCAGAATTCAGATTTGATTTTCTTATATTTTGTCTCTCATACTTTTTATTCTTGTATATTTGTATCATCACTTCATAAACCCGTAACAATCTTCACTATGTCTATGAGAACAGACGTCAAATATCCAGTGCCGATATCTACGTAACCAATGGTTGGTGAGCAACAATGGCGGCCACCAATCCCGTTTAGTCACAAAGATGTCGACTGTGCAGATTTACCATCCCCATAAAACATTCTATAACTGGCAAATGTTAGTGTGATCCCTTCTGTGAAATGATGATTATTCACAGGTCGGTGTCCTGTTTATACAGGAAAAACGACAACTGAATTTCAAATGAGGTTTGAATAGATATCGTCCTGTGAGCGCAAGAACGTACGTCTGACAATCAAACAGCCATCCCGTCGGGTGCTTGAGCGCGTTGTCATTCATCCAAGGGAAATAATCCGCAATGATTAGTCAGGAGGCAGAATAGGCACCTTTAATGAGATTCTTACACTGGCACAAGAGAAATCCGAAAGGCTTTTGTTTTCGTGTGTTCCTTTAATCTCTTTGTTAATCGGACGAGGAATTTCATTCCCTTTGTGTGACTTGCTTTTATTCTTGATTTTGATTATATCCCAAAGTATACAGAGAATGGGAAACCAGTTCCTTTATAGTGCATATAGCATTAGGGTCTTAATGCATATGCTAGATGACGCTAAGTGATATCGAATGATGAACTATAGATTCTATCGTACTGCGTTCATGTTGTCTGCACACGTGAATGAAATGGTGTTTTTAGAGCTCATCTTCACCATTCGAAGAGACGTAAACCTTCTACTAATAACTTATCTCTCAATTTTATTCAGTACGGAAATATTTCAAAGTATAGATTACGCACTCATGTGTCCATCACTCCTCAGGATGTTAGTCGGCATCAGTGAGGTTATGCCAAATTACACTGCGCATGGAATGCTTTGAATTAGTTAGCATGTCGCAACCAACTTTGTGATTGCCGCAGTATGCAGACAGCTTCCATTAATTTTAATGTATTTCTTGCTCTTACTGTGAAAAATGTCTTGTGGGAATGATATCATTAACTATAATTACATATCACGAAACCCTGAATAATGCTCGCTATCATATAAAAAAGTAAAATAAAAGTTATTTTCTTTATGGAATTTAGAGCCAAGACATTCCATGCTTAATTTCTTTTCATTTCAAAATTTTTATCTTTTAATAATTTTTTGGGCTCCACATCATCTGGAATTCCATGCTTTGTTCTCCAGATATATTTTGTCGAAAAGTCTGGGTGTTTATGTAGCTAACCTCGATCAGTTCTAATTGACGTGAAAGCACTGAAGGTATTGTAACGGTAACGAAGGCTTTCATTTTGTGACCATTAGTGGTCGCACGTTTTATCAATTAATATGAATTGTTCTTCGTATGTATACAGTTTCTCTAATTGCCTATTAAAATTGGTAATATGAAAGCTAAAACATAGAAGCAGCCATAAAAACCACTTCTTTTTTTTCTGGTTTAACCTGTATAGCAAACCAAGAATTTTAGGTAGCCATTCGTGCCCTGTTTTTTTCAGTTTTGAACTAAGGATTTTTTTATTCGCCAGTTGTCTTTTTTTCCAGAACTTTAATGAGGCAAGTTCATGTCATGTAGACGGTGGTTTTCATTTACTTTTTTTTTTACTGTAATAGAAAGGTACATGAGATTACAAATTGATTTCCGTTCATATGTACACAAGATAGATGTTGATATGAAGTAGGGAAGGTTAGTTTACGTAAAAACTGATAGGTTAATGTTATGGACGCATGGACGCATGGAAAGAGTTGATGATATGTATTTGGGAAGTAGGTACATATATCGAACGTTTAGTGGTGCCAAAGACGGGATGGAGGCCGGGGGAATGCTTAGGTTGGAGAGCTGTTACCGCTGGAGAACTCAAGTAAACAAGCTGTGCAGAGTTAGAGGTGAGTGGTATATACCTTCAGAGGGACACATGCAATGATGAAACGTCTGTGCATTATATGAAGGTTTGATGTTTTGCAAGGTTTTCTGATAAGAGGATTCAGTCGCAATTCGACTTTTTGTAGTGACTGTTTTTCTAGTTTTCTCTGGTGTCCCCCCGTATGCAGGAGATGAGATCAGCATGCACACACACACAATTATGTATATATATATATATATATATATATATAATATATATATAGTATATATATATATATATATATATATATATATAATATATATGTATATATATATATATAGATATGATATAGTGTGTATATATATATA
The DNA here is from genome assembly GCF_015104395.2 of Macrobrachium nipponense. Taxonomy (NCBI): domain Eukaryota; kingdom Metazoa; phylum Arthropoda; class Malacostraca; order Decapoda; family Palaemonidae; genus Macrobrachium; species Macrobrachium nipponense. The sequence continues at coordinate 34,782,127 of NC_087202.1, read as the reverse complement.
TAAAAGTCATATCACATTACCGTGATTCATATGCATACATCGAGCTACAAATGTCCTTTAATATCTAATTCACTCTACCTCGGAATTAATATATTTTCATATATGCTTGAACCGAAGGGGAATTTTATTAGGACAATAATAGAATTGGTGGCGCCCAGGCGCGGAACCCAGGACACCATACAAATCCAGGAACATCAGTGAAGCTTTTACCCGCTCCACCACCTCAAGAGGCTATAAGTTTAATGCCGTTCTCTCACCCTCAAATACCTTTCGCGCTCAGGTATTCGCTGATTTGGAGCCATCATTAACACACCTCGAGGGTGAGAGACGGCATTAACTTATAGCCTCTTGCAGTGGTGGAGTGGGTAAAGCTCACTGACGTTTCCTGGATTTGTATGGTGGTCCTGGGTTAGCGCCTGGGCGCCGACAATTCTATATCGCCTATAAAATTCCCCCCTTCGGTTAAGCATATATGAAAATATAATTAATTCCGAGGTAGAGTGAATTAGATATAAAGGACATTTGTAGCTCGATGTATATATAATATAATATATATATATATATATATATATATACATATACATATATATACATATATATATATATATATATATATATATATATATAGAGAGAGAGAGACGAGAGATGAGAGAGAGAGAGAGAGAGAGAGCGAGAGAACATTTAGCTATAAAAAGAAATTATTCACAAAAAATCCGAAGCGGTACATGTGCCGTAATTTTGCGTCAGAGAAAGTGAGAGACTGAAAAGAATTCCCGAGAATCTTGGGTCGACAACCTTTCTTATTTCCTCCCGGGCTTTAACGTCACCAGAAAACTTCTTTTAAGAAAATATGAACGTCTGTGGCGTTAAGAAAAACAAAAAAATGAATCAAAAAGGAATCTCCAACTTAGGACCAGGACGTTTGTTTTTGGGAACCGGAAAATACACTTACTCAAGGCGTCTTGTCGTCGGGGGTCTATATATGATCAATGAAGGGGAAAGTTTTAAACGTCCTGGAGAAGTAATGCTTCGTATCATTTTTTCTTTACTCTTTTAAATATTAATGCTCAATCAGATTTCTAAACAAGAGAGTATTTGTAAATTAATGTAATTGTAAAGTAATTAAATACTTGTTTTAAACACATTCTGTAGTGTTTTATTTCCAGTTCGGAAAGGTAAAATGGTAAAGGAAAGGAACGAAAGTGTATTCATTTTTATTTTTTTTTTTTCTTGTTCCTCAGTTTTTCCAAGAAAGGAAGTAAAGGTTTAAATCATTGTAATGATGGCGGTAGTCAGCAGCGGCTATTCGTCTTCATTAAGGGGAGTCCTACTTTTTCTTATTACATCTTGTTGAGAGTGAATAATAATAATTATTTCTGTAACTTCCTTTATTTTCATTCAATTTTCTGGTTTATTGGATTTTTTTTTTTTTTTTGGTTGGAGGGGGGGGGGGGAGTGTGTGTGGTTCGTAGTTTATGTGAAGTTTTATTTGGGTGCAATTGCAAGAGAGAAAGGAAGTTCATAAACAGTAGAGGGCAGATTGCCTGACCAAGAAGAAGGGGATAAAAGAAAGGCCAATAATTAGAAAAAAAAGAAAGAGGGGAAGAACAAATGACAAAAGGAACGTAAGGGAGTTAAATGAGAAAGATGGTTAATGGCCAAATGAACCTCAGCATAAACGAAGCAAATGGGGAAACGATCTCTGAAGAGAATCCAATGTGTCGATGGAGTGAGTATTTTCATGCTTTGTTGAAAGTTGAGGATGGAATAGAT
>NC_087202.1:34762854-34775354 GCF_015104395.2 Macrobrachium nipponense | reverse complement strand
TATATAGTAAATACATATGTGTATGTATGTATGTATGTATATGTATATACATCGATATACTATGATATATATATATATATATATATATATATATATATATATAATATATATATATATATATATATATATATATACATACATACATACATACATACATCCATCCATCCATTACACATTGCAGGATTTGAGACGATATCCTTTCTCCTCTTTATGATATGCCAATACCAATGATAATTATTCATTCAGTGAAAAGGGAGAGTATTGAAAGATAACATAAATTTGTATAAGTGTATTTGTATAATAGTATCTTACTTTAAAGTGTAAACAGTTAATTCATTATTTAGATTAGTATGGTTGTGCTTTGAAGTGTGTATTAAAACCTATATCTCTCTTTAGTAATATTATAACTGTGCTGAGGGGAGAGAAGAATAGCCAGAACAGTGTACCTACATAAAATATTTGTTCAAGAAATAATCGAGTGGTTAATGAGTGCTTTATTTCCTTGAGGATTAGAAATAGCTACCTCAAGCCGATTCTTCTTCTCACAAGAAATGAGTGATGTCCATTAGTCAAACAAGGCTAGCATTTCGTACGTTTGCATTTGTTTTCACTCACTCACTTTACGTGTCTGTAGCTAGCCCGCCGTTTATTGACGCTGAAATTAAAACTATTTATGATATTGCAATGAAACTTAAATACCCAAGGACTTTTGTAGATGTGGCATGGAAAAGAGCTAGAAAAACATTTTATTCAACTAATGATAATCTTGAATTTAGTAAGAATAACATTCTAAAATTACCTTATGATGAAAGGTTTTTAGATATTCCTAGAATTTTAAAGCTTTTTAACATAAATGTTGTTTTCAGTAATATTAATGTCAAGAGTTTAATAATAAAAAATTCTCCTAAAGATCTTCCAGGCTGCATATATGAAATTCCTTGCAAAAAGTGTGATAAAGTCTATTACGGACAAACCGGTAAATCTCTTTCACAGCGTCTCAAACAGCATCAGTATTCTGTGAGAACTGGGCAAATATCGAATGCATTATTCGTACATATGAGAGATTTAGACCATCCTATTAACTGGAGTCAAGCAAGAGCCTTAATCCCATGTAATGACACAGTTAAAAGGAATATCATTGAATCTTGTTTCATCAAGTCAAATAATAGAAATGTTCTAAATTTAAGTCTTGGTTTATTTAAACTTGATGCTTTCATAATGAAAAAAGTTGTAGATAAATATAAGCAACAAAATTGATGTATTCAGTTTTTCATGTTGTGGACTGTAAAGAAACTTTGTAATTTCGGTTAGGGTTCAATCTGTTTAGGTTTGTGACCGTGTGATATCCGATAATCCTGGATTATTTCTTTTTAATTTTTACCCTTTTGACAATTAACCATCTGGTATTCTTGATCTTGTTGTGTACCTGAGACCTTTCTCTCCAATTGTACCTCATTAACTCCTTGACAATGTCTGAGTAAAGACGAAAGCGCTTGGATTTCTGACTATCATTTTCCTGTGGAATTCGCTTATTTATGAAGTCATGTGCATCTACTGTGATTTTTTAAACATATATACTATATATATATATATATATATATATATATATATATATATATATATATATACATATAAGAAGGTGACGAGGAGCTAATATTATCTACGACCGTATTCCGTCTCCCTTATTTCATCAGCTTTGGGCCTTTCAAACCTATGTTCAAAATACTGAAAGTCTCCATGCGTCACTATGATGATTGTGGCTGTTCATCCGCAGCATCCAGCTTTGAATCATTACCAATTTTTTTTAACCTTCTTATCTTTAAAACACAAAGCAGAGTCTTCTTTGGCACCGCTCCCTTATCAATCACTTTTATTTATATATATATATATATATATATATATATATATATATATATATATATATATTATATATATAATATATATATAAAGTGACTGGTAAGGGAACGGTGTCAAAGAAGACTTTGCTTTGTGTTTTAAAGATGAGAAGGTTAAAGAATATTGGTAATGATTCAAAGCTGAATGCTGCGGATGACCGCCAGAATCATCATAGTGACGCATGGACTTTCAGTGTTTTCAACAAAGGTTTGATAGGCCCAAAGCTGATGAAGTAAGGGAGACGGGGTGCAATCGTAGATAATATTAGCTCCCCGTCACCTTCTTACTAAAATAGACTTCACAACATTATTGTAGCAAGTACCCAAAATATGGCTCGTTATCCAAAGATTAAGGACGGGCAACACGTAGTGCTAGCAGTAATAAAAAGAATAAAGAAAATACGTTTATATTAATTTGATGTCAAGAGAAAATTTGCATTAGTTGTATTATTTGTTACTTTTCTCTGTCTATTAAACTTACTACTCTGAAACTGTTTATGTCTGATGAAAGTGTCAAAAAGGGAGCAAGATTTTGTTTATACGACGAATTTATTAGTCGGGGCTCTCTCATATAACTTTCCCTAGAGGTTATTTACGTATTAGCTGTTGTATATATATATATATATATATATATATATATATATATATATATATATATATATCTTAAACGAGTTTTTAGAGCCAAATGATACTCGTTTAGCCAAATGAAAGAAACTACTTACAAGCAACTGCCTACATTCTCTGTGGCTGAAACGGAAATGGAAGACTAGGCTAATAAACCCTCGTAGATAGAAATATATACTTTTTATTTCCTAAACTAGCTAACATAAACATGGAACAAAATGAATACATTAAAGTGGACTTAAATGAATAAAGTTTAACCACCCAAAAAGCCGTAAACTGTCATTTTCCTCTCCTGAACCAGGTTTAAGTAAATACCCCCATTAAATCTTACTGTCTGATTAACTACGCCATTTTCAATAGTCAATTAAGTCTTAGAGAACCCATTCTCTTATATGGTGCCATTGAGCCCATCTTATTCGATGGGTGTTCTCAAACGTCCTCCAGGTGTGTTCTGCACGCTGACACAAGCAATCAAAGAGTGTCCTCTCTTCTTTTCATTACCTTTCACCAAGCCCCACACATCATACGCTACGAACACACACACACACTCGCCTTGCGGAGTGCCTAGCAACGATGGGTGCCCGCATGTTCTAATCATTTGATCTCTGAGGTGTCGCCGACCTCAGATCGAATTGGTCAACATTCCTGGCTGTTTTCCATTTCAGCATCCTTCAAGGAACCTAGTGCTTGTCACTAACCGGAAAAAGGAAAAAAGCTGAGTTTAACAATTCACTACCACACCCTTTTTAATATATATTATATATATATATATATATATATATATATATATATATATATATATATATATATATATATATATATATGTATATATATACTATAAAGTATATATAATATGTACATATATCGTATATCATTATAAGATAGTTTTTCACGTGATCTATATGTGAATGTCAATTTAAATCAAAATAGAGAATAAGCTTTAGCCCATAACCCTAGGTGGTTTTAATTCGCACTGAAGAAGCTGAAACTGCAATCAATCAACATGTCCCATGTGTTTAGTAACACCTCTTCATATATATATATATATATATATATATATATATATATATATATATATATATATATATATATGTATATGCATCAAGCTACAACTGTCCTTTAATATCTAATTCGCTCTACCTCGGAATCAAAATATTTTCATGTTAACCGAAGGGGTATGTTTTAGTTTATAATAACTTCGTCCTCTCGTGGGCTCGAACTAGCGCCCAGCGGACAGAGGAGAAATCAGGACATCAGTGAGTCATCGACTCGGCCAACAAGTGAGGTATATAAGTTGATAACGATTCCGACCTTACAAATCCACTGTCGAACTCAAGTATTTGTAATTAGAAGCGATATCCAACCCCCTCTGCCGTGTTAACAAAGTCGAACATTTGCTGCACGTAGCCATATTATGAACTTTTATCACATCACCGTGATTCATACACATGCTGATCAAGCTACAAATGCTCTTAAATATCTAATTCACTTTACCTTGGAATTGATATATTTTCTCATATGTTAACCGAAGGGGAATTTTTTAGTGGATAATAATTTCTTCCTCTCATGAGTCCGCTGGGCGGTGGTTCGAACCACGAGAGGACGAAATTATTATTATCAACTAAAAAATTCCCCTTCGGTTGAAAACATTGATTCCGAGGTAGAGCAAATTTAGATATTAAAGGACATTTGAATCACGGTGAGATGATAAAAACAGTATATAGTATATAGTATATCTACTGGTCACCTTTCAGCAGTACGGGTTTAATCGCAATAACCTCCGTGTCCTTTCGGATTCTGGCTTCTTCACACTTTGTGGACACGCGTCTACAAAGCCAAAGATCTTAATGGAAGAGTATGAATAAATTGTGACATCTGCAGCAGGACTCAAAACCCCATCCGTAGTATCAGACCGAGGTCATATTAAAATAAATCTGACGTCCGTTGAAGGGCTGGAGCCTGCAATTGGATTGTCAGAACGGGGTTATGTTACCCACGTGATCTCGAGAGTCCACGGACTTCAGAATTCATTCATTTTTTTCCATTTGGATCATAGTCTTCGTGAGTATCCAAACAGTATGATGAAATCAGACTTTAAAAGAGCATTGTCGTTGTAACAATAACATTATACACCCATACACGCACACATATTTCATATTTTATGATTTCGTAACATTGTTGGTTTTTGTGATACCCTTTGGAGAATACTGGAATTGGAAGTGGAATATAGAGTTTAGGCCAAACGTCAAACACTGGGACCTATGACGTTTTTCAGCGCTTGGAATGACTGTGAGAGGAGGTGGTTTCAAAGGTGTAACAATTGGAAAACTTTGCAGTTGTTCTGAAATAATTGTTAGGAGAGGATGGGTAGTGAGAAGGAAGAAAGATCATATGAATGGAAGTACAGTAAAACGAATGAAAGGGATGGAATTTAAGGGCCGAAGGGACGCTGCAAGTAACCTATAGTAATATGAATAGTCTACCCCTTGAGGTGCACTGACGGCATCAACACCTCTACGGGGCTTCGGAGCATATTGATATAGTATAGTATATACAATTGGAGAGTATTCATTGTTTGTTAGTTGATTAGTTCTGTGATGTCAATAATCTCGTGTTTCATCTAATATTAGAACTTCTCTTCATAGAAAATGATATTGTTGATGCTTAAGCATAAATCTCGCAACCATATTTCAGTGCTCAATACCAGGGACTGAAAATCATCTTGCGTGCCAAGACCGAAGTCTGTCGATGATTTGTTACACGACCTGTCAGTCATTATGCTACGATTAGATCCAGGCTTATGTTCTGAAAAGTTTCCCTTACCTTTCTTTGCTGAAGTTCTTTCCTTCTCGTCTGTATGTTCTCAACCCAGTAATGTCTTACCTAATAATGGTTTTATTGATATCGCAGTGTAGCGGAACTGAGAATAATTGAATGGTTTGTACATGAAACACCAGGACGTAATTTTTCTTCTGATGTTTTGTCATCCATACCAAAGTATCTGAAAACTACCATAACCTTCATGTTTGCCTTTTCATTGTTAAGTGCTAGTGAGGAATTGACCTCGGTTATTGTGGTTATTGTAGCATGCTGTAAGAAACAATCGTCTAGGGGTCAGGTGAAGAAAAGTGGATATTTTACAGAAATAGGCAAAAGCTTCATCGACATCAGATATAATTATCTAAAAAGAAAAGGAAATACATAACACGTGAAATAAGTGTCAATAATTAGTTAAGATGAAATCAGAAGTTTCATTTACAATGCTCATAAATAGCTTTTTTTTTTTTAGCGCCTACGTTTTTATGTAAACCTGAAAGTGAAAGGTTTGTGATGATTGTCATTTGACTTACAAAGCCCGTGATAGATTTGTGAAATGATGCCGGCGTTGTCATAAGCCTCCGCATAAGACTCTTGCCTGATTCAAGAATCCGCGAGTTGCTTTGGAGGTTATTAATTTGACTGTTAATGAATGGCAAGTATCAGAATATTTATTATCGCTAATTCCAATTGTTTCGTAGTTCGGTTCTCTTATTACACCTTCAACCTTCGATTTCAAGTGTACCAAAAATAGTTTTTATCTTCTGTGAGTGATTGGACATCATAAACATGGGTTTTCCTTTGTAAAAGGTAGTTGTATTAAGTACTAACTAAGGTCTACTAATGAAGCCGCATGCATGAGAAAAAAAAACTATTGCATAAAATCGTAAGGTACTCAAACTGACTACGTATTTTGTAGAATCTGAATGTAAAATGTTTTACTGATGGAATGTTCAGAGAGAGAGAGAGAGAGAGAGAGAGAGAGAGAGAGAGAGAGAGAGAGCTCTAAGTAAACTCCATAACTAAATGTTACCTGAGAGAGAGAGAGAGAGAGAGAGAGAGAGAGAGAGAGAGAGAGAGAGAGAGAGAGAGAGAGAGAGAGAATGGGTAGCTGGAAGGAAGGGGGCATTCTCTCTCCATACATGTTAAACACTTATACAGATGCCTTGAATGCCAAACTGAACTCACTCGCAATCAGTTGCACTGTCAATGAAACAACTATAAACAACTTCTGTTACGCCGACGATATGGTCCTGATTTCCCCATCAGTGCAAGGTAGCCAACGACTCATCGACACTTGCCGCCAATATGTAGAGGAATTTGATATCCTATACAACGAAACCAAGACCCAGTGCAATGTCAGGGTTGCCAGATTGGGCTACAAATCTCAAATCCCTCTTGATTTGAGACTGCCTTGACGAAAGTTATGCATTTTCAGCTGACTGCTGAAAATGCATAGCGGGCAAGAGGGCTTTCGAACTAGGAGAAATATCTCCCAGTTCGAATCCAAAAGTCTCAATTTTCCTCTTACTTAAATTTGTTTCCTCTCTTCTACTATCTTTAACTCAGTTGCTCAACCTAGCTGTCCCCCCCTTCTTCACTAAAACCTTCTTACGGGTTGGGCAGGGGCTGGGCTCTTGCGCATTGGCTCTTTCTTGATCCAAATGGCAGAGACTGTAGAGGTTTGGTCCGCCTCTCGAGTATGTTTGGACCCTGAGGATGTTGATATGATTTCATAGCAATATCCATCGGGGCGGAACTACCTATGGGGGACTTGCCTGCGGAATCCGGGGAGGTATAGTCTCTACGGTAGGACTCCCGGCATTCTTTCCGGTGTGCCCTCTATTGTAACATGAATGGGGATGATTGCATACTAGTTATGCCCTCAGTCCTATCAAGCAGGTTTTGCTTACACTTGAGCCACTCATGTTATGGTAGAGCTATCCCTTCGGGGTAGGGTAGGGAGTGGACATATGGGAGTCAGTCTCTGCTGAGTGTCTTTGGTGAGAGAAGGGTTGGTGCGGGGGGCCTGGTTTTCTGCCTGATTTGCAGTAGGTTTTTCAAATTTCTGCTTAAGGATTAATGAATAACGACCCTATGATAAACTGCCCCCGGACAATGCGACCTCCTGACACTACCCTCCTCTTCGACCTCTGGCACGGACAAGGACAATCCTATAGAAAATTCAATTGTACAGAAGACGACCCATGGCAAGACCTTGAATGTGGCTATGGAAAGTTCTAGTAGTGGTGAGAGAATCCTTTATGTTGATTCTCTCTCCTCAGATTTAAATTGTGTTGCATTTATGGAAATGTTTGGAAGATATGGTGAAATTAAAGTTATTAAGTATTGTGAAACTGAAGATTTTGCATATTGGAGGGTTTGGATTGAGTTTACTACTCATAAGAATGCCGTGAATGCTTTCAAGTGTTCACATAAGGAAAAATTAAAGTGTGTATTAATTCATAAAATGCCCCAGAATATTGAAGTAGATTCCTTTTATCTAATTTTTGGGCTCACATCATCTGGAATTCCATGCTTTGTTCTCCAGATATATTTTGTCGAAAAGTCTGGGTGTTTATGTAGGCTAACCTCGATCAGTTCTAATTGACGTGAAAGCACTGAAGGTATTGTAACGGTAACGAAGGCTTTCATTTTGTGACCATTAGTGGTCGCACGTTTTATCAATTAATATGAATTGTTCTTCGTATGTATACAGTTTCTCTAATTGCCTATTAAAAATGGTAATATGAAAGCTAAATATAGAAGCAGCCATAAAAACACATTCTTTTTTTTCTGGTTTAACCTGTATAGAAACCAAGAATTTTAGGTAGCCATTAGTGCCCTTTTTCAGTTTTGAAACTAAGGATTTTTTATTCGCCAGTTGTCTTTTTTTCCAGAACTTTAATGAGGCAAGTTCATGTCATGTAGACGGTGTTTTCATTTACTTTTTTTTTTACTGTAATAGAAAGGTACATGAGATTACAAATTGATTTCCGTTCATATGTACACAAAATAGATGGTGATATGAAGTAGGGAAGGTTAGTTTACGTAAAAACTGATAGGTTAATGTTATGGACGCATGGACGCATGGAAAGAGTTGATGATATGTATTTGGGAAGTAGGTACATATATCGAACGTTTAGTGGTGCTAAAGACGGGATGGAGGCCGGGAATGCTTAGGTTAGAGAGCTGTTACCGCTGGAGAACTCAAGTAAACAAGCTGTGCAGAGTTAGAGGTGAGTGGTATATACCTTCAGAGGGACACATGCAATGATGAAACGTCTGTGCATTTATATGAAGGTTTGATGTTTGCAAGGTTTCTGAACAGAGGATTCAGTCGCAATTCGATTTTTGTAGTGACTGTTTTTCTAGTTTTCTCTGGTGTCCCCCCGTATGCAGGAGATGAGATCAGCATGCACACACACACATTATGTATATATATATATATATATATATATATATATATATATATATAATATATATATATATATATATATATATATATATATATATATATATATATATATGTATATATATATATATATGTATATATGTGTGTGTATATATATATATAAAAGTCATATCACATTACCGTGATTCATATGCATTCATCGAGCTACAAATGTCCTTTAATATCTAATTCACTCTACCTCGGAATTAATATATTTTCATATATGCTTAACCGAAGGGGAATTTTATTAGGCAATAATAGAATTGGTGGCGCCCAGGCGCGAACCCAGGACACCATACAAATCCAGGAACATCAGTGGAGCTTTTTACCCGCTCCACCACCTCAAGAGGCTATAAGTTAATGCCGTCTCTCACCCTCAAATACCTTTCGCGCTCAGGTATTCGCTGATTTGGAGCCATCATTAACCCACCTCGAGGGTGAGAGACGGCATTAACTTATAGCCTCTTGCAGTGGTGGAGTGGGTAAAGCTTCACTGACGTTCCTGGATTTGTATGGTGTCCTGGGTTAGCGCCTGGGCGCCGACAATTCTATTATCGCCTAATAAAATTCCCCTTCGGTTAAGCATATATGAAAATATATTAATTCCGAGGTAGAGTGAATTAGATATTAAAGGACATTTGTAGCTCGATGTATATATATATATATATATATATATATATATATATATATATATATATATATATATATATATATATATATATATATATATATATAGAGAGAGAGAGAGAGAGAGAGAGAGAGAGAGAGAGAGAGAGAGAGAGAGAGAGAGAGAGAACATTTAGCTATAAAAGAAATTATTCACAAAAAATCCGAAGCGGTACATGTGCCGTAATTTTGCGTCAGAGAAAGTGAGAGACTGAAAAGAATTCCCGAGAATCTTGGGTCGACACCTTTCTTATTTCCTCCCGGGCTTTACGTCACCAGAAAACTTTTAAGAAAATATGAACGTCTGTGGCGTTAAGAAAAAAAATGAATAAAAAGGAATCTCCAACTTAGGACCAGGACGTTTTTGGGAACCGGAAAATAAACTTACTCAAGGCGTCTTGTCGGGGGTCTATATATGATCAATGAAGGGGAAAGTTTTAAACGTCTGGAGAAGTAATGCTTCGTATCATTTTTTCTTTTACTCTTTTAAATATTAATGCTCAATCAGATTTCTAAACAAGAGAGTATTTGTAAATTATGTAATTGTAAAGTAATTAAATACTTTTAAACACATTCTGTAGTGTTTTATTTCAGTTCGGAAAGGTAAAATGTTAAAGGAAAGGAACGAAAGTGTATTCATTTTTATTTTTCTTGTTCCTCAGTTTTTCCAAGAAAGGAAGTAAAGTTAAATCATTGTAAAATGATGGCGGTAGTCAGCAGCGGCTATTCGTCTTCATTAAGGGGAGTCCTACTTTTTCTTATTACATCTTGTTGAGAGTGAATAATAATAATTATTTCTGTAACTTCCTTTATTTTCATTCAATTTTCTGGTTTATCGGATTTTTTTTTTTTGGGGGGGGAGGCGGTTCGTAGTTTATGTGAAGTTTCATTTGGTGCAATTGCAAGAGAGAAAGGAAGTTCATGAACAGTAGAGGGCAGATTGCCTGACCAAGAAGAAGGGGATAAAAGAAAGGCCAATAATTAAAAAAAAAAAAAAGAAAGAGGGAAGAAAATGACAAAGGAACGTAAGGGAGTAAATGAAAGATGGTTAATGGCCAAATGAACCTCAGTATAAACGAAGCAAATGGGGAAACGATCTCTGGAAAGAATCCAATGTGTCGATGGAGTGAGTATTTTCATGCTTTGTTGAGAGTTGAGGATGGAATAGATGCCGAGCTGAATGATGCAGGAGCCGGAGGGGGCCTTCGTAGCTGAGCAATTCTTGTGGAAGTCACTCTTATTGGTGTAAGGAGGGCGATTAGGAAACTTACTCTTGGAAAGATATCAGAAACTACGATAGGTTTACAGGTAAGCCCCGCGCATTGCACGCTTGTGATTGGCTTGCTCTCGAAGGGGGAATGACGTCACACCAGTGAATAGTCTAAATGATTACCAGTACGGATTTGACTCAATTCGGTGATGTTGAGTTTCGTGCACGAATCATGACACCACAGAATTGACTTCCCGGAGTTGTGAAGTGTGCAGTTGATATCTCCGATAAAAGATATATAAAGTTATATATTAAAGATCTTGGATAATTTTGTCTCTGCATTTTTTTTCTTTTTTTACCGTGCGCAGCCTAAATACACACGCACCTTCTTTTTTTTTTTTTTTTTTAATTGGTGTTGGCTTCCATAAGCGAGACGACATAGGCCACATTAATTGAAGTGAAGCATAGATTTATGCAGCCAGTTCCGATTTTGGGGTGTTAATTAGTCATAATCCTGCATCCCAAATGTTAATATCTTGAGAGATTAGGCCTATACGTCAATTTCTTATTGCAAATAGTTTTCTACTTGTATATGTTGGAAATAGTGTAGCCTTTAACTAATATAGTAGTTTCAACTTCACGATATATAATGTATATGCATAAAGTGGAATGTACACGTATAAGCAAGTGCACATACATGTACATGGCCACAGTAACTGTAACGCCACTTATACCAGAGAGAATAAAATTAAAACTTGTGGTTGTGCATCCCATGGCACACACAGATCAATCTCAGAACTGTCTCAGCATTACTGTACACAACTATCAAACTGCTCTTAATGAACTAAATTGAAAATATGTTTACCAAAGGGATAATAGATTACATTATTGTGTTGAGTAAATATAATGCTACTTATAAAAATGAGGGCTATGGTAGGAAGGCATCATAAGATACTTAACGAAATAAGAAAAATATATAATAGCTGAAAAGTTTGTTATGACATGGTCCAAACCAGTCTGCGAGTAGTACATGAATCACTTGGTTTTGGGGACATTTTTGTAGATTACCCTGTTGGACAAGGATACAGAAGAGTATCTCTCTCTCTCTCTCTGTCTGTCTGTCTCTCTCTCTCTCTCTGTCGTTAGGAGAATATTCTAGCGTAGACTACATTCATAAAGATCTCGATTACTTTTAATCCAAACAAATGACTAAATTTCAGTTGACAAGAGCAGGCAGATAATTCTTTACACCAGTACTTTATGAATGTGAACCTTATTTACGAAACACACCATTGCAGCAAGGCGTAACACTTCTGACTTCATTCATATTTTCGCTGTTTTTTTTTTCTTTTTTTTATGGAGATGTGTATTATGATTTTATTTCATGGGATAATGTAACGTTTCCTTTTGATAATTTCAACACAGCGTATTTTAGTCCAGCAAAACAAACATTGCAAAATAAATGAAGATGAAAAGAATCACAGATTAATGAACATTTCGAAACTATTTCCAACCAATAACCTTCAAGGAATGGTCGTGCCGTAATCAGTAGACGGGGCTTACCTGCAAAGTTAGCTGGACTGTGCTATAGTAAATGTGAGAGGGAGGGAGTAAGGTTATAATTATAAATTGAACATCCAAATATGTATTAGGTATTAAAAACTTCTTATGAATATATATATAGACATTCAAATGATTATGGAACTAATATTTATGTATGTATGTATGTATATATGTATGTATATATATATATATATATATATATATATATATATATATATATATATATATATATATGTATAAGTATTATTAAGATTTGTGCACATGGTGACTT
>NC_087202.1:34687854-34760354 GCF_015104395.2 Macrobrachium nipponense | reverse complement strand
CAAGAAATAATCGAGTGGTTAATGAGTGCTTCATTTCCTTGAGCGTTAGAAGTAGCTACTTCAAGCCGATTCTTCTTCTCACAAGAAGTGAGTGATGTCCATTAGTCAAACAAGGTTATCATTTCGTACGTTTGCATTTGTTTTCACTCACTCGGATCGTGTTTTTAGCAGCAGCATAAAGTCCCAATTCTTTTGTGATTCAGCTTCATATTTACGATCAGAGAGAGAGATAAGACTCACCTCCCCTCCGAGCCCTTCTTCTGAAACTTTATTGCTGGGAATTTCCAAAGAAATAAATGAATAGAAATTGTTGTGCATACTTTTCGTCAAAAACATTTCACCCAATCCTCCCTCCTCCTCCATTCTCGTCAAATTTCTTTTATTTCAGGTTTCAAAAGCATCCCCGTGTTCTTTTTATTTTTTTTTTAATTAACAATCCAGAGCAGACTTAATTTTTTTAATCAGGCTCATTTTTGAAACCTTCTATGTTTACAGTTCAGTCACACTTTCATGGAGTTTTACTTTTAATTGGCATCTTCACACTCCCATTCTCCTTATTCTTTGATTCATTTCCATAATGGGTATCTCCTGCAATCTTCCTCCTCCTCCTCTTCCCAGTTTAATATATCAGTACAGTTGCATAATAATCAAATGATTTGAAAAACTAATTACATTCTTCGAAACATTTTTCATTTGAGGAAATAGTAGAGGTTCATTTGATATTTCGCATCCCGTCTCTTCTTATTTCCCTCCCCTTCCTTTACTCTCATTATTATCCCGTTTATAAAGTACTTACTTGATTACCTCATTCTAGTTAGTACTTTTCTCCCTTTTTCTATATCTATATGCAAGGCATGTTAGCAAATGTACCAGGAATGCGCAGATACCAAGCTAATACTAGAAATAACATTTGAGAGAGAGAGAGAGAGAGAGAGAGAGAGAGAGAGCCGCATAGGATAATCACAGAGAGGGGCGAAGAACTATGTTTTTATTCATGGTTCAATAGAGAGTGTTGAAGGGGAGTTTGCTGTGGATCTTCTCGATTATATTTACCTTTCATGTGGACTGTGTGTTTGTTAGTTCACTTCACATTCTATAAATATTCCCCAGATAATGTTTTTAAACTTGAGGCTTTTTAAATTATATGAGGAGTTAATTAACAAAGAGAAGTTCTGATGTTTCTGACTAAAATTCCTGCTCTTTCTTTGCAGATTTCGGGATGGTGACAAAAGTTCTTCAAAATGGTAAGTGAATAGCCTTATGAATATCTCTTCGAAAACCTTGTAATTGAAATGCGTAATGCATAGTGAGTTTAGCTCCAACGTGTAGCTGGTAAGGTTAGGTGCTTGATCGGAATGATGCCTACTTATTGGCTGATTAGCAAGGTCGGTGAATCGCATGAATTGTCATAAGCTAACCCCCCTCCCGCCGACTCTCTCTCTCTCTCTCTCTCTCTCTCTCTCTCTCTCTCTCTCTCTCTCTCTCTCTCTCTGAAGGTATATTGAGATAATTGTCACTATTATTATTTATTCGTTCTCGATACGGCAAAGTTACGGATGTCCTCAGCTGTTTGTCGACTGGTGTATTATTCATCAAGGAGTGTTTGCACATCGAAGAGCGGGATTTGTAAAGAAATTGAAATGGACCTCTTTAATGTAACGATTAAATATGTATTGGCTTAGTGGGACAATCTGCTCCTTTGTAATCATTGTCCCTTTTCAGCCCCTGGAGGTGGGTTTCTATAAACGATGGCGCTCTCGTTTGTGTTGTAAATCGGTTTCAATTATTATGTTTTTTTTTTTTATATTAAACTCGGGGAAAAGGTATATTTAATTTACCATCTACCTGGTGAGGAAGGGAAGTTCCCTTCGTGTAACAAAATGAGCTCTATCGTGTTAGAGGAAAGAATCATTTCCTTGGATTCCCTTGAGCAAGTACTTCAGGATAATGTTCGTGTCGTGCACTACAAAAAAAACCTATTGTTACCGGGTGAGATCATAGGCAGTTTTTCGTGTTATTAACGTTTTAGTGTGTGTGTGCGCGCGCGCGTGTGTGTGTTTATTTATTTATTTATTTATTTTAAGCAATATTGATAGTATCAAAATTGCATGCTGTTTCTGAGATTTCGGTATTCATCAGGACGATTTTGGTTTGTTCATTTTTGCCTTGTGCTGTTCACATATTCGTAGTCCTTCGTTTTACTATTTGTTGTTCAAGGTTTTTCAGGTTCTAAATAAGAATGATGTTCTAGATAGGATCTTCTTATGGAGTCCACCACGTATGAGGAGCTAAACATAGAAAGTGTACAAGGAATTTTAAAAGAAATGTTTTAGAAATATCTTTGTTCAGAGGGTTTTTCTGGTGTTTTATTTTGTAAAATTATAGATGCTTCACTTGATTGTTTTTTGTTAAAGTCGCTGGTTTATTTGTTGTAGTTCCTTTCTTGCATTGTTTGTTTTGAATATTCAATAACGTTTTCTGTCGCTGTAATTCCTTTATAGCATTTAATGGGTCTTTTTGACTACGACTGGAAAGGCAGTACTTTTCTAATCCCTTTGAATTTTGCATTGGTTTTGTGGGTTTCCAATACAGGTAGAGAATCAATATGAATTTCCCCTTACAATGGCCAGGGTAATTTCAAAGTCAAAAGAATCCTTAGTATGGAGGATAGGAAGAGGCGAGTGGTCACACATACTTTTATGCAGCAGGAATTTCTGTATCATAATTGTATTTTTTTACAATTTGGATCTTTCATGAAGTATTTTCCTTAAGTACGAACAGCACATTCGTAACTATTCAGATGATGTTGAACAGTTCTCCATTTATTTTGTATTATATCATGAAATCAATTCCATTGCGATCATTTTCATATCAGTTGACTTTCACCCTCTAGAACTTGCTTTGATCAGCTAACCATAGATGTTTCATTCCGCTCGTGATCAACATCTGTTTCCAACAACACTGAATAATTTGTTATTTTCCAAGCAGCGTTTTACACTTCAACTGATTTTGTGTTTTTATGGTATAAGACTGCGTTTGGATCAAGTTATTGAAGTACCCTGCAGGTGTTGAAACTAATATTTTAATTAGAGTGATTGTAACTGTAAAACGGATGATCATACCGTGCGCCAGGTTATCATAATATATATATGAGCTGTTTAGTTTTAATGTATGTATGATTTGTATCATTCTGATACCTAGGAATTATAGTATTTGTTATTAACATAACCACTGTTTCAGGCCCATTACTTATTAAGTAAAGAATCAGTTTTCATACTATGATATATTACAGGTAATTGTATCCTCGAGTGAGGAATAGGTGTCAGTTTTATTCATTTCTGTCTGTCTATCTGTTATTATAAAATAAATGAGCTTTAAGGGTACAATAGGGGAAATGCCTCATGTTGTTGCATTAATGGTCGTCGTCGTTTGTGTGTTTCCTCTTATGCATGGAATCGCTTGTTTTGGATGTGCATAAAAAAGCAAAAACCGATAAATGAGTTTTCAAGTATAGTTTAAGGAAATATTTGTTTCTGACACGCATAAGGTAGCACTAACAAAGCATTCTTTTCGTTAGCGGAATGCATCAACGTGTTGTCATTAAGCAGAGTCAAAAAAAAAAAAGAAAGAAAGAAAGGAAATCCACAATCATTAGTCAGGGGACAGACTACGTAACATTAATGAGATTCTCACTCTCGCACAAGTGAAATCCGAAATTAATTTGCTTTCGTCCATCCCTTTAATCTCTTCGTTCACCGGACGAGGAATTTAATTCTCTTCTTGTTGCGACGCGTTTGCGCTTAACTTAGGTCATCATGTTCTATGAACTCGACGACTGGGCTAATGTTTCTTTCATTAAAGACACTGAATTAGAACGCGTGCTCTGGTGTCATGATAAACACTCGTCATATTGATCGATAATTAATAGCATACCTCTTTTTTTTTTCTTGCAAGGAAAGAAGACTACATAACCGTCAGCCATCATGTATGATTAGTTGGTTGAGGTTTTTCTTTACTTAACGTATCCCTAAACAAGGGGTTTCCAGTGGTCCTTTCACGTTTGCTTCCTGTTCCGTGTTATCTTCTTAGCTTGTCAATGTTTTCCTTGAATTACATCAGCAAGAATGCGTAGTTGGTCTCTTGGTCTTTTACTTCTTGTGTTTGTGTTCTTGACATTGAAGACAGACTTATGAAAATTGTTTATTTCATAGTCCCTCTTTGTGCAAGTATAGATCAGGCAATCGTTGTATTTATTGACTAGCTGACTTTTATTTTTTGATTGATTGATTGATTGGCTTATTTACTTATTTATTGTTTGTCTAGTTGATTGCGATTAACCTTTCATTTATTTGCATTGCAATTTCCACCATTTATATCTTTCTTATAATAGATGATAATAGGTATCCATGTAGGAAAATGTGGCTGACATTATTACCTGCCCGTTTCTGTTGAAAAAGTGATACCCAAGGTCTTCTGAATTCATTAATAATATATATATATATTTCTATATATATATATATATATATATATATATATATAATATATCATTCGAGCTACAAATGTCCTTTAATATCTAATTCGCTCTACCTCGGAATTGATATATTTTCATATATGTACCGAGGCCGTTTCGGTAGCGTCACTGTCCGATCCTGATTTCGTTCCCCGTCCAACTGGATGGTGGTTCGATCCCATGGGGGTACGAAATTATTATCAACTAAAAAATTCCCCTCGGTACATATATGAAAATATATCAATTCCGACGGGTAGAAGCGAATTAGATATTAAAAGACATTTGTAGCTCGAATGATTTATATGAATCACGGTGATGTGATAAATATTCATATATTATATATATTATATATATATATATATACATATATATATATATATATATATATATCTATAATTAATTCTAACAGGATATCATTGCAAATAGATGGAATCTGGCGGAGATACCTCTGCTACATACCATCCGGTTTCAATGATGTCTTATTAATAATGCACATATATATATAATATATATATATATATATCAATATATTATATATATATATGTATGTCTGTAAGTATGTGTATATATATGTATGTCTGTATGTATGTATATAATATGGGTGTGTGTACGCGCGAAGGAGAAGTTATGGTGCACGAGTGCCATAAAATGAAAAAATGTGCCAGAGGTTTTTTTTCTTTTTAGGTATTTTGGTAACCTACAGAGAATATGCTGTCGTACTTTGTTGAATGGGTATAGAAATATGGAAGCTGCGAGCGGAAGAAAAAAGAAAAAGAAGTGATGTCCATCAATGCAGATTTCTTTGTGACTGGTTGGGTTTGCTGCTGCTGGAAATTATTTTCACCAATACTTCAATCTTGACTAAACATAGGTTTTTTTTTTAAAATATTCTTATGAATGTAAGTGGTAAATAGACGTACAAATGAAGGACGTTGGTGTTTTCTAAGCTAACAGTGGATGCATGTCTGACGTATTGCTGCAGAAGTGTCATAACGGCAGGAAAAGCAGACGTATGAAAGAAAATTCCCCTGTGTAGACTCAACATCCCTTCCTTATTACCTCATGAACTTACATCGCCGGATATTTTTAAAGAAAATATGAACGCCTGAGCAGGGAGAGAAAAAAAATGATTAAAAGGAAACCTTCAACTTTAAACCTCCGCGTCTCTGGAACCTAGAAAAAAAAAGCCTTTCTCACGACCTCCTGTATTATGCACTAAAGCTTCTATTTGAACAATCAAGAGTAAAGTTTTAATAGGGCTTGATGAAAAAGCGTATTCATTTTTCCTTTTTCATTTTCCTTGTTTAGAACTATTTTACAAAGTTCAGAAACATTCTTGAATAATTCGAAAATGATGGAGGTTGTCGGCATTAGTGATTCATCTTCATTGAGGACAAAGAAGCTCACCTTTTCCTTGAGGATTCCAGAGTAGAGTAAATATTTACCTTCGATCTCTACCTTACCTACTTCCTGAATAAGTAGTGTTTGCTTCTGTAGCAAAACTCTTTCTTTATACACACTGAGCGTCGTAAAGTAAATCACTGTCATAGAGAAAAGATTAAAAAAAAATATGGAAATATTGTGTTTCCCAATTAAATTTAGTATGTCTCCGTTATTCATCGGGTAGAAGTGTATTATTATTAGTCTCCTTTCCATTGGTTGTGCTTGATTTTGTCAGCTATGTCTGGTGTGGTCTGTTCAATATGAATATATATATATATATATATATATATATATATATATATATATATATAATATATAGTATATATATATATATATATATATATATATATATATATATATATATATATATATATATAGTGATGCGTTCTTGGAAGCAGTCACGTAGTGTTAAATAGAGAATAGTCGGAAGAAAAAAAAAAAAGAAGAGTAGCGTGTGAAAGCTATCAAAACCTGCTCTTGAATCTATTCGAGCGGCGGAACAATGCCTGACTGGCTTGCTTGCTAACAAACACACGTACTTACAAATTTAATGCATGAAATTGATTCAAGAATTGTAATGTAGAAATGTTGATAGATTATGTTGTTAAAAATAATCAAGAGTCACATCCGACTCGTAGCAAAAATTGTTCTTGTCGTATTAAGTGCTGAGATAACTACGTAAGCGTGTGACATTAAACAATACACTGAAATTCTCCGTATTTAAAAATGTATGATTCATTTTGAGAGCTATATATCATATGTAATCTTATTATTACATATATATATATATATATATATATATATATATATATATATATATATATATATATGTAGTATATAGATATTTATATACATTACATATGTATAGAGGTACACGTATGTGTGTGTTGTGTTGGTGATGTACTCATGTTGCGTTTCGTACCTTTCGTTCTGCATATTTAAAGTTACTCGCTGGACGGGTGGTTTTCGCGCTCGGCTGCCAATCCGGTGGTCCGAAGTACGAATCCTGGCTCGGACAACGCGAAATCAGAGGAATTTATTTCTGGTGATAGAAATTCATTTCTCGATATGGTTTATGATCTCTCTCCTCCATACTAATTGGTTATTTTCATTGAATGAGAAATACTCTTATGTTCTTATGCTCCGCCTTGGTTTCGTTTGCAAGTTTATAATAGCTGAGAAATGAATAACGTTGTCATCCCAGTCCCACAGATTAATTTTTCAGCGTTACATGGTGACTTATTTTTCGGTCGTTGGTTGCCAGAATGTCAGGAATATTTATCGTCACTCCACTTTCCTTGGTAAATCAACAGTTAGGCGCAGATGAAAATTCCAACGAACCGATTCGGAAACGTACCACCAATCTTTTTATTGTTGGTGCGGTTAGTTTGACATGAGGATGAACCCCAACGGAGTTAGACATTTCTGCCCCTGTATTATTCAGTGTGTCAACTCGGCAAAATATGACAATGGTCACAGGGCGTTACCTGACGCGCTTCAGAGCTTTGATTTTCTTAATGTTGGAATATTGTGGTACACCTGTCTGGATGACAGCATTATCAGAATTTCGTCTGGGTGGTATTTGCATTTTTTTTCTGTGATAATTTTTAATTATACCATGTTCATTAAATATCCTGTCGGGCCAAGACCCGAATTAATCCAGTAAATAAACTGGAAAAGTTTGGCAGAGTTTATGACAATGATATCTCAGTGTTTTTGAATTCCGTAAAAATACATTTATTTCAATAAAAATAAAATTACACAAATTTTCTATTGAAGAATATCATGAAAGTAGGTAAATTCCAAATTCCTGCCAATAATACAGGTTGACAATAATTGAGGGCATTTCTTTTAAAAATCTGTTTTTCGACATTTTTAGCATTGCGGCCATACTTTGAACCGTGTAGCCAATAATTGGCTTATTTATTCTCCTGAACTAACGCCACCGATTATCACAAACTGATGAGAGTAATCAAGTTACCTAAGCTCCCGCTTGCACGTTATCACTGCCAAGAACTTGAGAAGCTTTGCTTCAGCACATATAAGGATAATTATGTTTGTAAATTAGTACAATGCTTCTTGGAAATCTGCTCTAAAGATGGCGGAACCGTGCTTGCGACACCGCCTATAGGATGAGACAGCACATTGGCTGTTACTTTCCTTGTACTGCTAGGCTTTCGAATTCTCTTCTTGCTTTTACTGTTTTTTACTTTTTTAATCTTTTTCCTTCAAGCGGCAGGTCTGTCGCTTTCTTTGTGTATAAGCTCTATTTGCTTTTTTTCTGTTTGTTATTTTCTTTTGCCGGGGCTTGAAAATGACACCAGATTGCCACCTCGTCGACCTTTACTATTGTAAAATGTGGAAAGTAATTTACAATGTTCAGGGTGTTTAATTGTGCATATCGCTGGTATTATTAACAGTGAGAGAATTTTAATGGTCGTCTACATCTCCCATTCTCGCTCCATTTTCTCTTATTCATTATCTTACTCATCCCCTACACCACTTCCCTTCCCCTCCAGTTTCCTCCGTGACAGCTGTTTCACTTCCTCCTCAATTATTTGTGTCCAGGTCTCTGGTGCCATCATCTGGGAGCTGTTCTGATATTCAGATGTCCTTTTAAATATTCCATTGCCAACTCTTATTCCCAGTTCTCTTATTCCGGTTGACATTGTGGGTCAGTTCAGTGGATTGCATAGCTTAAATTCTTTTTCTATCAATTAACGATTTTCCTCCAAGTATTTTAAAGGCATTCTTGAACTCTGTTTCTTTCACTCCTTTGTTTTTCTTGTCTTTTTTCTTTCTTTTACGTTTCTCCGCGTTCTTCTGATCCTCCTCTGCATCTTGATCCTTCTGTTCTCCAAATGGCTATTTACCGTATGTTTCCCTGGGTCTCACAGCTGCTCATTTAATTGAGTGAATTATAACTAGAATGAATCGTTCTCAGTTCAGTGGGTGACCTCCTCAAGCACAGTGATACGAATTAGACTATCATTGGAAGTTTTCTGTTTTTACATTTCTGTAATCGATATTTCGTTTGGGAACTTAGACTACCCTATTTAGTATCGGTACCCGCAGTTACAGAATGCTATCGTTTCCCGGAGCGTCAACATTCATCCTCTGCTGAGGTGGATGATGTCGTCTTGCTTAGCACTACTTACTACGTCATCACCTCTCTTGGAAAGTTGTGGAAGCTCGTTTCACTTTACGTAAACGGTGATGCTCTAAACTCTAAAGTAATGTTATACACAGAAGCTGGCCGGTACTCGAAAGTTGATGCTTGTCTCATGATACACAATGTTAGGTATCAAAGTATTACAAGACGTAGTGGAACTTCTCATAGATATAAGAGTAATAATGGTCTAAAATGCAAATTTATCTTTGGAAATAAAATCTTTTTTCGTCTCAAGTAATTTATTGTAGTCTGAGTATGGGTAATGGATGAAATAAAATGCAAAGTTTATGATTTCGTAAGACACTCAGTATTGTGTGAAAGTTCAAATTTGCTTTGTGTTTTTAGGATTGATCGTTACCAGCTATCATACAAGTGTGACAAAAGCAGAGAAAAAAATGTATAAAACTACATATAATATAGGTGCCACGCATAGATTCCTGTCGACATGTTTCCTTAGACTTTTGCGTTTATCAGATAAATGCTACGCTCACACACACAGACACTGTATGTATGTATGTGAGTGTATGTATATATATATATATATATATATATATATATATATATATATATATATAATAATATATATTATTATATTATACACACACATATATATATATATATATATATATATATAATAATGACTGTGAAATATATTCTTTTAAACAGAATTCCATCTAATGAAAGGAGTCCATAAAAACGCCAAAATATAGAGAGTAAATACTCAATTTCAGAGACAGCTCTCTCTCTCTTCAGGAAGGTAATAAATCAGAAAGGCTACAGAAAAAGCAGTTTTTATACCAAGAGGTCACAGGTCCGCCGTTTTAAGTCACCCCGGTTGACAATTTCTCTTTAATCTTCTTAATTGCAGGTTGGAGGAAGATTTTATCTATTATATCTAATCCCAACCACCCTTTGAGATATTTATTGTGTTTCTTTCTTTAATCAAAGCTGACTCTATTGAACCGACAATTGCTGCTATAAATTATACGAGACAAATTACAGTTTATTCTGTGATTATGGTTATTTATGTGGTGAAAAATAGCTGAGCTCTGTTGTCCATACTTAACTGAATGGGTATGTTGTATTAATCTCTGGGGGAGTGATTTTCCTGTAAAGCCAATGTAAAATTGATCACAGCCGACGCAAGGGATTTCATATACTCCTGTGTCTTTGGGGATTGGGTTTTGTTGGTAAAAGCAAAATGGTTAGAGTTTCCAAGTGTCTATGTTAATGACTTAATCCTGTCCAGGTGTGGGATTTTAATGGCAGAAGATTGTGTTCGCTTTATAAATCGCTTTCTCAATTATTTGGTCAGGGTACTTTAAAGATTGCTTACGGATTAGCTCAATTTCCTTTTCCAACAGATCTGGGGAACAAATCCGCAAGGCTCTTAAGAATAAATTGTTGGCCACACCAGTTTTGGTAAAAGTGTCATGGTAACTAAAATAATGAATGTATGAAAGTGAAAATGTTGGTTTTCTGTGTATGGTAAATTTGTTCTATCGTGTCTCTAATTGGTAAAACACCAAGAAAATGAATTTTGTTGTCTTTTTCCCATTCAACTTTAAATTGATGCGGGTGACTAATGCATTTAATTTTGAAAGAAATTAATTGAAATGGCCCTACCTGTTATCCCAAAATGTTAGGATATCATCTACATATCTCATTCACAGATTGGCTTTAGGTTTTATTGCATTTAATAAATGTAGTTTCAAATTATTCCATGCAAAGATTAGCTAAAACAGGACTTAAAGGACTACCCCTACTGCACCCGAATTTTTGTTCATAGAATGACCCCCCAAATGAAAAGACGTTATTACATAAACATAATAGAAATTGTAGAACTTCCTGTACTGATACTTTAGTGAATAAGGAAGCTACATCTAGGCTTAAAAGTTTTATGTTGTGAAGTGGTATATGAGCTTCTCTGAATTTGTGACAGAAATCTTCAGTATGTTTGATGTGACTGGGAGAAAATGTGCCTAAGAAAGGGGAAAGGAGACCAGCTGACCACTTAGAATTTTTTTTGAGCTCCGACACATGAGATAATGGGTCTGAATGAAAGATTATCTCTCTGATTTAGGGAAGGCCATAAAAGTAAGGTAGTTTTGTATAAATGACTTCAAATTTCTCCTGTAGTTCAGTGGTCTTTTTGTCCTTGCCTATTAATGTTACTTAAAAAAATAAAATAAATAAATAAATAAAATAAAAAATCTATGGATTTTTCGTCAAACAGTCATTAGTGTTAGTGTCACTAAGCAGTTAGTTAATTTTGTCGAGGTGAAAGTCTACTTATTACAACATCTTACCTTTGTAGCGAGCGGATGGCTCATTTTTTTTATATATGAATTTATCGAAAGCCACTATAAAATCTAGATTATTTTTCCGGTCTGGCATGAGGACAAAAGATAAACCAATGTTGGTTTTAAGGTAAGAGGAGTGTTAGATATATGTAAAATTTATCTTGTTGCTCAAGATTATTCCAAGCGCTATTGTTTATTTGTGTATTTAACTTGTGGGAAAGTCTATTGGAATGAGTCTGTCTGTTATAGGCAGCAATGTCAGAACAAAGTGAGACCAGATACCTGTACATGTGATCCGTAGTGAGGAGACGAAGGTTCGACCGAGCTTCATGTATCACTCTGCGCAGTAGAAAGATTTTGCACTTCGTATTTGTCATTCTTCCTTCTAGGAATGTCTTGTGTGGGAGTTGGAAGGGGTTTGATTGCAGTGTCCATCTCCCGAATCCATACAATTTTGGAAAGACTTGTTCCCTGAGACATTCTTCTGAAAGTATTTTTGATATTTCAGCCGATGTGACAGAAATCTTCAGAATGTTTAAGTACCCTGACTATATAATTGAGAAAGCAATTCATAAAACGAACACAATCTTCTACCGTCCCCTTCAAAACAAGACCAGAGAGAGTCGCCTAACAAAATAAAAATTAAAATCCCGCACCTGGACAGCAGTAAGACATTGGCACTTGGAAACTCTAACCCTCATGATTTTACCTACCCAAATACCTTAGCCAGATCCCCGATTAACGTCCAACAAAAGCCAATCCCCAAAAGAGGGTTAGGGGGAGTACATATGAAACCCCTTGCCTCGACTTTGATCAATTTTACAATGGCTTTACTGAAACATCACTTCCCCAGAGATTAATACAACATAAACGTTCAGTTAGGTATGGACAACAGAACTCAGCTATTATTAACTACGTAAATAACCATAATAACAGAATAAACAGGAATTTGTCAAGTGTAACTTATAGCAGCAATTGTCGGTTCAAAGGCCAAATGGTAGAATCAGCTTTGATTAGAGAAAGAAACAATGAGTATCTCAAAGAGTGGTTGGGATTCAGATATAATTGATAAATCTTCCTCCAACTAGCGATTAAGAAGATTAAAGAGAAATTGTCAACCAGGGTGACTTAGTCAGCTGACCAGTGGACCTTTTGGTATAAACACCGCTCTTTCTATATAGCTTTTCTAGTTCATTACCTGCCTCAAATGAGAGACAGCTGGTCTCTGATATATAAATATTTACTTTCTACATTTTGTGTTCTTTTCATTATATATATATATATATATATATAGATATATATATATATATATAGTTTTTACCAAATATGCATGTAAGTGTAACAACCATGGTGACTTCTTAATTTCTTGAATTCTTCACACTCTTTGGGTACGCTTGTCACTACAGAGCATTAGACCCAAATGTAAGAATATAAGATGAATTATATATATATATATATATATATATATATATATATATATATATATATATATATATATATATATATATGAGCTGATTCAATACAGTTTTGAATATGCCTTCTCCGTGATATTCTGAAGTCCCGTGAAACTGTTATAAGTGATGCTGTGTGTATGTGTAACAAAACAAGTCAACCGCCAAAGATGTTACAAGTTGGCGTGGCTTGGCAGTTCAAAAGTGCCACGCATCTCTATATCCCTTCTTGATTGGCCATTGTGTCTTAGGAGCCAGAATAACCAATCAGCTTCTCACATAACGATGCCATCTGAGAGGGGGCATTTGAAACAGGCCGCACCATCGGTCAGATCAGTTCGTTAGCGGGTCCCATATAGCACAGTTGACAGTGCCCAGTCAGTGCCCCGCGTTCCTGTCGGCCGCCACACAAAGACGTGTATCGTCATGAGTGTCGATAAGTCTAACCTGCCGTCCGGTTGTGCACTAGCATAGTTAACGTATTAATTACAGTTAAAGGCCACCTGTGTAGCTAAGAAGAATACACCTGTGTTAAACGTTTCATCGATTATTATTTTTGCATGACCTCCATTGCATGCACGTAAACTTATCTCTCTCCTGTTTTTTCCTTCATATCCCGAACCCACAAATGACCGAGATCAGGTCATATAATTTTGGTGTCAGTCGTGGGGTCTTGCCAATAATCGTATGAGGTCCTGAGGGGTTCCTGGGTCCTGTAAGGTCCTGTGGCGCCACGTCTTGTGAGGTCCTGTGTGGTCTTGCGAGTCTTGTGGGATCCTATGAGGTCTTGTGTTATGAGGTGTCAAACAAACGTTAGTGCTAAATCATTTTAGCCGACAAACTGTGATATGAAGTGAAGTAAACATGGAAACGAGAGAAAGTTCAATGGACGGTGATGACGAGGGAAATGGTGAAACGAATGAACTGTATAAAAACAGTTATGGCTAAAGCAATCGGCAGAGAAGTGGCGAACCGTGCTATGAACGGGAATAATAAATCGAGTGGCCCTACGATTTCGAAATGCGCAGTGTTAACCAGAAAGACAGTGTACATTCACACCATACAATTTCGAAATGCGCAGTGCTAACCAGAAAGACAGTGTACATTCACACCATACAATTTCGAAATGCACATTGCTAACAAGAAAGACAGTGTACAATCCCACCAT
The DNA here is from genome assembly GCF_015104395.2 of Macrobrachium nipponense. Classification (NCBI taxonomy): domain Eukaryota; kingdom Metazoa; phylum Arthropoda; class Malacostraca; order Decapoda; family Palaemonidae; genus Macrobrachium; species Macrobrachium nipponense. The sequence continues at coordinate 34,746,307 of NC_087202.1, read as the reverse complement.
ACAATTTCGAAATGCACAGTGCTAACCAGAAAGACAGTGTACAATCACACACTCTACGATTTCGAAAAACGCAGTGCTAACCAGACAGAAAGAGTGCGATCGCAGAAATCGTTAATTAATTACCGCTGCTAGACAGTTTTGCGACCGAATTCGATGACGATCGGGCAAGAGAATAATTCCAATTGGCGGAGGTATTGACAAAATATTAGAAAAATCCGTTCGAGACAGAGACTATTGTGGGAGAATTCAAAATCGACGGTTGCAGCGCCAAATTCAAACGACGCCGACGGTGGTGCCGTGGTGGTGGCACCCTAACAACCTTCGTGACCCCCCAGTACCGACTTGTGTAACAGACCAAGTAGAGGAGTAACGAACGTGTTTTGAACGGAGAGATGGCATCGTTATGTAAGAAGCTGATTGGTTATTCTGGCTCCTAAGACACAAGGGCCAATAAAGAATGGATATAGAGATGCGAGGCACTTTTGAACTGCCAAGCCACGCCAACTTGTAACGTCTTTGGCGGTTGACTTGTTTTGTTACACATACACACAGTATCACTTATAACAGTTTCACGGGACTTCAGAATATCACGGAGAGGCCATATTCAAAACTGTATTGAATCAGCTCATATATATATATATATATATATATATATATATATATATATATATATATATATATATATGTGTGTGTGTGTGTGTGTGTGTGTGTGTGTGTGTGTGCGACTGGTAAAAATATTCTGTTACAACAGAATTCCACCTAAGAAAAGCCCATAAAAACGCCAAAATATAGAAAGTAAGTACTATATTTCAGAGACTTCTGTCTCTCTCTTCAGGTAAGTAATGAATGAGAAAAGTTACAGAAAAGGTGGTATTTATCACAAGAGATCCATCCACAGGTAAGCCATTTAACTAGGTCACCGCGGTTGATAATTTCTCTTTAATCTTCTTAAGCGTTGGTTAAAGGCAACGCTTAAGAGGATTAAAAAGAAATTATCAACCAGAGTGACATAGCCAAACGGCTAACTTATGGATGGATGTCTTGGTATGATAGTAAATACCGCATTTTCTGTTACTTCCCATTTATTACCTACCTGAAGAGAGACACAGCAGTCTCTGAAATATAGTACTTACTTTCTATATTTTGGCGTTCTTATGGGTTCGTTTTATTATATATGTGTGTGTGTGCGTGTGTGTGTGTGTGTATGTATGTATTTAGCCTATGTATGTATGTATGTGTCTGTATCTGAGTGTGTTTGTGAGAGTGCGTATGAATTAACGTTAGAGAGTTTTCCTCCTAACATAAAGTAACTGTAGAGAAAAAGCAGAACTGTCACTACTCCATTCAGACTTAAACTGCCGAATCGTGAATGAACCTCTTTGCGTAGGAAATTTTTCATGTAGTTATAGAAAAGGACTATCAGGAGTCACAACACCCTTGTTCATTCACCTTTGAATTGCACGCATTTCGGTCTTCTGGATGTTGAAGCATACGCCTCGAGTAATGCTTTCATCTTCCTCTCCTCGACCCTCCTTATGCTTTCGATTTATGCTTTTCACCTGCTCACCCACTTTTGGTCTCCCATTCTTTCCACATCACCTAACCAACTCAAAACAACCAGGCCAAATTTTTTACCTCTTATACTTGTCTGCACATCTCTCACCCAGTCAGTTATTCTTTACGCCGTGTATGCTAGGAACACAAGTCATTAATAACCTTGACCTTTTTTCCCAGGATTCTCATTCTACCTGCATACTTCACTTCCACATATTTAAGAATATACAGACACTTCTCTCAGTAAGTCATTTCATGATGTCAAGAGATGTTCTACGAACATGGATACGCTAAAATGTGGGCATGAAAAAAACTCCACTTTTTATTAGGAAGTAATCTCTCTTTTCCTCCTTCTCTCAGTAAGCATAGGAATCTCTACCGTTCTGACACTGAGGGTTGTGAATTGATCCGTTTTAACGAATCATTTAGTCTCCTGGAAGTTTGAGAGGCAATAGGTTAATTATTTCCTAGGAACACCGTCTGCTTCAACCCTTGACTTCAATAAAATGGCGGTTTCATGACAACTTCCGTTGATTCCCAAAGCCTCTTACTGCCGGAGAGGATCTGTTTTCAGGCGGGGCGAAAGAAGTGCCATCATTTCCGTCTAATTTCTGGGCCTCGTTAAGGAGCGAAATGCAGAGGCATTTAAGCTGCTTTGTCCCGACCTCCATAATTAACTCTGCGAGCTGTAGGTCGATCGGCTCAACTTGTGGAAGGGCCTGTGTTTGGAGACCGGAGGAAGAGGCTCGGTTCTTCCTACCCTCACTGAAAAGGGCCTCCGTTGCCAATGTAGCTATAGCCTTGCTTTATGGATAAGAAATCATTGCATACATTACAATTAGTATTGTTTGATCCTCAAAACTTTAATTTTCTAAACTTTAATTTTTACACTTTCCAGTCAAGACAAATTATTACTCTATATTTGTGATGTCTGCTATGGTCTTATTTGTCCCCGGTTTAATCTTCCCTGTTGGTAGGGCTGTTATATATGCCATTTTTTTGTAGAGAAAGCAGATATTATATATTCTTTGCAAGTAAGCTACTCAGAATACTTTTAGAAAAAAAATGCTTTTAGTTATCATTAGTATTTTTGGAAGTATAGTTATCATTAAATTTCTTAGCAGAAAATATTTCGTCTCTTGTTCAAGATTGTAATTTTTTATGTTTTCTTCTCCACCACTGTTATTTTCCATTACTTTCCATATGATTTGCTAAGAGAAGTTTTGTTATAACAATTGTGTGGTTTTACGACGCTTGATGTTATGGAATACAGTCGAAGAGGAAAATTGAGCTGTAATACAACGTCTTTAGGAACGGTAGCATTAGTGTTAATGCGTTTACAAGAGAAATAATAGTAATAGTGTAATAATATCGAAATGGATGAATTATGCCAAAATTTTATCGTAGGAATATCAGATATTCTAACGTTTTAGAAGGTGAAAACTATATTTCTGTGTTCATGTTTGTCATATCTCCTTGTGAAGGATCAGTCATGTTGATAAACGTTTTTTAACCTGTTCATGTGATGATAGATAATATTGTACTTTTTTACACCAAAGTTGCCCATGTAATAATAATTTAGTTTGTCATTGTTCATGTAGAAATCTTCACAACCCCTTTTCATATGCCTGAGGAATAATCTATAGCGCGTCACAAGAGAATGACAATCTCAGCAGAATTTTATGAGGTGCGGAATTACATATGATAATTGTATCTACCCTGGCCAGAATTCGGACGTATGAATCTTCGATATGATGCAGGGTTGTATGAGATTTTTATTCTGAGCTGTCAAGAGAAATGCAAGTTGATTTCGACTCTTTACTGAAAGAGATTATGGAAGTTTCATATGTAGATGAAGTAATGAAAGGTATTTAGAGATGGCGTTGGCATGTTCTTCTTACCACCCCTGAGTGAATAGGACGTGGGGTTGTACTGGTCACCAGAAGAGTTAGAGGACCCAGTCCTACTTGATAGACTACGGAACAGAAGGCTGGAGATGTGTGGAGATTTGTTGAAGTGAAAGCATAGGAAATACCAGAGCAGCGGAATTTCATAGAGACCCTTCTGGGTTGCGTTGCAGTGATGATGATGATGATGATGATATAGAGCGCCTCAGTGGCGTGATCGGCATGGTCTTGACCTGCCACCTTGGTGGCCGCGAGTTCGATTCTCAGGCATTCCATTGAGGAGTTAGAGATGTGTATTTCTGGTGATAAAGTTCACTCTCAACGTGGTTCGAAAGTCACGTAAAGCCGTTGGTCCCGTTGCTGAATAACCCCTGGTTCCATGCAACGTAAAAACACCACACAAACAAACAAACAAACAATGATGATGTGTATACTTGTATGGTGATCAGCCAATACCTTCCATCTTAATGGCCGGCTAAATAACTGTATTTTGTGAGAATTTTCCTTTTTCTCACGTCAGTCTATTAAGTGTGAAATTTTTAAAAATGATTAGGACTCGGTATGGATTTTAACGTCACCAACCTGGCTATAAATATCACAATGTTTTCCGATGAACTGGAACGTTATGTATTCCGTTACTCACGTAATCTAAAACTTCATCAATCTTGTATAGCTCTGCGTTTCTAATGATGGTTGCGTTGCGTAATAGAGATTATTACAAACTTCCAGTAAATCTACATATAGAATAATGTGAAACTGTCAAGGAAAATCCTTTTGAGAGTTGATACATGGGCTAGACAATGATGAAATGTAAATAACATTTTAGTTTTCTGTAACCATCTGATTTAGAGAATTTGAATAACCTAGTACCCAGTAGGAGATTTGAAGGGGATGGGGTAAAGGAGATCAGCTTTATTAGTTTTATATTTCTAGAATGTTTGAATAATTAGAGAATAAAAAGAACGCGATTTCTCAGCTAGTACAAAACTACTCACCTGACATCCTAAATTTCTTGATGTATAAAAATATAGCAATGGAGTGGGTAGCACGGAAATTGCCTATGAATGAATGTATGTATGTATGCATGTATGTATTTACATGGATCAAATATTGTTTGTCCTCCCCGGGAGACATGACGCAGCCACTTGGTTTGTCCGGGCCAAGGGTGGGGAGGGGGATAGGTACGGCTTCCGGAGGGTAGGAGAGACACCTATCGCGGAGTTCCAGCCAAGCATTGTGTATGTGTACGTATGTATGTATGTATGTATATATATGTGCATGTTTTATATATATATATATATATATATATATATATATATATATATATATATATATATATATATAAAACATTGCTTAGAAGTCCGCCCGTTTACCGCAGTATAATGGAATATTCACTTCGTTGAATTTTCATTGCTAATTAATCACGAGTTAATTTTCATTTAATTATTGGATTTGGATTTGGGAATTCGTCGGTATTGTTAATTGCAATTTCTAATCTACGATTCTATATAATGAAAAAGTTTTTTTTGTAGATTTTATATTGTATGCTCCATTTTAATTTTTCAATTTTGATTTAGATTTTTCATCATCAGATGTACTGTGACATTAATTTTGATACGATATGCTAAAACGGTTAAATTTATCGTTTTCTATTTTGCATAGATCAAGATAATTACAATTCCTTCACTTGATTGGGCTTCTATTTTAACTGCGCTGGATTCTTTTTAGTTTTTTTTTATTGAGTTTCCTATTCTTTTCGGGTGTTTTCCCCCTGGAGTTCCTCTTCTGTTGTTGACACGAAGGGTAAACGATCTCATGAAATAAACGCGGGCTCTATTCGCTCTGCAACAGAGTCGTGATATGTTGTAATTTGCAAATGAACCAACACCAAAATGAAGATTGCTTCCCCTCTAGAGCATGCTCTGGGAGGATTAGGTAAACATTTATTCTTGCCCAGCGTTCCTGCTACTTTCCTTAATCCTATCAAAAACCTTCGTGAAGTTCTTTTATGGTTAAAGTTCACATACACATAATTACATAAATACACTCACACATTTATATATGTAACATACATATATATATATATATATATATATATATATATATATATATATATATATATATATATATATATACACACACACACACACACACACACACATATATATATATATATATGTAGTATGTGTATTTATTCTTAGCATTTGACAACGAGGCGCTCAGAAGAATATTAGGAATTAATGGGAGGCATAGCATATCAAATAACAGTATTAGAGAAGTAACGGGTGGGCAGCCGATCGATGAGTATGTTTGGTTCTCTCTCCGGAAGTGGCTAGGCCATGTGTATAGAAGACAGGGAATTTATCGTAGTACGAGATACACCGGACTGGGTTGCAGAATGTGATGGCGTAGTGGCATAGGATATTATTGATTGATTTATTGATATTTATATATATATATATATATATATATATATATATACATATATATATATATATATGTATATATATATATATATATATATATATATATATTATATATATATATATATATATAGATATACACCGTTGATTATTGCTTTTGTCTTTCCTCTCAGTTATTGTTTTTATTCCTGTATTCCCGCTTTCCTTTTCCTAGGCATTTGCCAGGTGTGTAGTTGTTTCATCAAAGCATATTTCCTTCTCCAGAATAATTATAATTTCTGTAAGTGATCCGCAATAGATACAGATCTTTTATTCTTGTTATATAGAGCATTGGGGGAAATGGAAACGTGTGAAGAGATTTGAACCACTATCAATTATTTATTTTTATTAGTAAAATTTATATATACATACATACATAATATATATACATACATACATATATATATATATATATATATATATATATATATATATATATATATATATATATATATATATATATATATATATATATATATATGTATGTATATGTATATGTATATATACACGTGTGTGCATTTGTATGAGTACGTAGGTATATAGAAATGTTACATGGGGTAACTCTAGAGAAAAAGAAAGGAAAACGGCTAAAACTACATTTAGCTTTTATCTGCTGAATCGTGTGCAGAAAACTTTCGTTGCTTGTCAGCATTGCGTTGAATCCCTTGCATGATCTTTTGAATGTTGAAAAACAGTTTCAGTTGCAGCAACACTTTCATGTATTCTGCATGCAGTTGGCCCAGCGCTTTTTATTCTCGTCGTCTCATTGTCCCTCCTCATACTTTCGATTTATACTGTTCTTTTGTTCAGCGACTTTTGGTCCCCTATTTTTTCCACATGAATAAACCATCATAGTAAAATTACGCCAAACTTTTTACCCCTAATACTTATCCTCACATATCTCACCGAATCGGTTCTTCTTTACGTCATGTACACAGGTCATTAATAACCTTGACCTTTTTTTCCCAGTATTCTCATTCTACCTGCTTACTTCACTTCCATATATTTAAGAGTAGTACAGACAACTCTCTCTGAGTCGTTTCATGTTAGGAATAATCAATATTCTGAGAAATCTGCGAATTTATATTCCCAGAACCCTGATGTCAAGAGATGTAATACGAATGTCGTCTTTCTTATACCCAGACTATCGTATATATAATACATTGCGGACTTGGCAGCATTTGAAAGTTTTGTTTAGTTAAAAAAAAAAAAACCCTCTGCCTTCATACGAGTATTTATTTTGTAACCTCCGTTGGATGTCCTTTAGCAGGTGGATGGTGAGTGAGGATATAAGACTAGGACTTTTCAGCTACGTTCATGTTGCAGAAATTGTATTCCGTGAGACAAAATGCAAGACTTTTTCCTTCACCAATTTTTGTAACGTGTGTTGATTATAAGAATATTTTCATGTTTCGACAAGGAATAAAATGAAACAAAGGTTACTGAGGTAACAACGGATCCATTTGATTCATTATTTGTAGAAATTATGATTGGTGTAAAGAATTTGTAAGTTCGATCCATAATATAATTTGCAAAAATACTTGGATTCTCCGCAAATAGGTAATCCCGCTCCCTCTCTCAGCGAACATAGGAGGTAATCTCTCTTTTCCTCCTTCTCTCAGTAAGCATAGGAATTTCTATCGTTCTCTGACACTGAGGGTTGTGAATTCATCGGTTTTAACGAATCATTTAGTCTCCTGGAAGTTTGAGAGGCAATAGGTTAATTATTTCTTAGGAACACCGTCTGCTTCAACCCTTGACTTCAATAAAATGGCGGTTTCATGACAACTTCCGTTGTTTCCCAAAGCCTCTTACTGCCGGAGAGGATCTGTTTTTAGGCGGGGCGAAAGAAGTGCCATCATTTCCGTCTAATTTCTGGGCCTCGTTAAGGAGCGAAATGCAGAGGCATTTAAGATGCTTTGTCCCGACCTCCATAATTAACTCTGCGAGCTGTAGGTCGATCGGCTCAACTTGAGGAAGGGCCTGTGTTTGGAGACCGGAGGAAGAGGCTCGGTTCTTCCTGCCCTCACTGAAAAGGGCCTCCGTTGCCACGTACATTTTTATGAAGCTGTTTGGATGGATTCTGTACTCTGGCTTTGCTTTAAGGCTAGGAAATCATTATATATATGGATATTTAAATTTTTTACACTTTTCCAATAAGGCAAACTATTTGTTCCTTCTGCATCTTACCGTTTTGCTATGCAAATAATTATGCATTTAATTGCAGACATATTAAACTTGATTTTCTTCTCAGTTAGCTGCGCAAAATAGTTCCAGGAAGATAAGCCCGGAAAAAAAACATATTTCTCTCACATATTACCATAGGAAACTCAAATTCTCATATGATATGAAATATGCAATTTTTTATTGCCTTCAAAGTCGGTGTTAGTGAAGCAATGCCCAATTCACTGAAAGCATTCAGAAGGCAAAGAAAATATGAATGAAGTTATATATATATAATATATATATATATATATATATATATATGTATGTATATATATATATATATATACATGCATTAGCTGACCAACTTGGCGCTGCCTGGGATAACTCTGAATGACAACCAATAAACTAAACCACTCTCTCTCTCTCTCTCTCTCTCTCTCGTCACTCTCTCTCTCTCTCTCTCACTTCCTTTCCCTAACACCCCCTCTTTTTTCTCATTCCTCTCCCACTCACTCTTGCTTTCCCCTTCCCTATTCCCACCCCCTTTAGTGTCATTGATGTCTTACCCCCGCAGTTTTCTTTTCCAGATATGTAGTAAGTCATATGTATATCGAAATTAGGTATGATAAATTCGTAAAGTTTATTTAGAATACTAAGTCTACAGGCCGAACCAGCCCCGTCGCAGGGAAGCCCTTCCCACCCCAATCCCCTTTGGTGCCCTTTGAGTTTGTGATGGTCTCCCCCCCCCCCCCCCCCCACCCCCCCCCCCCCCCCCCCTCCGCCCCCTCCCTGTGCTGATTTCTAGATAGTTTTATTGAAATTGCTCAGTGCGTTTCAGTTATGCTGGCATGTACACACATACATAATACATCCACACACATATGTATGTATATATATATATATATATATATACATATATATATATAATATATATATATATATATATATATATATATATATATATATAGATATATATATATATTGCGAGTGTGTCTGTGTTTATATGTAAATTTAGTGATCATTAAATGCAAAGTAAAAATCACTTGTTTAAGATTTTAAGTTGTTCCATTGTCTTGTGCGTGTTACTTCCATTATTGTCTTTTTGGTTTACCGAGGGAAGTTTCTTCATAGCAGGTGAGTAAATATTAGAGGTTTAATGATCCTTGATGTTGTTGAATGAAGTCGAAAAGGAAAAATTAGGATGTAATAGGCTGACTTTAGGCACTAGATTAATTTTGATCCGAATGTGTCATTTTAAAACAAAATCATATGAAAGTGGAACATAATAACGATATAAATAAGAAGGATAAAATATAACAAGGACGAGACATGTTTAGATAAATGATAAAACGGGTAATAATAGTTTTAGTATTACTATTTATGTGATTGCGATAGAAATATCAGTAGTTGCATAATAATAATATTAATAGTGATAAATTATGCCCAGATTTTGTGATAGGAATCTAATATTAATTTGGCTCCAGGAGAAGTAATTACATATACTCTAATCTTTAAAAAGATGAATTTTATGTCTGTCATTTCGCGTGTCGAGTAGAAAATTAAAAACTAGAATATACTAATACGTGATTGTATACACTGCGCTTATGAAACGTTTCCAGTGATAATAGGTAGTATTTTCACCGGTTTGATATCAATGATGCTCATATGTTTATAGTATAGCACGGACTTGTTTATATAGCAATCTTTACATCCCCATTATTTTATTCGTCTGAGAAATAATGTATAGAGCGTAAGCAGAGAATGACAGTCTCATGCGAATATTCTGTGCATAGAAATTTTATATGATAAGTCTATTTGCCCTGGCCGGGATTCGGTTTTGACGCGGTGGTAACAGGGACTTTTCCACAGAGCTGTCAAGTTAAGTGCACAGTGATTGTGGAAGTTCCATATTTAGATAAAATAATGAAAGGTATTTAGAGATGGCTTGGGAATGTTCTTACCACCCCTGAGTGAATAGTACGTGAGGCTACATTGGGCACCAGGAGAGCTGGAAGACCCAGACCTTCTTGGAAGAGAATGGGAGGCTGGAGATGTGTGGAGATTTGTGGAAAGGAAAACAAAAAAGCAAAGTGGTGGAATTTCACGGAGGCCCTTCTTCGCTGCATGGCGTTAGAGGCGATGCTCACGGTGGACAGATATATGCATATATATATATATATTATATATATATATATATATATATATATATATATATATATATATATATATATATATATATATATATATATGTGTATATATATATATACTAGTAAAATGACCAGCGAACACCTTCCACCTTAATTATGTCAGTACGAAGTATGCAAAAATGGCCAGCTAGTCACGGCCTTTTATGAGCATTTTCCTTCCTCTCACATCATCATTCTCTTAGGAAGGATTCTTTTCGCTGGAACCCAAATTTTGAATAATTGGACGGCCAAATTTACCCATATTATCAAATTTGGTCCAGAGAAAATCCTCCTAAGAGAATTTTCGCTGGACCAAATTTGATAATATGGACCAAATTTGATAATATGGGTAAACACTTCCTAGCGTAATACTATTAGGTCTCGATGTGGATTTTAACGTACCAAGGTGGATCTGGAAGACGTCAGCGAATGATTTCAGATAAATTGACACCTTCAGTGGAGCTTTCCGGGACGTGGTCATTAATCTTTTATAGCTATGCTTTTTTTAGCGTTGGTTGTGTATTTGTGATTAATATAAAGCTGTTATGGTGAGCACATCTGCGAGTCGATAAATGAATTAGACAGTGACGAAATGTTGATAACATTTTGGATTCTGAAACCTGATTTAAAGAATTCCAATGAGATTGTACCAAATGCCAGATTCAAGGCGAAGGGGCAATGGATAGCAGTAGCAATTTTTTTTCGTGCTGTTTGCTTTGCTTATAAGGGGTAATGAAGAATACAAGTGCGCTGGCTGCAGGAACCCATCCGACACCTACATCACTAATTATCAAGATATAGCAGTGAAAATTGAATGACACAGTGTATTTTAAAGCCTAACCCCTTCCCCACCCCACAATAAAAATTAAGTCAGCTGTCGTGAAAATGTAGAACTCAAACTTTTAATCCTTTTAGTTTTCTGCAAAAGAGAAATATTGAGATGGCTGTGTCTGTCCGCCCTCAAGATCTTGAAAACTACTGAGGTTAAAAGGGTTGCAAATTGGTGTGTTGATCATTCACCTCCAATCATCATACATACCAAATTGCACCATTACAGCCTTCTTTTTATTTAAGATTAAAGTTTAGCCATAATAGCGCTTCTGACAACGATATAGGCCAGGCCACCACCGGGCCATGGTTAAAGGTTTAGTGGGCCGCGGCTCATGCAGCATTATACGTAGACCACCAAAATATATCTGTTTTCGGTGGCCTTGATTATACGCTGTAGCGGCTATACAGAAAACTCGATTGCGCCAAAGAAACCTAGGTACATTTCTTACTTGTTGTATTTAAAGTTAAAGTTAGTCATGATTGCATTTTTTTTTTATGTTTTAATGTAATTACTACGAACCTGTGTGAAGTGGAATGATCTTGGGACTTGATTCGAATGTTAGCCTTTCTTATTCTCAAGGATTTATCTCGAACTAATTGCCGATGTATCTCTTCATTACGCTTTTGTTGACATTTCCTGAAGTGTAAACTGGTTTGACCTAAATTCCAAACCATTATTGTTTGAAGAGGGTTATGCTGTACTGGGTATAATGAACTTTTACGCTTTTCTCGTTATTTTATATAGGTTATCCCCACTGCACATGAGCTATATTCTTAAGCCACCCCATGAACATATAATATATATATATATATATATATATATATATATATATATATATATATATATATGTATATATATATATATATATATATATATATATATATATATATATATATATATATAAAGTGTATGTCTGTTATGAGACCACCCTTTCACCGAATTATAATGAAATACCATTGGAATATTCATTTCGTGTAATTTTCCCAACTAATTAATCATCAGTTAATTCAAAAATTAATTATTAGATTTGGGCTTTGGAGTTCGATGGTAGGTATTGTTAAACGCAATTTCTGATCTACGCCCCCACTTAATTTTCGATATTTCACATTGTAAGTTTTTTCCAATTTTGATTTACATTTTTTGCATCAGCAGATATCGTGTTACGATAATCTTGAAACGATTCGCCAAAAGAGTTAGAGTTGTTTTTTTCTGAATTTGATAGATTAAGATAATTACATTTCTCTCACTTGATTGAGCTTCTGTTTTTAACTGAGCTGGAATCCTTTTTTTTTTTTCTTCCTTTTTCTTATCATTAAGTTTCATATTCTTTTCGGGTGCTTTCCCCCGGGAGTTCCCTCTTCTGTTGGTGACACGAGTGGTAAACACTCACGGAATAAAGTCTTGAGATGTAATTTGCAAATGAACCAACACCAAAATGAAGATTGCTTCCCCTCTAGAGCTCTGGGAGGATTAAGTAACATTTAATCTTGGACAGCGTCCTGCTACTTTCCTTAACTCTCTTTAACTGAACTTCCTGAAGATCTTTTATAAGAGCTTACATACACATAGTAACCTGCATTTATTTTATATATATAGATAGATGGATATGTACACACACACACACACACACACACATATATATATATATATATATATATATATATATATATATATAATATAGATAGATAGATAGATAATAGATATGTACACACACACACACACACACACACACACACCACACATATATATATATATATATATATATATATATATATATATATACACACATATATATATCATATATATATATATATATATATATATATATATATATATATATATATATTGCTAGAAGTATTCACTTCTTCACAGCCCTCGATGCTAATTTGTAGAGAAACAACACAGAGAAACATGAACCGTTTAAGGAGTGGCACCTGTAAATTAAGTTTTGCCCATTAAATGAGTCATGGGCAGTACTTGCCCTTAATAAACTTCAAAGTGCTTACCTTAATCTGTTTATGACTTTCACTGGCCAAATACTTTTCCCAAACAGAAATCGTCTCCTTCCCGGCGCCCATGCGCATATCCTAATGCAGGATTAACCAGAAATCACGCTCCTCAGCCAGGACACCTGAATTGCTTGGGGCTATGAACACCGGCAAGAATGCGAAGCCTAGTAAAAGCTGACACCAGTGTCAGCAAGCAGTATCGGCCAGTTGACTGAACCAGTAACACTCTGCCAGCATGACCTCGAAGCCGTCGCTCAATCTCTTTTGTCTGACTGATAGACACGAATATCTGTACTATCGGTTACTTTTTACTTGTCACCCCTTCCCACCCTTTTCCCTACCAGGGCTGAACTTTGACTTCAAGGGCAAGGGGAGTGTGACTATTCATCTCGGTGACCTTGAAAACTATGGATTAGACACTAATATCTGTTGTTTCCGGTTGTTTTTACAATTCGCCCCCTTCGGTGTTGGTGATGTCTTACCCCCACAGTATTCTTTTCCAGATGGTAAGTCATATGTATACCAAGTTGGTTGAAATTGCATAAACAAGTGTATGTGGTGCATACACTCACATACTTAAATAAATACACGCATTCATATTACTATATATATATATATATATATATATATATATATATATATATATATATATATATATATATATATAGCATATATATATATATATATATATATATATATATGTGTGTGTGTGTGTATATATATGTATATGTATGTATGTATGTATGAATACTTTTCTTCTGTCTCTTTTCTCCTTAATCAGTGATTTTCTCTTTCCACTCGATTCTTGTTTTTATTCCTATTCCCGCCTCCCCTTTCTTGGCATTTGGCAGATGCGTAGTAGTTTCATCAGAGAACATTTTGTTCTCCAAAGTCGTTATATGTAATTTTCGTCAGCGATCCTTTTTAGATACAGATCTCTTTTCCTCAGCATAAGGAAATGGGGAAGATGGAAACGCGTAAAGAGATTTAATCCGCAATAAATTGTTTATTTATTTATTTTTTGTTGTTTTTAGAATTTGTTCCTCCACGCACGCACGAGGTTTTGTATGCTTATAAGAATAATACGTGTAAACCTCCATTAGTGCTTACTTAAGACTTACGCAATTAATTTAAATATCCATAAACAGAAAGTAGATGAAGATCTATCATATTGCGAGTTCACGCTGCAAACAATTAGTCTTACACTGATATTCTTGATGGCTCATATTTATATCTAATCCCCCAGAATTATACAAGAGGAATCCTCCTCTTTAGGTAAATGTATTGTATTGGTATGACAGGTTAGTTGCATCAAAATACATAAAGCCATTCCCGTGAATAATAATGGAAATTATGTTTTCTGTCACGTGCATTTCATCCAACCCATTAATTAAGGAGAGCGCAGTCAAGGGTTTGCATCACTGAAAGTGTTGTTAATCAATTAATGGAAAATAGAAGTATATAGGAAAGGAGTCAGTGTGATGATATTTTAGCTGGAAAGAGAAAATGTAAATCAGTCACCCAATTTGCAATCTCTCAAAGACGTGTGTTCTTATCTGAATGCATTCATTTAATGCACTTTACAAAATTCATGAAAGCGATCTACGTAAAAATTAAATGAAGGAAGCTCTTCATCACGAATAGCTTAATCCCACTTTTTTTTATAACAAAAAATGTTGAGAAAGTCAATGAAAATGTTTATTTATTTGCATACTAAGGGTTCATTAATTGTTCTGGATGATGGTATCGGATAACTGCTGGCTCATCCTCCGATGGAATTTGTCATAAACGGAAATTGTTTTTTTTTTTCCTTCAGGATTTTATTATGAAATTTACAGACGCTTACAATACTTCTACCGTTCTCCCTGTTTCTAATGTGATATGAATAACTGCTTTTGACGACTGTTTACTTTATGTCATTTAGTATGCTCGATTTAGCCTTTTTTTAATGATATTTTTCATGGTTCTGCAAAATATGGAGCAGGTACGTATTTTTTTAAATGTACCTTTCATTCCATTAACATCGCAAATGATAAGTTGGTAATTTCAGGATAAGTTAATACAAAGCAGTTATTTTTATGTAAAGGTCAGTAACTCACAGACTTTCCCATAAATGGAATATGATTATTTTGATATACGAGCCTTTTGAGTTTAATCTTGGAGGGATGGAAGAAAACTGATTTACCCAATAAATCAATTTCCCAGTCAGGTGGGCGTGGTACCTAAGGGGAAAATGACAGCAGTAGATTAATCGCGAATTCTGAATTTCAGTTCAAATAGTAGATTACTTTCCCAACTGGTAACTGTACTCTATGGGAAAGGATAGCTTTCTGTGTGCAGAGAATTAATGTTTGATGGCTTTGTTGATTGTTGAAGTTTTCCAGGAAATAAAGTTTTCATCTGTAGATTGAGTGTACATTATTTTAATGTTGAGTGTTGTAAAGAAATAGCTGATTATTATCCTTCCATGGTCATTTCCGAATAGGTCAGAATATCAGCTAATTAACGCGGCTTCACCACGATTTCATTTATGATAATCATTTCAGAGGATTTTCTTTAGAGAATGGAAATTACTTGGATGTTGAGATACGAACAATTCCACTGGTATTTGGCATTAACGTTAACATTAAAATATGTATTAATCACTTTTACAATTTCAGTTAACCTTTCCTTTGCAGGGTGTAGGAAGAACGTAGATAGATGAAGACATAGAAGTAATTTGCTATATTCTGAAATTATTTTTCTTCATTTCATCTTCGTTTTCCTCGCACTTACTCTGTACTGTAGTTCTTCACCTTATCAGGTACTTATGGGATCTAGCCTTCGATAAGTAACACTTGTAATAGAATGAGGCTAAAAGTTGAACATTTTCAGTCTCCCTCCTAAATTGGGAAAGCTGTATGCTATAGGGCAGAGGCACCAGCAGGTACAGAAACCCATCAAAAATAAATACAGAAGCAAAGAATAAACTATAAACGAGACATAGCAAAAGACGAATCAGGTCTTACGTGAGTTTGCTTGGTTTTTTAAAAATTATAAATGAATAATAAGGGCCTGTGTGAACTTGGGGAATTTCATGTCAGCCGCGTGTTCTTAAGGTCATTTTATAATTGGTTGGATGGAACAAAACTTCTTGATATGTGTGTAGTATTAAACCTCAATTAAGGAAAGGTGAAACTGTGAGTATTAATTGCATAGTTAACTGCTTTGCTTATGGATAATCTGGGGAGATGGAAATGGAAAGGAGAATCAGAATTATGAAAAAACGTATAAAGCATCAGCAATGAGGTAAATAGAACAGCGGTATCAGAGATAATTATTAAGATCTGTAATAAACAAGAAAAGTCAAGAATGTTAGATTGAGCACATTTACAGGGCTCGACCATCTAAATTTAAAGTCTTGGAGAGACGTCATTAATTCGGGAATGTATCGCAGGACAAATTGTAGGAGGTGATTCTATCAGTTCCAGTTTAAGACTTTGAAATAAACTGATATCACTTTTTTTCATTGTATTCCGTTTCCTCATGTATACATCCACTTTTATCGATATTTCCGGAAACCTTTGGTCTGAATGTTGGAAATGAAATGGAAGCTCCAGTCCGTCCCATCAGGTTGCGATGGTCGGTTAGGAAGGACTGTCTTCGAGCGTTAATCTACTTGCTTGATATCGATTATTAGAATAACTTCAGCACATACTTACATCATTACATTTTGAATTCTGATACCGTTTATATTAAATTAAATAGGGCATCCTTACTTACCTTATATATTTTTTCTGTGTTAAAACATAGACCAATAATTTCACGAGATTTATGTAATTTTAGAAGCCGGTCGCAATATCCTGAGGAATGTAACCAAAAGATTCCGGATGTTTGAGCCAAAAAGCAACGGAGAAAATCACGTTGTCGGAGTGATGAAGGAAGAATGAGCCTACCTATCTCAGTTCAAGAAAAATATCTGAATTTGACGGATGGATGAATGCCAAAGCCGAGAACATTCTCATTTATTTTGCCCTTTCCAACATATGTGGGCCGGTCGTTCATTACATTCCAGAAGTTACACACTCACCCACACTTACTCACCCATTGTGTGCTAAATGCGAAGACTTTTATTAATAAGGATGCTTCTTCTAGTAGGTGATATATTATATAAAATATATTCTTATTATAAAATATATATAGATTATATGAGTATTTATAAATATATATATATATATATATATATATATATATATATATATATATATATATATATATATATATATACATTCTTTATATATAATATAGATACAAATATATTATATAAAATCGTCAAATAGCTGGTGAATATGTATTAATCAAAGGTTCTTTGCATCAGAAAAAAAAAAATTTATAAGAAAAAGTCTACCCAATTTTTTTCATCTTGTTGGATGGACGAAGTCTGAACCCGGGACAAGGGCCTCCTGATAAATATTTGCTTTTAAAGCGACGTCCTGTTCTTCACAGGGACCGCCATGGCCTCCTGCTGCCTTTTGTATCCTTCAGCTTATTGCTGAAGGATCCACCTCTTCTCCTTCGCTGGAAAGAACGTGGTTTCCTCTTGACCTGGATTTCAGGCCGAATTTTTCATTTTTTTCTGGCGCAGTGGATATTATTATTATTATTATTATTATTATTATTATTATTATTATTATTATTATTATTATTATTATTATTATCATTATTATTATTATTATTATTATTATTATTATTATTATTGACCCCCTTTCAAACAGTATTGAATATATGGCTGCAACAGCTGTATTAAATTTATATAGAATTTTCTATTTGTTATTATTATTATACTATTATTATTATTATTATTATTATTATTATTATTATTATTATTATTATTATTATTATTATTATTATTATTTTATTATTATTATTATTATTAGGGGAGGGGAGAGCTCTCTATCGCGAGAGTATAAATAATAAGGGTTAGGAGTCCGTGGATAATTTTTAAAACTTTACAAAAAGCTTTCGAACCCTTCCCTGGGTTCATCTTCTGAAGATGAACTCAGGGAAGGGTTCGAAAGCTTATTGTAAAGTTTTAAAATTATCCATGGACTCTAACGCTTTTTAATATTGTGGACCCTTTAGAACGCTATTATTATTATTACCAGAATGAGGATGCATCTAGATTGACACATTATTATTTCGCACTAAAATTATTATTATTATTTTATATTGTTCCCATTATTATTTATATTTTTTATCATTTTTATATTTATTGTTATTATTAGTATGGTTTGTATTTTGGTTTTTCTATATTATTTTTTTTTTTATTGTTTTTATTTTCTATTTTTATTATATATATTTTCCTTATTATTATTTCATTTTTATTTTTGTTTTATTAATTTTTTTTTATTATTATTAAAAACATTTATTTGAATGTATTTTTATTATTATTATTTATTTATAATTGTTTATTTTTAATTCTATTATTATTTTTTTTTATTTTTATTATTAATTTTATTTTTATTAATTTTATTTTTTATTTATATTTACAAAATTATTACTATTATTTTCTTTCTTTATTATTCATATTTTGAAATTTTATTAGTATTATTCATATTTTGAAACTTTATTAGTATTATTTATTAGTATTATTATTATCATATATATTATTCATATTTTGAAATTTTATTATGTATATTAATATATATTTTTATTTTTATTATTTTTTATACGTGTTATTTTTATTTATATATACATTATTATTTATTCTTTATTTTTATTACTATTATATTTCATTTATACTACACTTCCATTATTTTATTTTATTTTTTTTATTATTTTAATTTTTATTATTATTATTTCATTATTTTTATCTTTATTATAGAAATAAACATCATTGAAACGTATTAAATTAAAAGTAATGTCTGCCTCAGCTGCACTAATTTTATGTAGGTCTATTTACATAATTATGATTTTATCATTGTTGCTTAAACTGGTGAGCAACACACCGAAGTTTGGCATGTCTAAAATGAGTAATTATGAAAGTGAATTTTAATTTTATTCAAAGATGCCAGATTCTGTAGTTGAAATAAAATTCGTACCCGTATAGTTTTACATTAGCAAATCTTTATTCGAAGTCCAGATTCTGAATATTCCCTGACACTACTTAAACAGGCTAGTAGAGCGCCTGCGAGGCCATTTTCACCTACAGGTTCAAGATCAGTGTATATATTTATATTTCAATTTTCACAGATAAAATATGGTATCATAGTCATCAAAGTCATTCCTTCTCTCTCTCTCTCTCTCTCTATCTCTCTCTCTCCTCTCCTCTCTCTACTCTCTCTTCATCCGTATATCAAATTTCAATTACAACTAAAATTAATATTAATAAGAGATTTCTTTAAATAATTACAGTTACAGTTACCTTAAGAATGTGTAATGAATCAAATTTCAATTAAATGACATGCACAGCCCCCTTGTGTAAAGGGGGCGTAGCCTAGGTAGGCTGGAGATACCAACTATTCAATTTCCATCGCTCCAGATGAAACCACCTTTCCTATACCCACTTGGATGAGATGTTATTCACATCTATCGCTCTTTGGACATGTCTGGTTCTAATGGGCTGGTCTTCCGCCACAGTTAGCTTTCCTTCGGTTTGGTTCTTGAGTTCTCCCCTCTGTAGCCATTGCCATGTTACATTGCTGGCCAGTTCTTTAGTCTGTCTCATATACTCTCCGTGCATTGTTGTTTTGCCACGCCACGGCACTGCTTGTCCTTCTCCTTTCACTATATATTTCTGGGTCTTCGTCTGCTGTTATCAGTCATTTACCCCAGTGCTCTACTCTCGATACTGGCACAGTGCGGAGTTCACCATTCATCCACTCCACTTCTGCGCTGTATCTGATTCCTGCTACTGTCCCTGTGTTTATGGCTTTTATCGTATTTTGGTTATTTACTACATTTTTTATTTACCTATTTTTTTTTATTACCCCTGGATTTTTATTTGCCATATTTTTTTGTTTGACCATAAACTTTTTATTTAGCATATTTTTTTATTTTATTATTTTCTATTATTATTTTTATTATTTTTCTATTTACCTTTATTATTTAAGTAATCCATCTTTTAAACATGTTAAATTGTTGCCTCAGCTGCAGTAATATAATATAGGTCTATTTTCATAATCGTGATTTTCTCGTTGTTGTTTAAACTGCTGAACAACGCACTGAAGGGTGGTATGTCTGGAATAGGTAATTATGAAAGTCAATTTTAATTTTATTCAAAGAAGCCAGTGTTTGTATTTAACATTCGTTGTATGACCCGTAGAGTTTTTCAAGGGTCAATTTTTATTCCAAGTCTGAACTGATATACATATTTGTATATCAGTCTTTATAGATATACTATGATATCAAAGTCATTTTCTCTCTCTCTCTCTCTCTCTCTCTCTCTCTCTCTCTCTCTCTCCTGATACTTATTTATTTATTTAGAATTCTTTATTTTTTTATTTTCACTTATTTATTTTTATTTTTTATTCATTTATTTTTATTTATTCATTTATTTTTATTTATTTATTTTTTATTCATTATTTTTTATTATTTATTCATTTATTTTTATTTATTTATTTTATTCATTATTTTTATTATTATATTATGTCATTTATTTATTTTATTTATATATTTATTTATTTATTCATTCATTCATTTCATTATTTATTTTTATTTTTTATTTTTATTTTTATTTATTTTTTATTTGTTTATTTTTATTTATTAATTTTTATTCATTGTTTTTGTTATTTTTATTTATTTTATGTATTTATTTTATATTTTTTATTTTCATTGTTTTTTTATTCATATTCATTTATTTATTTATATATTTATATATATATTTTTATTGATTGATTGATTTATTTATTATTATTCTTTTTTATTTAATTTAATTTATTTATTTATTTATTTTGATATTATTTATTTAATCTTTTAGTTATTTTTTATATAATTATTCATTATTCTTTATGTATTTAATTAATGATTTATTTATTGTAGTTTATTTATTTTTTTTATTTGAATTTATATTTATTGGGTTTATTTTTATTTTATTATATGTATTTTCCATTTATTAATTGGTTTTATTTTTTATTTTTTATTTTTTATTTTCATTTTTTTTTTTATTTTTTTTCATTTTTTTTATTATTTTATTTTTATAGTTTATTTATTGTAGTTTAATTTTTATTTTTAACATTATTAATTTTATTTTTTATTTGTATTTTTATTTTCATTTTTATTTTTATTTTGTTTATTTATATATATATATATATATGTATTTATTAGTTTATGTTTTATTTTATTTTTATTTATTTTTTATTATTTAATTTTTTATTCGTTTATTCCATTTATTTATTTTTTTATTTATATAATCTATTTATTAATTTATCTATTTTATTCAGTTATTAATTTCTTTATTTATTTTTATTTAATTATTTATTTATTTGATATATTTATTTATTTATTTATTCATTTATTTGTTATTTTTTATATATTATTCATTATTCTTTATTTATTTAATTAATTATTTACTTATTAATATTTTAGTTTATTTATCTTTCTAATTTATCTTTATTTTAATTTATTTATTGGTTTATTTTATTTATTTATTGTATAGTATGTTCATTTATTAATTAATTTTTTTATTTATTTATTTGTTTTGTTTATTTATTTTTAGTTATTTTTATTAATTCTTTTATTTATTTTTATTTATTTTATTTTTAATTATTTATTTATTATGTTTATTTGATTTATTATTTTTTTCATTATTTATTTTATTTTTTTTATAATTTATACATTCCTTCAAATAATTATTTATTTTTATCTTTTTTTTTATTTTTATTTACTTTTATATTTATTTATTTTGTTATTTCTTTTTATTTGTATTTGTACTTTTTAATTTTGATTTACATTTATATTATTTCAGTATTTTTACCTCTACTCTTAAAGTAAACCATCTTTTAAACATGTTAAATTGTAAGTAATTGCTGCCTCATCTGCAGTAATATTATATAGGTTTGTTTTCATAATTGTGATTTTCTCGTTGTTGCTTAAACTGCTGAATAACGCACCGAAGGGTGTCATGTCTAAAATAGGTAATTATGAAAGTCAATTTTAATTTTATTGGAAGATGCAAGAGGCTGTAGTTAAACATTCGTTGTATAAGCCGTAGAGCTTTTCAAGGGTCAATATTTATTCCAAATCTGAAGTTTGAGTATTCCTTAGCACTGATTAAACAGGCTAGTAGAGCGCCTATGGAGGCCATTTTCACATGCATGGTCAAGATCGGAGTACATATTTGTATATCAGTCTTTATAGATATACTATGATATCAAAGTCTCTCTCTCTCTCTCTCTCTCTCTCGTCTCTCTTTCTCTCTCTCTCTCTCTCTCCTCTCTCTCCTGATACTTTTCAATCTTTTCCCTTCTGCTCTGGTGTCACATAGTATTGCGACATCAATGGGTGATACTTTCTTCTTAATGTTATCAATCAACGTCACGTCTGGTCCTTTTGTGTATTGATACCACAGTCCCCGAAGATATTGGTTGATCGTTTTCGATCACTAAACTCCTCCCCATTCATATTCTGTTCGTCATATTTCAATTGATTTCCAACATATGTTTCGGTATGTAACGTCATATCTCAAGTATGACGTCATCATCAGTTTAGAAAATTTCAATTACAACTAGAATTAATATTAAGCAGAGATTTCTTTGAAGAATTATAATTACAGTTACCTTAAGAATGTATAATGAATAACACTTCAATTAAATTACAATTACTACAAGCCTGCCCTCATCGCACAGCCGCCTAGGTGTAAAGGGGGCGTGGCCTAGGCAGGCAAGAGATGACGACAAGCCGATTTCCTTCGCCCCAGATGCAACCACCTTACTTATGCCCACCTTTGGTATGACCAGCATGCGTCTGTGTAAGAGTCTCTCCTGCTATGCCAAGGAGGGGGCTATAAAAAACCACACCCGCACCAAACATCAGGAGACTTCTCGTACAGATGTTCATCAACGTACACAAAGAGGCTGCTGGGATATCGTGTGGGGATGACGCTACCTCTCTCTTTAGATACCTTGGTTCTTGGAGGACTGCAGGATTGGTCTGGAGGTATGTAAGAAACTGTGGGGGGCCCTGGGACTGCGAAAAGGTAGGAGGAGGCTTAAAATCTTGCCCTAGCAGGACGGTATAACCTCCAAAGTACATATGTACCTTAGAGCGGTGAGATCGGGTGACTCTCGACCAAATAGCAGACAAGAACATCTTAACGTGGTTGAGACTTTCTTTTGTGACGAATTAGTACCTGTCAACCAGAGCTACATAAGGAATCTCATCCTCACGAATGATGGATATCTGCGCGCCAGTGTCATCGAAAGCTTGGACCTGGTGGGCAGGATAGAGCGACCTATGGGAGGTGCAGCAAATATAGGGTCCTGCACTGGAGGGCCTACTAGAACTGAAGGATTGTCCGTCATGGCAGTAACCGCATCTGCTTTCTTGGGGCATCTCATGCATTTATCTTTATTATTATTTCATAATTTTGATTTTGTTTTTATTAAATTATTTTTATTTTGAATATTCTTATTTTAATTATTATTATTTTATTAGTTTTATTTTATTTATTTTTATTTTTATTTATTTTCATCTTTGATATTATTATTTTTAATTATTATTATTATTGTTATTATTATTATTATTATAATTATTATTATTATTATTATTATTATTATTATTATTATTATTTTATTGTTTATTTTTTATTTTTATATTTTATATCTGCATTATATTTATATTTTTATTTTTATTGTTATTTTTATTATTATTTTTATTTCTATAATGTATATAACTATTTTATTTCTATTTTGTATTTATATTACTACTTTTCTTATTATTATTTTTTCGATATTCTTAGCTATCTGTTTATTATTATTATTTTATATATTGTCATTATTATTTTATTTTTATTTTTATTTTCATTATTGTTATTCGAATTCTTTTTATTTTTTATTTTATTAATATTATTTAATTTTCTTATTTTTACTGGTTTTTATTTTTGTTTATTATATATATTCTCCTTATTTTTCCATTATTTTTATTTTGGTTTTATTTTCTTTTTTATTAATATTTTTATTTGAATTTATTCTTTTTATTATATTTTTTTATTTTCATTGTTTTATTTTTTATTGTTCTATGTATATTAATTTTTTATTATTGTAGTTTGCAACATTATTTATTATTTTCTTACTTTTATTTTCATTATTATTATTTTTTCATTTGTATTATTAATAGTATTACTTTATTTATTTTTATTTTATTTTCATATATATTTATATTTTGACATTTTATTATTATTGTAACTAATTGTATTTATTATTTTTATAATTTCATAATTATTTTAATTTTTGTACTTATTGTTTGTATTATTAAATTTTATTATTTTCTCTTTACTAGTTGTATGTATATTAATATATTTTTTATTTTTAAATTAATATATTTTATTCGTATTTTTATTATTTTTATATGTATAAATATTAATGTCAGGTTTATTTTCATTACTATTATTTTATTTATACTTCATTTCTATTATTTTTATTACTATTCTTATTTAATCTTCATTTCTATTATTTTTATTTGCATTTTTAAATTTTAATTTCCATTGTTATTATTTCATTATTTTTTTCTTTATTCTGGAAGTAAACCATGTTATAAACGTGTTAAATTAAAAGTAATTGCTGCCTGCATCAGCAGTAGTAATTATATGTAGGTCTTTTTCCTAATTATAGTTTTTCATTGTTGCTTAAACTGGTGAGCAACACACCGAAGGTTGGCATGTCTAAAATAGGTTATTATGAAAGTCAGTTTTAATTTTATTCAAAGATGCCAAAGGCTGTAGTTAAACAATCGTTGTATAACCCGTAGAGGTTTTTAGGGTTAGGTTTTGATTCGATATCTGGATTCTGACTATTCCCTGACACTACTTAAACAGGCTAGTAGAGCGACTATAGGGGCCATTTCCACATGCAGGGTGAAGATCATTGTATATATTTATCCTACAATTTTTACAGATAAACTGTGATATCAGAGCCATCATAGTTATTCTCTCTCTCTCTCTCTCTCTCTCTCTCTCTCTCTCTCTCTCTCTCTCTCTCTCTCTCCTGATACATCTCAGTCTTTTCCCTTCTTATCTGGTTTTCCATGGTATTGCGACATCAATGAGTGATACTTTCTTCTTAGTGTTGTCAATCAAAGTCACATCTGGTCTATTAGCGCGCATCACCCTTTGTGCTCTGATACCACAGTCCCCGAGGATATTTGCTTAATCGTTTTCTATCACTAAGATCCTCCCCTTATACTCTGCTCGTCATCCTTCAGTTGTCAAAGAGGGAAGGCGGCCCTTTTAAACTATGAGTTGACATTTTTAACATAGACGAAATTATGGTTGGTTATGGTGCCCACATTAAACTCAGGAAAAAATAGGGAAATGTTTAGATTTTCATGCTTCCAAGAAAATATTTCGGCAATTGACCTCATATCTGTAGTATGACGTCATCATCCGTTTACCAAATTTCAGTGACAACTAAAATTAATATAAAAGAGATTTCTTTGAAGAATTATAATTACAGTTACCTTAAGAATGTGTAATGAATAACCCTTCAATCAAATTACAATTACTACAAGCCTGCCTTCATCTCACAGCTACCCAGGTGTAAAGGGGGCGTGGCCTAGGCAGGCAAGAGATGACGATTAGCCAATTTACTTTGCTACAGATTCAACCACCTCACTTATTCCCACCTTTGGTATGACAAGCGTGCGCCTGTCTAAGAGAGTCTCTTGCCACTCTCAGGAGGGGGCTATAAAGAACCACGCCCGCACCAAACATCAGGAGACTTCTTGTACAGATGTTCAGCAAAGTACACAAAGAGGCTTCTGGGATATTGAGTGGGGATGACGCTACATCTCTCTCTTTCTGGATACCTTGGTTCTTGGAGGACTGTAGGATTGGTCGGCAGGTATGTAAGGGCGGGGGCTCTGGGACTGTGAAAAGGTAGGAGGGGGAGGCTTCAAAATATTGTCTTAGAATGACGGTATAACCTCCATAGTACATACCTTAGAGCGGTGAAGTCGGGTGACTCTCGACCAGACAGTAGGCAAGACCATTTTAACATGGTTGAGGCTTTCATTTGTGACAATTTGGTGCCTGGCAACACTAACTCCGTAAGGAATCTCATCCTCTCGAATGATGGATATCTGCGCATCAGTGTCAATACTTACAGTCGGGATTAAGGTATCTATTTCCTTGATGCTCATACCATACAGCTTGATGTCGTCCGTGAACATGAGATGGTTAACATTGTTGTCTCCTTCCTTGAATAGGTACCCAGCATCCATCTTCCGTAGTACTTTAGTCATGGAAATCATGGCTACTACGAAGAGTAGTTGGGACAGTGAGTCATCTTGAAAGATCCCTCTCCTGATGTTAACCTCTCCTAGTCTTATCCCAGAGCTTGTAAATACTGCATTCCAGTTGCCCATTGTATTGTTGAGGAAGCTGATGGTGTTTTCCTCTGCCCCATATATGTTTAAGGATTCTATTAGCCATGCGTGTGGTATCATGTCGACAGTTTTCTTGTAGTCGATCCATGCCATGCTTAGGTTGGTTTTCCCATTCTTACTATTCTTCAGTACCATTTTGCCTATCAGGAGCTGGTCTTTCTGCCCCTACACTTCCTTCTGCAGCCAATCTGTTGGTGGTGGATGGTATTTGTATCCTCTAGGTAGTTGTACCGCCTTTTACTGATGATAACCTATTAGAAACTTCCACATTATTATTATTATTATTATTATTATTATTATTATTTTTTTTTTTTTTTTTTTTTTTTTTTTTTTTTTTTTTTTTTTTTTTTTTGCTCTATCACAGTCTCCAATTGGACTGGGTGGTATTTATAGTGTGGGGTTCCGGGTTGCATCCTGCCTCCTTAGGAGTCCATCACTTTCTTACTATGTGTGCCGTTTCTAGGATCACACTCTTCTGCATGAGGCCCGGAGCTACTTCAGCCTCTAGTTTTTCCAGATTCCTTTTCAGGGATCTTGGGATCTTGCCTAGTGCTCCTATGATTATGGGTACGATTTCCACTGCATATCCATATCCTTCTTATTTCTATTTTCAGATCTTGATACTTATCCATCCCTCTTTTCTCTTCAATCTGCTGTCCCATGGTATTGCGACATCAATGAGTGATACTTTCTTCTTGACTTTGTCAATCAACGTCACGTCTGGTCTGTTTTGCACGTATCACCCTATCCGTTCTGATACCATAGTCCCAGAGGATCTTTGCCTGATCGTTTTCTATCACTCCTTCAGGTTGGTGCTCGTACCACTTATTACTGCAAGGTAGCTGATGTTTCTTGCACAGGCTCCAGTGGAGGGCTTTGCCACTGAATCATGCCTCTTTTTGTACTGGTTCTGTGCAAGTGCCGGGCATTCACTTGCTATGTGGTTTATGGTTTCATTTTTCGTATTGCACTTCCTACATATAGAGATGTTATTTCCATCTATCATACTTTGAACATATCTGGTTCTTAGGGCCTGATCTTGTGCCGCTGTTATCATTCCTTCAGTTTCCTTCTTTAGCTCTCCCCTCTGTAGCCATTGCCAATTGTCATCGCTGGCTAGTTCTTTAGTCTGTCTCATGTATTGTCCGTGCATTGGTTTGTTGTGCCAGTCCTCTGTTCTTTCTGTCTTTCTCCTGTCTCTGTATATTTCTGGGTCTTCGTCTACTTTTATTAGTCCTTCTTCCCATGCACTCTTTAGCCACTCGTCTTCACTGGTTTTCAGATATTGCCCCAGTGCTCTGTTTTCGATGTTGACGCAGTCCTCTATACTTAGTAGTCCTCTCCCTCCTTCCTTTCGTGTTATGTATAGTCTGTCCGTATTTGCTCTTGGGTGTAGTGCTTTGTGTATTGTCATTTGTTTCCTGGTTTTCTGATCTATGCTGCGGAGTTGTTCTGCCTTCGTCCATTCCACTATTCCTGCGCTGTATCTGATTACTGGCACTGCCCATGTGTTTATGGCTTTTATCATATTTCCGGCATTGAGTTTTGACTTGAGTATCGCCTTGAGTCTCTGCATATATTCTTTCCTGATCGTGTCCTTCATCTCTTGGTGTTTTATATCTCCTCCTCCATTATTCCCAGGTATTTGTATCCTGTCCTCATCTATGTGTTTGATGTTGCTCCATCTGGTAGCTTTATCCCTTCAGTTCTCGTTACTTTGCTTTTTGTATGTTGACTAAGGCGCATTTTTCTATTCCAAACTCCATCCTGATGTCCCCAGATACAATCCTTACAGTCTGGATTAGGGTATCTATTTCCTTGATGCTCTTACCATACAGCTTGATGTCGTCCATGAACATCAGATGGTTGATTTTGTTGTCTCTTTTCTTGAGTTGGTACCCGGCATCCATCTTCTGTAGTACTTTTGTCATGGGAATCATGGCTACTACGAAGAGTAGTGGGGACAGTGAGTCCCCCTGGAAGATCCCTCATGATATTAACTCTGCTAGTCTTATTCCTGAGCTTGTAAGTATTGTATTCCAGTTGCGCATTGTATTTTTGAGGAAGCTGATGGTGGATTTTCCTCTGCCCCATATTATTATTATTATTATTATTATTATTATTATTATTATTATTATTATTATTATTATTATTATTATTATTATTATTATTATTATTATTAACTCACTTTATCTTTATTTCTTCTCATATGAAAAAGGCTCTGGTCTTCTTCATTATTTATTGTATTATACTCATATACTATGAATCTCTCTCAAACACCCACTTTAGTTATAGTCTTATTTATGGAGTCGAGTTATCCAAAACAAAAAGGATAAAATGCCTTAAAAGAAATTATTTAGTTCTTGACATTTTTTTAATATAAGCCCTCGTAAAAAACAGCAATTGTTATTTTCCAATTCTTCTAATTAAACATCTGGTGATTATTATGAGAAAATAAAAAAAATATCCACGTCATGCACCGCCTCCTTTCCCATTTACTTCATCTGTTTGTGGTAACTGAATGTGGTGTGAAAAAGACGTCCTCTAAATAAAAAAAAAAAAAGCTGTAGAATGAATGCAATCTCTTGTATTTTGCTCACATTGCATACGGCATGTTTAGCCGCTATAATATATCCTTGTTATGTTCATTTTTTTTACATTAATATTATTTGTATATATTCGTATATATGTATATAAATAAATAGATATGTATATATATGTATGTATTGTTGATATTTATACATATAGGTTTGTGAGTATTGTGTATGAATGAATTTATTTATATATAAATACACAAACGCACATGTGTGTATATATATATATATATATAGATATATATATATATATATATATATATATATATATATATGTATTTATATATATATATATATATATATATATATATATATATATATATATATATCAATATCCATGTGGCAAAGATTGAGAGCACAAAAGATTAGTGTGGTATGTTTCAGAGAGCTCGAGGATATATATTTTTACATCATAGGGATAAAGGCCATAAACATTAACTGGAGCGCAGCAAAGCTGGTTTTCAAAAGTTCCTCATACAAAAGGTAGATGCTGGAAATCTATTATCATCAATCAGACCAACAATATGAACATATGAACCTGTGAGGAGGACATTGGAAATCAAATGACATCGACGAGTTAACCTGAGGCCTCTTCTCAGCAGGTTTTCCAGGGAATATGGCTACGGGAGCGTGTTGCCAGACGGGAGTTAATAAGGCGAAACACACTTGGGAATAGTTTTAATTTCCATCCTTCCTGGGTCAGTGGTCACATGCACACCAACATTGAACTGGGCACAGAAGGAATTGCTCGAAATATATGGTTGGAAACAGTGTCTCATGGCCTTTTATCTTCACACAGACACACACACGATATATATATATATATATATATATATATATATATATATATATATATGTATATATGTATATTATTATGTATATATATATAAATGTGTGTGTGTGTGAAGATAAAATGCCCTTGGAACACTACTTGAATTTTGCAACCAAATATTTCGAGCTCTTCCTGCTGTCCCCATGTTCACTGTTTGTATGCAGTTGTCCATTGGCCAGGAAGATGGAAATTAAACTATTCCCAAGTGTGTTTTCGCCTTATTAAACTCCCGTCTGGCGACACGTCCCGTGGCCATATTCTCTGGAAACACCTGCTTGAGAAGAGGCTCGGGTTAACTCGTCGATGTCATCTGATTTCCAATGTCCTCCTGACAGGTTCATGTTGTTGGCTTGATTGATGATAGCAGATTCCAGCATCTTCCTTTTGTACGGAACTTTTGAAAATCAGTTTATGGTATGGCCTATCTCTAATATGTAGAAAAAAAATCCTTGAGCTCTCTGAAACTTATCGCATAATCTTTTGTGCTCTTAAACCTTTGCGAGATGGATCTACCCATCTCCCCAAACGTAAATTTCATTAAAATTGCCGCACTGCTTAAGTACACGTTAATGAGTGAACTCCCGATAGATTTGAAATAATAGAAAATGAAAGGATTATTAGACCTGAGAGGTTCTGTAGCTTTTTGGATGTTTCCATTGTACTGAAGTTTTATTTAGTTGTTGAAATCTATTTGTCTGTTATGAGTGGGACCTCATTAGTATATTGCGTTCACTTTATTGATATCCTTCTCGATAGTGTACGGTAAGTATAACAATTGCATTAGGTGTTGGCAGAACATCTTGAATTGTTTATTTACGTAACCTACGTATCTAAGACCCCTGAGGAATAGGTTCCACCCGACCACGATCTTTATGGAGACATCGTAGTAGCTAATGTAACTGCTCTACCCACAATACATTATCGAGAAGGCTATTAATAAAGTCCCACTCACAACAGACAAATAGATTTAAAAACAAAATAAAACTTCTGTATGATGAAAACATCCAAAAAGCTACAGAACACTTCAGGTCTTATAATCCTTTTATTTTCCATTATCCCAAATCCATCGGGAGTTCGCCCATTAACGTATTATTACTAAAATAAAAGAGGAGAAGAAGCCGAGAGCTCGGGGATTATCCTATATATTAAGAATAAAGCCCTTACCATAAACTGTAGTGCGGCAGAGCTAGTTTTCAAAGGTAAGTGTCCGTACAAACAGAATATGCTGGAATCAGCGGTCATCAATCAACCAAAAATATGAACCTGTCAGGAGGACATTGGAAATCAGATGACTTCGACGAGTTAATCCTTAGGCCTCTCAAGCAGGTGTTTCAGAAAATACGGCCACCGGACGCGTCGCTAGACGGGAGTCAGTGAGTTGAAAAGCACCAGGGAATAGTTTAATTTCCATCTTTCCGGGGTCAACGGTCATCTGCATACCTACAAAGACGTACTGCCACACACCTGCATACGCTTTGTATATGTACTTCTTGTAACACATCATCTGTCCATATTTTACCATTGAACAGGGTCACAGAAGGAACGTTCAAATAGCGTTTTATTGGCCTTATATCTTCATATTATACTGTTGTTTTACAGTAAAAGACATTCATTTAACATATATATATATGGATTCGAGGGGTATAGCTAACTTTCCCAGGGCTCAGGGTGAAGGCTATTATACACCCCGTTTGCATTTTCCGCCCTGGATGCGACCGAACGCAATCGACCAATTAACAGGTGCCTAATCCACTGTACAGGTCAACAGTCGCTGTATGTGATTTAACGGAAATTACCTTCAGAGGCAAGGAAAATAACCTCTCTCTCTCTCTCTCTCTCTCTCTCTCTCTCTCTCTCTCTCTCTCTCTCTCTCTCTGTAAGTAGCCATCTTGCTTGGTGAGTCGTACCCGCGTGAAGTCAGATTAATCAACAGATATCACAAGTTTAACATACGACTAGAATTTGAGAAATATCTAGAAGTGTTCGTGAAACTATCGGTGATAAGATTAGTGTGAAAATAGTAGGATAAAGCGTCTTCTAAGTTAGTTTATCAAGTGTAATACTATAAATCAGAACAAGATGGCAGTAAGTTCCAACTGCGGGAAGAGGTGGCGTAATTTGGCGTGTCTAGCAGATTCGCAATACGATGAGGTAGCAGGAATGGGAACTGGCATTTTTCTCATCTATGAAATCAGCAAACAGTCCTAACCAAAAAGATACAAAAGCATTCATAGATATATTAGAAGGATATAATCCTTCAAACTGGAACAAATCTAATGAAAACATCTTGAAAATAATTGAAGAAGTTCCAAATAAAATCCAAGTGGTCAAGAGACTCATAAAGAAAATATACATAAACCAAACATATTCCGACAAAGAAAATGAATAAGGTGAATCTTGTGAATATCCTAATTGATGCATTAGGAAAAAGAATGCCAAAAGCATGCAAACTGTGTAAGGTTTGGTATAGCATAGTCAATCCACAAAAACCTAATCAGAAAATGTGCTGCATGCTAACATTCCGACCCATCCACAGTGGTGCTGAAGGTAATACAAGATTTGAGAAAAGATACAAGAATTTTTTGTTCCCCAAACAAAAATGTCTATCATGATAGACAATGTTATTAAATCAAGATTGAATGTACAAATAGTTGAGGATGAAGAAGAAGAGAAGAGGAAGAAGAAGAAGAAAAAGAAGAAGGAAAACGAGGAAGAGAAGTAAACAAAAATGAAATGACAGAAAAAAATAAGGAAAACAAAGAACAAGATAAAAGTATGGATGCAGAGATACTCATTGATACTACATATGAGGCAATAAAGCAGCATACCTACGAAGAAATTAAATTACGATATGACAACAGAAAAGCAAATCCCGAAGAGGCTCTACCCAGATCTATACAATGACGGGAAAGAGGAAAAAATAGACAAGAAGACAAAAATCTGCAACCTTTTGAAAAGAGGGAATTGCAGATTTGGAGAAAGATGGTTACTCACAAACATCCTAAGATATGTCAAAACTATGAAATATATGGTAAATGTGCATACTTAGATGGATATGGGGATGATTGCAGAGATCTGCATCCAAAAATATGTAAAAACCTAAAAGAAGGAAAAGGATGTAAGTTCGACAAAAAATGCAAATATACACCCTGTAGCCATGAATTCATAATCAAATAAATAACCAACCAACCAAGTATAAAATCCAAAATAAGAAAGAAACAAATAAAGAGAGAAATCAAGAATATCAGGTAAAAGAGAAAAGCAAACACCAATGAGATATGCAGAGTGTCAGCAAAAAATTTCAAAGTATCAGCTCCGAAATTCTACTCAAGAGATAATAACTGTATTTATTATGCAAGGGATATTGCAGAACGAGGAGAAATTGCAGATTCAGACAACAAAATGAATAATTATGATGAAGGAAGATCAAATATTATGGAAAAGTTGGATTTTTTAATGTCAGAATTTCTGGAAATGAAAAAAAGAACAACATACCAGAACAGGAAAGAGACATGGGAAAAATCCTTATTACTACCAGTATTAAATGAAGGAGAAAACACGCAAAACCATCATAGTGATGAATGCGCAGGGTTTAGTTACGAGTAACTCAAAAAGAAAAATAGAGTACTTAGAAGAACTAACCCAAAATGAAAAGAAAAAAAATAGATATAATGAATATAAGTGAAACCTGGTATTCCCAAGAGACTGGAATGATGATCAAATAAAAGGGTTCCAAACTTATAGATCAGATAGAAAAAATAGGAATCAAGGGGGAACCGCAATATATGGGAAAGACAAAAAACAAGGAAAAAATATATGAGAAATATAGTAACTCAGAATGTGAACTAATAGCGGTAGAATTTGAATCTGAAAAATTGATGAACATAGTAATATATAGACCTCCTAATACTAAAGAGTTTGACTTAATAATTGAAAAAAATTGGATGATATATGTAGAAATCACAAGGACTGACTATTCTCCTATCTGGTGACTTCAACTTTCCTTTCGTAGAATGGAAAGAACGAATAGGAGATGGTTGTACTTATACATATAAAAAAGAGAGTAATAGTAGTGCAGAAGAGGTAAGAAGGCAATGTTTGAAAAGCTATTAGATATGCTACTAGAATACAACATTCAACAAATAAATCACCTGCCAACAAGAAAGGTAAAATACTTTAGACCTAGTATTTGTGAACGAGATGAATTATGTTAAAGAAATAATAGTTTATAATGCGAATATTTCAGACCATAATGTCATAGAATTAACAGTTCATTCCAAAGCAAGTGAAATAGAGATAAGCAAGAAATGAAAAAGTGGGAAGGATATGGAAAATACAACTTCTACAGTAAAAATATAAAATGGTCAGAAATTAATGAAGAATTAAACAAGATTGGGATAACATTTTCGTAAGTGATGACATAAGGGTAAATACGGAGATATTATATAAAATATTGGAGAAAAATAGTGGAAAAATATATACCGAAGAAGAAAAGTAAACATCATTCATGCATACCAAGAGACAGAAGGATCTTGTTCCAGAAAATCAGAAAGTGGAAAAAAGGTCTTGCAAAAGAAAAAAATGCATGGAAAGGTTATAGAACTAAAAAGTAAGATAGAAAATGCAGAACAAAAGATTATACAATCAAAAGAAAATGAAAAACGGGACTTGGAAGAAAAAACCCTATTAAATATCAAGCAAAACCCCAAGCTATTATACTCATATGCGAAGAAGATGAATAAAAGAAGAATAGAAATAAATAGGCCCTCTGAGAATTGAAGGGAGATTAACGAATGAAAAAAAGGAAATTTGCAACATACTGGCAGAACGATATAAGAGAGAATTCACCCCTAGAATAGATAATGAAGATAATGATATAGAAGTAAGGGATGAAAATAGTGAATATTTAGCTGACATAGATATTAATGAAGCTGATATTGTGCAGCTATTAATGAAATTAAAAATGGAGCTACTGCAGGGCCTGATGGAATACCTGCTATTTTGTTAAAGAAAGTAGTTCATTCTATCGCAAAGCCACTTGCAATATTATTAAGACAAAGTGTAGATACAGGCAAGATTTATGATGAGCACAAATTAGCATATATTACCCCTACTTTCAAAAGTGGATCAAGACTAGAGGCAAGTAATTATAGGCCTGTGAGTCTAACATCACATATTATGAAAGTGTATGAAAGGGTAATGAAGAAAAATATTATGAAACATTTAATAAAAAATAATTTGTTTAATAAAGGACAACATGGTTTCGTACCCGGAAAAAGTACACAACCCAACTGTTAGTCCACCGTGAGAACATATTCAAAAATATGAAAAGCGGAAATGAAACAGATGTGGTTTATTTAGACTTTGCAAAGCTTTGATAAAGTAGACCATAATATATTAGGCGAAGAAATTAGAAAAACACAATATCGTGGGATAAAGTAGGAAGATGGTTAAAAGAATTTTTACACAACAGAAAACAGATAGTTATTGCAAACGACGAGAAATCGGATGAAGTCAAGGTAATATCCGGTGTGCCGTAAGGTACGGTGTTAGCTGCAATACTGTTTGTTATTATGATTGAAGACATAGACAATAATGTGAAGGATTCGGTAGTGAGTAGTTTCGCAGATGACACAAGGATAAGTAGAGAAATTACTTGTGATGAAGATAGGAACGCTCTACAAAGAGACCTTAACAAAGTATATGATTGGGCAAGGTAAATAGGATGGTATTTAACTCTGATAAATTTTAGAATCAAATAAATTATGGAGACAGAGAAAGAAAGCTATATGCATATAAGGGACCTAATAATGAGACCATCACAAATAAGGAAGCAGTTAAAGACCTTGGTGTGATGATGAATAGGAAACATGTTATGCATGATCAAATAGCAACTCTGTTGGCAAAATGTAAAGCAAAAATGGGAATGTTGTTACGGCACTTCAAAAACAAGAAAAGATGAACACATGATTATGCTTTATAAAACATATGTTCGTAGTCCACTGAATATTGCAATATGATATGGTACCCACACTATCAAAAGGATATTGCACAAATAGAGAGTGTACAAAGGTCCTTTACAGCTAGAATAGAAGAAGTTAAGGACCTAGACTACTGGGAAGGGAAAGACGACAATTCTTAAAACATTATAGGTCTAGTTAAGGAAAGTAAGAAGAGCGGAACGCTACACATGATAATTCAGGCATGGAAACAGATAGAAGGAATAGCAGAAAATATCATGGAACTAAAAATATCAGAAAGAGCAAGCAGAGGTAGATTAATAGTGCCCAAAACTATAACCAGGAAAAATAAATGGAAAGCACACAGGACATTAATCCACTACGCACAGCATGTTCGATAATGCAGCGTCTATTCAATGCGTTGCCAGCTCATCTGAGGAATATATCAGGAGTGAGCGTAGATGTGTTTAAGAATAAGCTCGACAAATATCTAAAACTGCATCCCAGAACCATCCAAGAATTGGAAGATGCAAATATACCGGAAGATGTACTAGCAACTCTCTGGTAGACATTAGAGGTGCCTCACACTGAGGGACCTGGGGCAACCCGAACAAGATGTAAGGTCTGTAAGGTAAGGTCTCTCTCTCTCTCTCTCTATATATATTATATATATATATATATATATATTTTTTATATATATATATATATATATATATGTGTGTGTGTGTGTATATCTATACTATATATATATATAGATATATATATATATATATCTATATATATATATATATAGTATATATATATATATATATATATATATATATAATATATATATATATTGTACATATATATATATATATAATATATATATATATATATATATATATATATATAATATATATATATATATATATATATATATATATATATATATATATGCTTTTAAAAAATCACAGTATATGCACGTGACTTCATAAAATAAGCGAATACCACGGGAAATGATAGACAGGAATCCAAGCGCTTTCGTCTTTATTCAGACATGGTCAAGGAGCTACTAAAGTACAATCGGAGAGGAAGGCCTCAGGTACAAACAAGATCAGGAATACCAGATGGTTAATTATCAAAAGGGTAAAAATTAAAAGGGATAATCCAGGATTATCGGATATCACACGGTCACAAACTTAAACAGATTCTGACCATAACCGAAATTACAAAGTATCTTTACAGTCCAAAACATGTAAAAACTGAATATATTAATTTTGTTGCTTATATTTATCTACAACTTTTTTCATTATGAAAGCATCAAGTTTAAATAAACCAAGACTTTAATTTAGAACATTTCTATTATTTGACTTGATAAAACAAGATTCAATGATATTCCTTTTAACTGTGTCATTACATGGGACTAAGGCTCTTGCTTGACTCCAGTTAATAGGATGGTCTAAATCTCTCATATGTACAAATAATGCATTCGATATTTGCCCAGTTCTCACAGAATATTGATGTTGCTTAAGACGCTGTGAAAGAGATTTGCCAGTCTGTCCGTAATAGATTTTATCACACTTTTTGCAAGGAATTTCATATATGCAGCCTGGAAGATCTTTAGGAGAATTTTTGATTACTAAACTCTTGACATTAATATTACTGAAAACAACATTTATGTTAAAAAGCTTTAAAATTCTAGGAATATCTAAAAACCTTTCATCATAAGGTAATTTTAGGATATTATGCTTACTAAATTCAAGTTTGTCATTAGTTGAATAAAATGTTTTTCTAGCTCTTTTCCATGCCACATCCACAAAAGTCCTTGGGTATTTAAGTTTCAATGCAATATCATAAATAGTTTTAATTTCAGCGTCAATAAACTGCGGGCTACAGACACGTAAAGCCCTTAGGAACATCCCAGAAAAAACAGAGAATTTAACATTTTGATGGTGATTGGAGTAAGTATGAACAAAAGAGGCAATATTAATTGATTTTCGAAAGACTGAAAAGGTGTGAAATTTCTATCATTTCTATGGACAGTTACATCAAGAAAATTCAAATTACAATTTCTTTCTTCCTCTACAGTAAATTTTATAGAAGGGACTAAATTATTGAGATTATTAAGGAATTCCTGGAGGTTTTCGTGAACTGGCCAAATACAGAATATATCATCCACGTATCTAAACCAAATAACTTTTTGGGGCAAAATTCTTGGTAAGAGTTTTGTCTCAAAAATTCCATGTAAATATTGCTAAGGACAGGAGATAAGGGATTACCCATGGCCATGCCAAACTTTTGTACAAAAAAAATTCCCCATTGAAACAAAATTTACTACTCTTTGATACATAACCTTATGAGACTAATGAGAATTTTCTACACTTAAGGGAATGTCATGACGCTCTAATTCCTCTTCCAAATATTCAAGTAAGTCATCTACAGGTACTTTTGTAAATAAAGAGACAACATCAAAACTAACCATATTAAAATCATAATTCAAATTTAAACTATTCAATTTGTTTATAAAATCAACATTATTTTTAACATTCGTGTTAGAAATATTTCCTACCAAAGGAGTAAGAATTTTTACAAGCCATTTAGATAAATTATACGAAACTGAGCCCACTGAACTAATGATTGGTCTGATAGGGTTATTGATTTTATGTGTCTTGACTAAACCATACATGTAAGGTAGGGAGGCGCATTGCGGTGTAAACTGTTTAATTAAATGGTCCAAGGCCTTCAAAATGGATTTAATTTGTTTATTAAAAGTGGGAGTTAACTGTCTGTGTAGGGTCAGACCTCAGTTTCGTATAAGTATCAGTGTCATTTAGCAATGTCATTATTTTACTTATATAGTCACTTTCATTCATAATTACCACTGCATTAGATTTATCTGCTTTTGTCACCTTCACTGTTTCGTCTTCTTTAATTTTCTTAACTGATACTTATACGAAACTTTTGATAATTAACCATCTGGTATTCCTGATCTTGTTTGTACCTGAGGCCTTCCTCTCCGATTGTACTTTAGTAGCTCCTTGACGATGTCTGAATAAGACGAAAGCGCTTGGATTCCTGTCTATCATTTCCCGTGGTATTCGCTTATATAATATATATATATATATATATATATATTATATATATATATATATATATATATACACATATATATATATATATACATACGTATATATATATATATATATATATATATATATATATATATATATATACATATATATATATATATATTACTATATATATATATATATATATATATATATATATATTATATAGTATATATATATATATATATATATATATTATATATATATATATATATATATATATAATATATATATGCATTAATGTCATTATTATCTGTACTCTTGCCATTGCTTCTTGAGGCACAAGTATGAAATTTTCAAGAACCTAGTCTTCAGCATTGTTCTCCAGATTGGTAACTGCTTGTTGATGATTACTCTCTTCACGAAATCTAGAACCTTTAAAATCATTAATATAATTTGCCTGATATGATCTGTTTACCAGCCTAGTTAATTGCGAGCCGGGAAAGTAGTGACATGATATAAGAGATAGGATTTTGTATAATGGTGTTTCATTACAAAGGGAAAATAGTACTGATTACTACTAAATGTAAAGAATAGTTAACACTGAGAGATGTGAAGTTGCTTAGAGTTGGTATCAAGGTTAATATATGTAAAAGGAGTGACCTTTATTATTTTAAATTCATATTGATATGTTGGTGAAAAGTTTGTTAAAGAGAAGCGTGAACGAGGACATGGAAGACCCAGAAATCACAGAATAGTTGGTGTGACATAGGTATTAGAAAGATCCTTGGCATGCAAGAGTGCAAGATAAGGGGAATTGGCGTAATATCGAAGTGTTTACTGGAACGCGTCCACTAACGCTTAAGCAGTTAAAGGCATACATGTGGCATTGACTGTCGATTTGTATTTTCTTTAAGAGCCCACACCCTTGTTGCGGGAAACGGATTAGTGTGTATATATATATATATATATATATATATATATATATATATATATATGTATATATATATATATATATATATATATATATATATATATATATATATATATGTATATGTATGCCAGGTGTTTCGAAATTAGAGCTCTCCCCTCCACAGAACAAATGGAAAGTTATGAAGTTTTCTGCTATAGCCTATCTCCAATTACATTATCTTAAGTTTCTATTAAGCTATTTTTCATTTTACATTTCTTGTATTTTTAGACTGAGTGACGGAGTTGGGTACAGCCATGGCTAACGACTCAGAGGAAATCAGATGGATTGACCGAATCCAGGCTATCACCTTCAGAGAGGCCAGGGATGTTGGCGCATCCTTCATTTCATGTTCCTAGATAGCGAATACATTAAAAGAGATGAATCCTTTGTTAAAAGAAACGAACAAATATCCATATGACTGTCATCGCGAAAAGAGTGAGAATCTTGGAAGGCCTGAGGTCCTTTCTCAGGAGTCAAATGACATCATAGCTTAGGCAGCGGGTAGACCAAGAAAGTCTTTACGTAAATTGGCACTTAACTAGAAACAAAAAGGGGAAGAAGAGAAGTTATAGTGCTGTGTATCGTA
Source organism: Macrobrachium nipponense (assembly GCF_015104395.2). Lineage (NCBI taxonomy): Eukaryota > Metazoa > Arthropoda > Malacostraca > Decapoda > Palaemonidae > Macrobrachium > Macrobrachium nipponense. The sequence goes on along the minus strand of NC_087202.1, from coordinate 34,705,618 downwards.
AGTTGAAAAATCTGATATCAAGCCTTTTCATGTTATCAGTAAGCTCAACATCACTCAGCAACAGAGAGAAGACCGTGCATGGTTTTGTGGTTCATTTCTTAAAGATTGGGATGAAGCTGACTTTCTCCATGTGCCGCATCAGATTAATTCTTCATTTACACAGTCAGGAAGCCAAATCATAAATATAACATCATTTTGGCTGCAAAGTTGGATGATATCAGTGATGACGTACGCTATCACCAAGTTGTGAAATTTCCATACATACAAATATATATATATATATATATATATATATATATATATATATATATATATATATATATATTTTCACAGATATTAAGTCACAAATTTTGTTTAATATCTAACTTACTGTATCTCGTCGATAACTTACTCCCAAGGGAAAATTGAAAATTTTAAGTGTTTCGTCACCAGTAGGATTTAAACTCCCGCCTGGTTTGTAAAAGCCGAAGGTACAGTGAATATGACCATTGAGTCAGCAATTATCAACTATAATTCCCTTGGGTGTAAGTTATTCCCAAGGTAAGGTGAATAGGATATTAAACGAAATATGTGACTTAATAGTAGCGAGTATAGAAAATTTCAGATATATATATATATATAATATATATATTATATATATATATATATATATATACATATTATCCGAACTACAAATGTCCTTTTATATCTAATTCGATCTGCCTCGGAATTGATATATTTCATATATGTAAACCGAAGGGGAATTTTTTAGTTGATAATAATTTCGTCCCCTCATGGGATCGAACCACTGTCCAGCGGGACAGGGACGAAATCAAGACAACAGTGACGTTAAAATTCCCCTTCGGTTTATATTTATGAAAATATATCAATTCCGAGGTTAACGTCACTGTCGTCTACATTTCGTCCCTGTCCGCTTGACGGTGGTTCGACCCATGAGGGGACGAAAATTATTATCAACTAAAAAAATTCCCCTTCGGTTTACATATATGAAAATATATAATTTCCAAGGTAGGGTGAATTAGATATTAAAGGACATTTGTGTCTCGAATAATTTATAGGAATCACGGTGATGTGATAATTATTGATATACGTATATATATATATATATATATATATATATATATATATATAGGATATATATATATATATATATATGTAATCTGAAATTTTCTATACTCGCTACTATTAAGTCACATATTTTCGTTTAATATCCTATTCACCTTACCTAGGGAATAACTTACACTCAAGGGAATTACAGTTGATAATTGCTGACTCATTGGTCATATTCACTGTACCTTCGGTTTTTACAAACCAGGCGGGAGTTTCAATCCTACTGATGACGAAACACTTAAAATTTGTAATTTCCCTTGGGTGTAAGTTACATACATACACACACACACACACACACACACACACACACACACACACATATATATATATATATATATATATATATATATATATATATATATATATATATATTATGTGGGAAAAAACCCTCATGTATTTCATACGGTAAGCGTGGACACGAAACGGAAGGCAGACCCCCACACCCACTACACAGACAGGCTCTCTCTCTCTCTCCCGGCAATCACCCCATCTCTCTCTCTCTCTCTCTCGGCAATCACCCCATCTCTCTCTCCTCTCCCTTCCCTTTTCTTTCTCCATTCTAACAGGTAATGAAAATGAGAGAGTTGCATCATAACATAACGTTTATTTACAATAACTAAATCAATTAACTAAGTAATCCAGTCTTACAGACTAACTTAAAACAACTCATTGTCAAGTCACCCAAAAGGTCACACCTTTCCCTGGGAACTCTGTCCCACCGAAATCCAGAACCGTCTGCCAAAGATACAGAACACATTCCGGTAAGTACACACACAAGTTTAAAGACAAAGTTAATAAAATGGAACATCTTACAAGATATCAAACAAGCCACCCCTTTGGCTAAAGTAAAGGTAACACTTACCCATTCCCAACCGGAATATCACTCACTGATAAATAAAAACACTTTGGCATCTGCCATCATGGCTTCGCCTTCCTCCCCGAATGTCTGTGCAAGTCTTCCCATAAACTTGGCATTATGAATAGAAGAGGCGCACACGCACATACGAATGCACACTTCGACAACGCCTCGCGGTTCTAGCTGCATCTAGTTTCACAAAGGCACTTTGGGAAGAGTTCATAAACTGTCGTACATTGACTTCCTGAACTAAGCATTTTTATCTCACGCCATCCCCTAGAAACTCATTGATCAGCTACTCTCAGGTCGTTATCTCTGCACTGTCCTCCACATTCCACAGGTTACAGAGAATGCACGAACAATACATTATTAATCAAAACCCTATGTCTTACAGATTGCTCGGCCTCGCACCTATATGCTAGCTCCCGCCTAGCAAAATTGCTTATACAATATAAAACATTGGCCGGCTTAAAACAAAACAAGTAAAACTGCACGTCTCTGGCATTATAAAATAAAGTCTTATCACGCTTTATCTCCCAATAACACAAGACGCATTTTCTCTCATATTTTCTGCATTAGGATTCTTGAATATCACTCTTCGCTTGTCTGCAAGTAGCTGAACAGACAGTAGACTGTAGCAACTGTAGGAAGACGGAATGCCTCCCTCATCGTAGAAGACTCTCACGGCTTCTTGTAGATCCCCAAAAAAACACGCTGTAGAATTCTCTCGAACACCCATCATGGAAATACTTGTAATCACCCTGGGGTAAAATAACAGCAACCTCTCTTCACGGCTGGTGGACGTCTTGCTGGAGTCGGGGACGACTTTTTGGGCGTTAGTATGTCAGTCAGGTCTTTGGTCAATCTAAGAAAATTAACCCAAACATACTACCTCTATCAAACAACGATCTCAAAAAGGTCAGAAATACTAACTGAACGTCTCCCAATTAACTCCCTTAAATATGACCACTAAAATGATAAGTCATTATCACAACTCTCTAAGAAAAAGAAACATCAAGTTCTCCAACTCAATTCTCCAAACTCGCACATCAGCACACACACAACTCAGAAATCACAGCAACTCCACGGAATTCTGCACTCACACTTCGAACTCGAATGTGCTCACAAGAAAAAAAAAAGAAAAAATTCGTAACAAGCCCAAGAAAGAAAAGAATCACGTAACACCCAGACCCAAAAATGTTCTCTCAAGTTCTGACAACCCACAAAATCAGTAAAAATCTCCAACTTTTAACAGCAAAAACCCCTCTACTGCTCAATAATTAATCACAATGAGACTTAATGTCAAACTCCCATTTCGTAAATAGCAACCCTCGAAAAATCACATCTCCCGGTAAAATCAAATCTCCCGTCCAAAAAAGAAATGTTATTTAAGCTCAATCCCCAAATCATATCTCTCATAGGAAAAGGAAGAAAAATAATAAAAAAAAAAAGAATAATCACAAGCAGATTTCCCCAATCACCAAAATACATAATACATGTATAATATGCATAACTCCCGCGTTTTCCCCAAGAAATGCTCCATGTAAAGTTATGGAATTTGCCAGAAAGCAAACTCTCACACATGCGCTTTCGTGAAATGCTATAGCTAACATTTCCAGATATTGCAAAAAATTCTGATCTGTCACCATCAGAAGAAAAGAATCAGCACACGGCTCATCACATCGCTTGTCAGCAGAAAAATCACCTGCGGACGCATGCTCAAACAACAGCACAAAAATTGTCCAGTCAGACACGTAAGTTTGGAAACTCATGATTCTCAAGAAAAAAGGTCTAACTGACACATTTCACAGAATTAACTCCAGGATATGACTAATGTGCACAAAAATTTGTCACTAGAAGACTTATTCTCTCAACATGACTTTTCCCCAAATTATATTTCTCCAAGAATAACACACTTGTGAACATGAAAAATGCACACACATCTCCAAATGACTCGTAATGCAGTAATGCCACTTCTCTCTAAATAGTCACGAAATCAAAAAAGAGAACCACAGAAAACTTCTCTTTGCTCAAAAAAACTCCATAACCACAAAAAAAAGAGAGTCACCCGCCCAAGATTAATTCCAACTCCATTATGAGACATCATATCAATAATAACGCCACTCCGGTTATAGAAATATTTCCTCCATTTGGTTAATAACCAACCCCCTATATTATTCTCTTATTTCTCCAAAGCCACATGTCAGTAGAAAAAAAAAAAAAAAAACACCACTCCAAGAATAGAGAATAGTCACCTCTATTTCGGCAAATACAAAATATTTACCTCTATTTCCACAATAACTCCATGTGGAACAAAACAAGGCTCCAAATAATATATCTCCAAAAAATGTGCACTCAAGGCATCTAACTCACACACTCCCAAATATTGCCCCATAATCTCCAAATATGTGTCTCCATTTGCAACAAAGATGGCTGCAAAATAATTGAACTAAACATAGCTCATACCACATTGGCAAATATCAAAAATGGCCAAAAATATATATCTCCCATATATTATATCTCAAATATAACTCAAAATAATATATACCTCCAATTATCCTCAAAATAATATATCTCAATTATAACTCCAATTCTCCAGAGAATAACTAAATGTTATAGTAAAAAACTATAAAAACTCACTCCATTTAGCATAACTGCTAAAAAAAAGGGCAAAAACTCGGCAAATAAAACTGTCTAGAAAGTTCTAGAAAAAAACCACCAATGTGCCACAAGTCATTATAACAGAACTCCAAATTCACAGTGTCTTAAGCAAAGACTTCCCCATATGCACTACGACATAAGCCACTAGAAAACTTAACCAAGTTTCCTATCTCTCACAAAGTTGTCACAAATACAACCAAGGGTATTGTGCAAGAAAACTCACAATTTCTGGAACACAAATATCCAGAGAAAAAATGTAGTGCCATTATGTATGCATTCAAAACATGCAAGAAATTCTCCCCTATATTACTCTATAGCATCAAATAGCTAAAACACGAACACTTTCTCTTAAATGACTCTAAGTCACGAACTGAGATAATATTCACACTAACTGGAGAGAAAAACACAAATTCAAAATTCACCCATGGTAAAAAAACTTGTGTCAGCGATGGCTAACTTCCAAAAAAGGAGAAAAGAAAAATCAACGGCACCATTAACTATCTCCCGTAACTCACCAGATGTCAAGCAATTATCTGCTGAACTCATAAAAAAAAAGAAAAAAAAAACTAAAACAATGTGTTGTTAGTTCTTCCCATAATCACAAAAGATTTCACCTCCCTTGATAACATTAAAACACCCACGTATTAGTAAAAAAAAAATCAGTATCAGAAATATCATTATCACAAAATCACCAAAAAAAAAATTGCTATCATCAAAATCATCAGTATCAGTACAAAAATTATCACCAATGTTAATGCTTGTCCATTCTCCAAAAATTCAGCAAAAGTTCAGCAAAATTCCACACAATTCACCAAGATTCAGCCAGATTCATCAAGATTCAGCAAAACTCATCCCCGTGAATCACTGAAATATTCTCCAAAGAAAAATTACAAAAACTCAACAAATAATTAAACACAAGATTCTCCCATTAATTCATTGTAATAATTCTCCTTGAATAATTATCTGTAATAATTATTGACTATCTCCCCATGAAATATCTCAAATCTCTCGCAAAACAATTCTCCCGTAATGATAATTATACTTAGGCAAACCTCCCGTGACACATCTCAAGTATAACAATTATTAATAATAATAATAATAACTCTCCAAAGCAATAATTCTCTTGCAAAGATTTCAAGTAAGGGTGAAATTCAAATAGCATACCACAGTATTGCTGAATCCTATGACATACAATTTCTCCAGCATGCAACACCATGACATAACACCATTGCCACACAACACAGATACAACACCAATCATCGGCATTTCAAAGTAATTTCTCCGACACAATAAAAAAATAATCTGTGTATCCCCCTTATATTTGTGTCTTTCAAGGCACAAAGAAACATATAACACATCCCGTGCATGTTAACTACTTTTCCCCTCATTTTCGGAAAAGAAAAATCTCTTTATTTCCTTTTCTCTTCATCCAAGAGAGAGAAAAAAAAAAATCTCTTTTCTTAAAAAAAGACTCTACGGGCATTTCACTTCATCAACTAATCAATCAGCTATATCTTAGCATCCAATGTCAAGGCCAGACCCATCTCCAACACTAAGAAAAAAAAAGGAAAAGGGGGAATTCACCCACATGAGGAAAAAAAAAAAAAAAAAAATTCTCCCCCCCTGAGAACAACCCCTCAGTCAAGCGGCAGAACAGCCCGACGGCAGACAGTCCCGAGCATACCAGTAGTATCCCCCATCTCGCAATACCCTCCCCTGCACTATCTCTCGAGTGAGGCTAGTGGTACCCATGCAACTACCCTCCCAAGGGATGCCCGTACACCCTCGCAATGCAAGGCGCCTCTCTGCAGAAATATGCTGAGCCCTTAAAATTGTGGCGCTCTGTGTCACTAAGCCAAATATGCTTATATAAGCACAGTTCCCATGCATAGAAAATACACTCCTATGTTTTAAACAAAGACGAATGCATACGTCTATTATAAACACGTGCAAATAAAGAAAAACACTTCACTATGGGGAAAGAAAAAATTGTTTTGACCTCTTGAACCAATCCCATAACCCAGAATATTTAAACAAAAACCCACTCCTTTTTGATAAACAATAGTTCTTAACACTCACCACTCCATAATGGGAAAAAAGAACTCGAAATTCTTCGTAAAAACGCGGTAGTGATATAACACGACCGCCGCACAGGTATCTCGGAACCACTCGTCATTGCACAAGCAAAAGTCACACTGGGTGCGCTCACTGCTTCAGGCTGACTCCCTGGGAAAAATGCTGAGTCCCATAAAAATCCTTCCCTCCCTTTAGCACAGTTAATCAGACAGACATTTTCTCATTTTTTCCACTAAGTAACTGAAAACTAACAGTTTAACGATTTTCCACAATCCCACAAAGCTTTGTCGTTCGAAAACTATCGCTAAGTCACGGGCCCCTTTTTATTTTTCTAACTGGCCACTCATATCTCTTCATTGGCGTTCCTAGGCATAGAAAAGCAAGAAAACTTTCTATATCCCCTTTTTAACCGCTGACACCACTATTATGTGGGAAAAACCCTCATGTATTTCATACGGTAAGCGTGGACACGAAACGGAAGGCAGACCCCCACACCCACTACACAGACAGGCTCTCTCTCTCTCTCTCCCGGCAATCACCCCATCTCTCTCTCTCTCTCTCTCTCGGCAATCACCCCACATCTCTCTCTCTCCTCCTCTTTCTCCATTCTAACAGGTAATGAAAATGAGAGAGTTGCATCATAACATAACGTTTATTTCTACCAATAACTAAATCAATTAACTAAGTAATCCAGTCTTACAGACTAACTTAAAACAACTCATTGTCAAGTCACCCAAAAGGTCACACCTTTCCCTGGGAACTCTGTCCCACCGAAATCCAGAACCGTCTGCCAAAGATACAGAACACATTCCGGTAAGTACACACACAAGTTTAAAGACAAAGTTAATAAAATGGAACATCTTACAAGATATCAAACAAGCCACCCCTTTGGCTAAAGTAAAGGTAACACTTACCCATTCCCAACCGGAATATCACTCACTGATAAATAAAAACACTTTGGCATCTGCCATCATGGCTTCGCCTTCCTCCCCGAATGTCTGTGCAAGTCTTCCCATAAACTTGGCATTATGAATAGAAGAGGCGCACACGCACATACGAATGCACACTTCGACAACGCCTCGCGGTTCTAGCTGCATCTAGTTTCACAAAGGCACTTTGGGAAGAGTTCATAAACTGTCGTACATTGACTTCCTGAACTAAGCATTTTTATCTCACGCCATCCCCTAGAAACTCATTGATCAGCTACTCTCAGGTCGTTATCTCTGCACTGTCCTCCACATTCCACAGGTTACAGAGAATGCACGAACAATACATTATAATCAAAACCCTATGTCTTTACATATATTATTATAGATATATATATATATATATATATATATATATATATATATATAAATGTATGTATGTATGTATGTGTGTATATAGTATATATAATATATAATATAATATAATATAATATAATATCCAAATGTTCTATGTCGTACTTCTCAGGAATGACGTAAGATCAACAATGAAATGGATGTCATAAAACATAGCCTTTAGCTTTCGTACAACTGTCATGTCTGGAAACAAAGTAAAGCAGGAAATCGTACACACAATAACCATTACACCAGAACTTCTTTTACAAATTAGAGAGGTAGAACCTTCCGGTCCTCATAAGCATCTGTGGATGAGATTATTGTGCCCCAAGCGATATTCTTGAAGCCAGTTGATGTGGGTAGGTACTCATTCACAATTGGGTCAGTTAGTGGGAGGCTGGCCGTGAGCGAACCACGGGGCATGTGAACGAAGCCTGTTTTTGATACTTGTGATTTATCCGTCTTAGTCTAATTTTTTTTATTTTTTTTTTACTTATTTATTTAATTTTTAATTACATAACGGCATATTTCCGGCGTCGATGACCTAAGGTGTTGGGACGCCATGGTAATTTTTTGCATCAATCAATCAATCAATCAATCTAATGTCGATTAATCCTAGACGTTCTGCAAGGTCATATGTTAACTTTTTTTTTTTTTTGGCAGTCATTGAACAGTTCAACTTGCTGCGTCATTCAGTTCCCTTGATCAAAATAGCTGGTAATCTTGTGAGTCTGGAAAAGGATTAATATCTTTCACATCATATGCTATATGAACTTTTTAAAATAAATGAATTCGAAAATTCAACTATCAAGTAAAAACTTCCTTTGCATTGCGATTGGATCGTGTATTAGTTAATGAGACTTTTGGCCTGGGAGAATTACAGATTTTATTTCAACTGAGGGAAAGCACAAGGTAGAACCATTAGAAGGAGTATTTCGATAGAAGAGCCTTCAACCCCCCACCCCTACCCCCACCCGGAAGATGATGATGATGATGATAATCAGGGATAGAAGCAGACGGCAACTGTTCCCACCACCAGACTCAGTCAGTGCGGCCTCGACCTCGTAGTAGTGTGGTGTGCTGACGGTGGCTTCCTCGGCCCGTGGTTCTGTTGCACACTCACTTTGCCGACGACTTCTGCAGCCGTCTCGCTTATCGCAAGAGTTGGCGAGGAACACAACATTTGTACGCGAGTTCCTGTATTGTAGCAAATAGTTGAAATGGAAGGAGTATGATAGATTAGTTCGTATAAATTAAAATTCCATTCTAAATAAATGTGAATGTGGTTATGAAATCATGAAAAACGGAAATTTTAAATTACCGGCTACTAAATAACGATTTGTTTCAAGTTGATTAAAAATCAAACGTTCTTAATCCTTCCAGAATTGCTCGTAAGATCATTTTTATCAGCAAGTTAAGTGCTATAAAGATTAATTTTTATTAACGTTATCCTGTCTTCAAAATAAAACCAAGTCACGATACTGGGAAAACAGGTGGAACGGGAATTCCTTACGAAGTTCGAAGTAGACCTCGAAGGAGTGTTTTCGCAGACGTAATCTGATCATCTTTGATATTTGGCATCATTAACAAGTTCCTCATCATCAGCTGACCATGAACACGCTACAGCTGTCGTTCTTCGTATCTCTTATGATACCCGGTAAGTGGAAGCACCAAGTGGAAGCCGGTCTCCTGTGTGCGGAGATCTTCCATGTAAAAGTTCTCTTTTAATCAGTTGACCTTTTATGCCTGTGCAGTTTGATTCAGTGTCGGTCAGTAAGGTGTTCTGTAATTATGTTTTCTTCTTCGTGGTTCTTTATATGTAGCTGAAAGGTAGCCCAAATCTATATGAGTATAGATAGATTCATACATACATACATACATACATACTACAGGCATGCATACATATACAATCCTCCACATACTAGGTATTGGTTCTTCTATTATTATGTTCCGCTCTTTGTGGTTATATGTGTAGCTGAAAGGTAGAGTAAATATATTTGAGAAATATATATTATATATGCATACATATGTATGTGTGTATTATAGATACATACTTATACATATGTCATTATATATACGCATACTTTATACTAGATGTATATATGTATATATATTGGTGCGTGTGGATTATGGATATATATACTTACTATATCTATCTATCTATATATATATATATATATATATATATATATATATATATATATATATATAGTGTGTGTGTTTGTGTGTAAAACAACAGGCACGGAGATTGCCGAACCATCTCTTTCGTGTTTATTACATTTTCATGAAGGTAATTCATACAAACCTTCAGTTTAAATATCAAGAAACATCTGAGACGACCCAAAACGAAGTAACAAGGAGACAAAGTAAGATCATTTGTCTTTTATCGTACGTCATCGCTGAGGTGTCTTGCTGTTTACGCTTAGCTTTTGTATCAGATGATGCTGAAAACTTATTTGAAACTCGAAAGGGTTGCGTCGACCAATGTAACGCTTTTCCTTTCTACCATGTTGTTGTCGTGAGACATAGCGTATTCAAGCATAAGCAATATATATATACATATATATATATATATATATATATATATATATATATATATATATATATATATATATATATATATATATACGTGGGTGCGTTTGCTTTTGATTTGAATTTACTCCACTCCATTTTTGTTAATTTAAAGAGAATTCCGTTTATGAAACGTCCTTATTTTAGCATATAAGAAAATTCTCTTGGAGCCTTGACACTTGGAAGACATATTACAGCCATAATTCGTAATAAGTTGTTGTATTTATACATAAGTTATATATATATATATATATATATATATATATATATATATATATATATAATCTATGTATAAAACAACATTATGATATATATGTATACCCACATGATATATAAATATATTTTATATATCTGTATATATACGTATATACATTCATACATCATATTAATTGTATACAATGAACAATGCTAGCGTAACGGATTTATGAAGGCAAGTATCATTTTTACGTAACGGGTTGGCATTTAGATAGTTTAAAGAGTAAAATTTAATGTATCATTTCGCATATTCTTGGAATGAAGATGAAAGCCTCAAATTCGCAGAGGTAAAATAGAAAGAGCGACACTTTAATAACGGAATTTGTGCGTTAGTAATAAATTACTACAAAGATAACATTTCTGTAGAAGTATTCAGTTAAGAGGATCATGTCCAAATTTTTTTCATGGGTTTTTTGAAAGCCTGTTCAATGCAAGAGTCGAATCAGTCATTTTGATGAGAACAACGAATTCTTTTGAGAATTGCCTCTCTCTCTCTCTCTCTCTCTCTCTCTCTCTCTCTCTCTCTCTCTCTCTCTCTCTCTGTGTGTGTGTGTGTGTGTATGTATATATATATATATATATATATATATATATATATGATATATATATGTATATAGATATATATATGTATATATATGTGTGTGTGTGCGTCTGTGTGTGTTTGTGTGTGTGTGTGTAAATGAATAAGAACCTTCATATTTCTAAAGTTGTCTGTTTCAAGCTGACAATAGACTCAAGTAACCCTGTGAAGTTGACAATAACAGTCAGACTTTGTTTTGTTACTGTCTCCAAAAATGATATAACCTTATAAAGCAGAACTGGCAACATAATGATCTCATGTGAAATCTCTGGAGTAATATTCTTCATTTTTCATTAAATAATTTTATGAATTTAAAGCTATCTTTAGTAAGTAGTCGTGCGGACTATTTAAAAGCCTTCCAGTGAACAGATTCTCCCCCACCGATGTAGATCATTTTCAGTGGACCCTGCAAACTTGCTCAAAGGAAGTGTATCATGAAAAAAAAAAAAATTCCAAATAGAATTTTGTGGGTCATGGAAAAAAGATTCCACCTGAAAGCTTTACCTGACAGCTTGCCGTAGAGCCCTCAGCTTTACATCGAGATTGCCCGGGGCGATGTTAATCACTTAAGCTGTACGCCAGAGAGGAAATTCATTGGTTTTATTATAAAGCCAACTAGAAGACTTTTCTGCTTAACAGAGAAATTACATAACGCAATAACTGCATCTGGCTCATGGCGATGATTAATATTGGCACTTTTGGCAAAGCGAAAGGAATACGAAACCATTTTGTTCATCGTGAGGTTGGTGATTGGTGTCATTCAACCATGAAACCAAATGGATTTCGTTTTAATGTACCTATTCTCACAATACCCAAACGAGTATGTATATGTATATATATATATATATATATATATATATATATATATATATATATATATATATATATATATATATATACTATACTATATAATCGACACAGCAAAAGGCACTATAGTACCTGCGCCCTTCCCCTGCCTACCATATATATATATATATATATATATATATATATATATATATATATATATATATATATATATATATATTGTGTGTGTGTATATGTGTATATATATATATATATATATATATATATATATATAAATAAATTAGTTACAATTCAAAGAGCTATGGGAAATACAATGATGGGAATAACACTGAGAGACAGAAAAAGAAATGAGCGTGGGCAGGACATATAATGAGGGTGTCAGATAATAGATGGACGAAAAGAATAACAGAATGGATCCCTAGAGATTGCAAACGAGCCACGGGAAAGAAGAGAAGACGATGGAATGACGAGCTAAGAAAATTTGCGGGTATAGAATGGTATAGAAAGACCATAAACAGAAGGGAGTGGAAGGACATGTCTTGCAGCGGACTAGCAACGGCTGATGGTGATGCTGATGATGATTATATATATATATATATATATATATATATATATATATATATATATATATATATATATATATAAAGGTTTTTTGCCACGAAGGAAAAAATGGAAAAGCGAGATAGCCACGTACTTTCGGTCCTGTTCGGACCCTCAGTAAAGGGTCCGAACAGGACCGAAAGTACTTGGCTATCTCGCTTTTTCATTTTTTCCTTCGTGGCAAAAAAACTTTATTTATACATAGCATCACGTTTTATATACTTCGTGATCAAGTTATTCATATATATATATATATATATATATATATATATATATAGTATATATATATATTCAAACACAAATGCATATCTATATCATTTTGTTTGTTTATGCATTTAAATTTATATAGTTCGTAGCTTGAGATTGATCGCAACCATTTTTGCACCGTTGTGGTTTTGTTTATAGTAAGTATTTATACCTACTGCTTATAACCAAACTGTGGTATTTTTAATTTATAATTTTCTACCAAAATACTAATCTCTATAAATTCCGTATATATCTGAATGAATATCCAACCTATACAGACTAAAGGTCATACCCTCCTCTGGCCCGTATCAATGCATATCAAATTTAAAAACCGCCGAGGCCAAGTCTGTTGGCATGATAATTCCAGAATCAGAGTACACTATGTCGACTTAACATCAAAGCGAGCAAGGAAGCCCATTATCAAAGCTTATGGGATTACTGTGCCTGTGCAGAAAGCAGGAGTGTGATGAGGAATTGGCTTTTGCTCAACAGAATTTTTGCAACCGTGTTTTACCTTTACACACACTCAAGCACACACACACACATATATATGATATATATATATATATATATATATATATACATATATATATATATATATATATATATGTGTGTGTGTGTGTGTGTGTGTGTGTGTGTGTGTGCAATTGTAGTAACCACAATGCACCCTTAACTTCTTGGATTCCTTAGAGCAAAGAATCCAAGAAGTTAAGAGGGCATTATGGCTATTACAATTGTATATGTATCTCGGTAAAAAAGTGACCAGTAGATTCTACACATATATATATATAGCAAAGTTAAACACTGTATCCGTGTTCTAATATGTTGTAGGAAGCCCACAAAAATTCGGAAAAAATTGAAAGTTTTTATTTAAGCTTTCGGAGAGTACATTCTCTCCCTCTTTCTGAAAGAGGGAGAGAATGTACTCTCCGAAAGCTTAAATTAAATAAAAACTTTCAATTTTTTCCGAATTTTTGTGGGCTTCCTACAATATATATAATATATATTATATATATATATATATATATATATATATATATATATAAAAAAAATACATATATATATATAGATATAATATTATATATATATATATATATATATATATGTATATATATATGTATATATATATAGTATATATATATATTATATATATATATATATATATATATGTAGACGTTTGTGTCTTTGTATATGTATATCTGTGTAGTGAAAATCCTAAATAAAATCTCAAACTTGTGGTTTTAATTCCACAATTCCATTCTGAAAGGGTAGAGATGAATATGGTGTAGCGCCTCCTTGCTGTGTGTAATGATGCAGAAAGGCTTTAGCCGGCAGCCATTTATTACCTGTTAATGAACAAAGAGAGAGGACTCTTCATTTCATTCAAATGACCCGTTAGATGTATACATGCAGCTATTCTGGCGTTGAAAGGTCTCGTTAATTTGACACGAAAATTCAACCAGTCGTTGTAGAGACATCCTCCAAACTAATGGTCCTACGTTTTGTTCTGTATTTGACGTTTATATAGTTTTATAACAACAATAAAACTGCAAAGATCTGAGAACAGTTGCTAATGTGCAACATCGTGTGCTTCGTATGTGGTGCTTGTGACAAATATTTGTGGTTGAGGTTTTATTTCTTTGTAGTCTATTAAGTTCTATGCATATTTCGTTAGTAGGTTATGGGGTCATACAAAAGGAAAACTTGGCTTAAACAACATACTTTTTTTCTTGTATAACTTCAACCAAAGCAGGTTTCCCTTCGTATATAAATGCAAGTTCCATTTACACACACACGCACACACATATACTTACATACATATACATATATATATATATATATATATATATATATATATATATATATATATATATATATATATATATATACGTATGTATATATATATATATATATGTATATATATATTGATTATATATATATATATATATATATATATATATATATATATATATATATGTGTGTGTGTGTGTGTGTGCGTGTTTGTGTATTCGCGTCCTCATTTGCCTAAGGACAGAATTAGATAACTGGTGGCTACCAATAATCACAAACAGAATATGAATACTTCCAGCACTGCGTACGTATACATAGTACATACATACATGTTATATGTATGTTGTAAAATTAAATATAATAAATATATATATATAATATATGGATATATATATAATAAGATACTAAGTATATATGTGTGTGTGTGTGTGTATACGCTGAATCGAACTCTTAATATATTTGCTATGTGCATTAGTAAAACAGTGACAGGGTTGAATCTCATGTATATTTAATATAGACAACTAGGATACTGATGTGGATTTTATGTAACTGAAATACTTTTGTCTGTCCTCTTAATATTTATGAAACAGTACACCAGCTCTGAAGTAAATTGCCCAGGTGTGTCCTTACTATCCACAATGAAATCATTACAAAATCTACGACACGGAGTATGAATTTTTATCATATATTTATTATGTTATAGATGTTTATGACAAGGATACCATTGAATTCTCTTCATAACAACGGCTATCGAGAGTTATTCGGATCTGAAATATTTTTTACTTTTTTATTGTTATTTATTTGTCTGTCTCATTCCTTAATGCCAGTGTACTAATCATGCTTATTTTGAATGAGAACCTATGAATAAGGTTCTACTCATGACAATAAGGCAGTAATGAACTGAAAAAGTGTAAATGACTCTCTCTCTCTTCTCTCCTCCCTCTCTTCTCTCTCTCGTCTCTCTATCTCTCTCTCTCTCTCTCTCTCTCTCGCTCTCTCTTCTTCTTATTATCCATGAAAGACCAAACATGACCAGAAAAAGATAGTGTTATTGCTTGCCACAATAACAATTTCTTGCATAAAACCAAAATGGTTATTGCGAAGTCTTACAGAAGACCAATGAACTAACAGTTTTTGTCTTTAAAATTTACATTTATTATTTTCCTTTTGTATAGATGATTCACTGTTCTTTACCTCTTTGTGCAAATGGACAAGATATGCAACTATATAACATTCGTCATAATCATTAGTAATTGCCTGGAATACACGAAATTACCAATTGTGCTTCGCTTGGAAAAATAATTAGGTATTTGTAAGCAAAATTGTATTTTAAAATGTAGGGACTAATGAGTAAAATAATCGTGCTTTCGCTTGGTAATCTCTTATGTTTATCAGGAATATCAGATATTTTTCGTCGCTGTTGATCTGCCTGGGAAGATAACAAGCATCATTAAAAAGTGGATGCATTTTTATGATCTTTACACTGAATACAGATTCATTTCTAGGAAGAGAAATCCTTACAACTACTGGACGTTTGTTAGGGAAGAGAAGCGATTGTAAAGGCGGCTTATGGATATTTACTGTTATGAAAAAGAACTGAAAGGCATTGTATTTTACGTACATAATAACATATATGTCATTCGAGGGCACATTCGTTCACCTTCCTTCTGTAGTTGATACCGAAGGAAATTAATGATAATGCCATGCTTGGGAAAGCAATACAGAAGCTTGATGGTACGAAAAGCACACAGGTAAATATATATCCCATGGATTCAACGAGGCCACACTTTTCATGTATAATGACTGTGATTGAATCTGTAGCAAATAAGTACATTATTATTATTTTTTTTCTTTCTTTTTTGGTCTATCACAGTCCTCCAATTCGACTGGGTGGTATTTATAGTGTGGGGATCCGGGTTGCATCCTGCCTCCTTAGGAGTCCATCACTTCTTACTATGTGCGCCGTTTCTAGGATCACACTCTTCTGCATGAGTCCTGGAGCTACTTCAGCCTCTAATTTTTCCAGATTTCTTTTCAGGGATCTTGGGATCGTGCCTAGTGTTCCTAAGATTATGGGTACAATTTCCACTGACATATCCCATATCCTTCTATTTCTATTTTCAGGTCTTGGTACTTATCCATTTTTTCCCTTTTCTTTTTCTCTTGAACTATGGTGTCCCATGGTATTGCGACATCAGTGAGTAATACTTTCTTCTTGACTTTGTCAATCAACGTCACGTCTGGTCTATTTGCGCGTATCACCCTATCTGTTCTGATACCATAGTCCCGAGGATCTTTGCCTGATCGTTTTCTATCCCTCCTTCAGGTTGGTGCTCGTACCACTTATCATTGCAAGGTAGCTGGTGTTTCTTGCACAGGCTCCAGTGGAGGGCTTTTGCTACTGAATCATGCCTCTTTTTGTACTGGTTCTGTGCAAGTGCCGGACATTCGCTTGCTATGTGGTTTATGGTTTCATTTTTCGTATTGCACTTCATTCATATGGGAGAGATGTTATTTCCATCTATCGGTCTTTGAACATATCTGGTTCTTAGGGCCTGATCTTGTGCCGCCGTTTTCATTATTCCTTCAGTTTTCTTCTTTAGCTCTCCCTCAGTAGCCATTGCCACGTGTCATCGCTGGCTACTTCTTTAGTCTGTCCCATGTATTGTCCGTGCATTGGTTTGTTGTGCCATTCCTCTTTTCTGTTTTTCATTTTCCTGTCTCTGTATATTTTTGGGTCTTCGTCTACTTTTATCAGTCCTTCTTCCCATGCACTCCTGAGCCACTCGTCTTCACTGGTTTTCATATATTGCCCCAGTGCTCTGTTCTCGATGTTGACGCAGTCCTCTATGCTTAATAGTCCCCTCCCTCCTTCCTTTCGTGTTATGTATA
>NC_087202.1:34680354-34682854 GCF_015104395.2 Macrobrachium nipponense | reverse complement strand
ATTTACCCACTCCGCCACCGCAAGAGGTGGTGGAGTGGGTAAATAGCTTCACTGACATCCTGGATTTGTATGGTGTCCTGGGTTCGCGACCGGGCGCCGACAATTCTATTATCGCCTAATAAAATTCCCCTTCGGTTAAGCATATATGAAAATATATTAATTCCGAGGTAGAGTGAATTAGATATTAAAGAAATTTGTATCACGATGTATGTATATGAATCACGGTAAATGGGAGATGACATATAATATAATATGATTATTATATATCTATATATGTAGAGAGAAGAAGAGAGAGGGAGAGAGAGAGAGAGAGAGAGAGGTAGAGAGAGGTACACACATATACATATACTATAAAAGCGATCAACGCGCATTCACTTTGAAACTGAAGCAAATTTCCGATTCACATCCAGATCGAAGCCAGTTGGTAGCGCCCTTGCCCTTCACACACACGCATATATATATATATATATATATATATATATATATATATATATATATATATATATATATATATATATATATATATATATATATATATATATATATATATGTATATATACATATATATATATATATATATATATATATATATATATATATATATATACACTGCAGTTAGGTGAATTTCTGTGCTTACCTTTTATATTACTAACCTTTCTTTTTCAGCGTTCGCTAAATTGTGAAGCCATTTTTTTTTCACGAGACATTTAGTGCGCTTCTTTATGTTTGTCTTTTCTTTGTTATCGTTCACCAGTGTTACTTCTGCAAATGATGACACCATCTGTAAAATCTAATTAGTCTTTGACCTTTGACCTTCTGGTAGTGAGTGGTCGTTAGGCGAAGAAGGGGTATTCTAATTCAGGTCTGTGGGAAACTTGCAATAACTCTCTCTCTCTCTCTCTCTCTCTCTCTCTCTCTCTCTCTCTCTCTCTCTCTCTCTCTCTCTCTCTCTCTCATCTTTTACCTTCTTATTTCTTTATATATATATACATATAGTATATATATATATATATATATATATTATATATATATATTTATGTGCATATTATATTATATTATAAAATGTGTAGTCTAAACCAGGTACATCATTTGGATTTATTTTTGTTTCCCTCAGGCTTGTATCTTATACTTTTACTCTTGTATTATTACTCTTTGTGTTAGATTTTTTTCAGCGGGCGTTAAACTGGGTTCATTCCGCAATATTCACAATTAAGCGGATTCATTGTACCGTTTCTGTTCTTTTGGGATATGCATTTTCTAATATTTTCTCTCTACACTCGTACTTGATCTTACCAATATTATCCGTACGTATTTTTTACTCGTTATATCTTTTATATAAGACAAAGGGATTTTCATTGTATATCCTAGTTATAAAACATAGTTGCTTTTTGTCATAGTGTTTTAGAATTTTTGCAGCTCCGACCAAGTCACCCACTGAAGCATAGTATTCTAAAATAGAAATAGTGAATTGTGAAATACAATAGACTGTGTTGTTCTCGAATTCATGTGATTTAAAAATACGTTTTATTTACCCGTCCCTGTGTTTTATTTTATTTTTTAAGCGTATGTGCTAGTTCTTAGACACGATTCTTTTTTTTTTTTCATTTTTCTTGAATCGCTGTTTTATGGTTATAGTTTTCTGAAAAGGAAACTTGTTCAGGCTTTGTCTTTCCATCCGCACTTTTTTTCTGTCCGTCCGCAAATCTTAGAAACTACTGAGGCTAGAGGGCTGCAAATTGTGATGTTGATCATCCATCCTCCATATATCAACCATTCCAAATTGCAGCCCTCTAGCCTCAGTAATGTTTATTTTATTTAAGGTTTAGTTATCCATAACCGTGCGTCTGGCAACGATATAGACAAGGGCACTACCAGGCCGTGGTTAAAGTTTCATGGGGCGCGTCTCATACATCATTATACCGAGACCACTGAGAGATAGATCTGTTTTCGATGGCCTTGATTATACGATGTACAGAAATCTCGATTACGCGAGGCAACTTGGGCGCATTCTTTACTTGTTTATTGTTAGCTTTGCTCCTGCAATTAGCAAAATCAAATATCTGCTTAAGAAATAGTTATGGTTAGGGTATTCTTTTGTTTACTGAATCTTTTAAATATTTCTCGTTGTTTGTTTTGCAAACATGGAGTTAGGGGGTTCATATACTTCCCAAATCGAAGAGCTATATTAATCTTGCTTAGGTTTCAGTATTTTCCTCTGATAAGATATTGCATATTTTACTTCATGTATAATTAAAATATTTGGTAAGCTCTTAAAGTGACACTCACTTCCTCGTCTTTCCAGCCAAGGTTTTCAGATTCATAGGTGATCCAGAATTCTCGACTTATTTCATAAATGTTTTAATGAATGTTACTCAAACGCTTCTCCTTTTGTTGTGCTATGTGTCGTTGTATTCCTTTCTTCTGAGATACAGAGAATTTGACATTTCTCTTGCGCCTGAAAAAATCCGAGGTGGAAAAGTTTATCTTTTCTACAGTCTGC
>NC_087202.1:34678741-34679854 GCF_015104395.2 Macrobrachium nipponense | reverse complement strand
GCAGACTGTAGATAAAACTTTTCCACCTTGGATTTTTCAGGCGCAAGAGAAATGTCAAATTCTCTGTATCTCAGAAGAAAGGAATACAACGACACATAGCACACAAAAGGAGAGCGTTGAGTAACATTCATTAAAACATTTATGAAATAAGTCGAGAATTCTGGATCACCTATGAATCTGAAAACCTTGGCTGGAAAGACGAGGAAGTGAGTGTCACTATAAGAGCTTACCAAATATTTCAATTATATATGAAGTAAAATATGCAATATCTTAGCAGAGGAAAATACTGAAAGGTAAGCAAGATTAATATAGCTCTTCGATTTGGGAAGTATATGAACCCCCTAACTCCATGTTTGCAAAACAAACAACGAGAAATATTTAAAAGATTCAGTAAACAAAAGAATACCCTAACCATAACTATTTCTTAAGCAGATATTTGATTTTGCTAATTGCAGGAGCAAAGCTAACAATAAACAAGTAAAGAATGCGCCCAAGTTGCCTTGCGTAATCGAGATTTCTGTACATCGTATAATCAAGGCCATCGAAAACAGATCTATCTTTCAGTGGTCTCGGTATAATGATGTATGAGACGCGCCCCATGAAACTTTAACCACGGCCTGGTAGTGCCCTTGTCTATATCGTTGCCAGACGCACGGTTATGGATAACTAAACCTTAAATAAAATAAACATTACTGAGGCTAGAGGGCTGCAATTGGGTATGGTTGATGTATGGAGGATGGATGGTCAACATCACAATTTGCAGCCCTCTAGCCTCAGTAGTTTCTAAGATTTGCGGGCGGACAGAAAAAAAGTGCGGATGGAAAGACAAAGCCTGAACAAGTTTCCTTTTCGGAAAACTATAACCATAAAACAGCGATTCAAGAAAAATGAAAAAAAAAAAAAAAAAAACTAAAAAAAAAAAAAAACAAAAAAAAAAAAGAATCGTGTTAAGAACTAGCACATACGCTTAAAAAATAAAATAAAACACAGGGACGGGTAAATAAAACGAATTTTTAAATCACATGAATTCGAGAACAACACAGTCTATTGTATTTCACAATTCACTATTTCTATTTTCGAATACTATGCTTCAGTGGGTGACTTGGTCGGAGC
>NC_087202.1:34671241-34673741 GCF_015104395.2 Macrobrachium nipponense | reverse complement strand
AAAGAAAAAAAAACATCTAAATAATGGCAAAATGAATCACACGAAAATTAAGGAGAGAGAACCTCCCGCATCAAGTGATTGCAAAACGAATTTCCTTGCTGCTGTTACGCTAAACTCTACGTTAGCATGAAAAATAACTAATTGCAACATGCACTTCATTGTTAAAATAACGATCATATTAGGCGAATTAACATCAAAGCTTGACAAGTTATCGAGATGCGTTCTACCTTACGCAA
Organism: Macrobrachium nipponense; assembly: GCF_015104395.2. Lineage (NCBI taxonomy): Eukaryota > Metazoa > Arthropoda > Malacostraca > Decapoda > Palaemonidae > Macrobrachium > Macrobrachium nipponense. The sequence continues at coordinate 34,673,505 of NC_087202.1, read as the reverse complement.
CCACCGAGTGGCCTTAGAGGATTTAATAATAATAATAATAATAATAATAATAATAATAATAATAATAATAATAATAATAATAATAATAATAATAATAATTAATAATAATAATAATAATAATTGAAAAAGGAACCCACAAAATCACCGTGTAACGTGTTTACTTCTAAGTATTTACATTTAGAGTGTGGAGTAAAATTAAATGTAAATGCTTAGAAGTAAACACGTTACAGTGATTTTGTGGGTTTCTTTTTCCATCTTCAGAAGAAAAATGAAAGAGGTGTTTGTAATAATAATAATAATAATAATAATAATAATAATAATAATAATAATAATAATAATAATAATAGACAGCATCAAGGAAATAGATACCCTAATCCAGACAGTAAGGATTGTATCTGGGGACATCAGGATGGAGTTTGGAATAGAAAAATGTGCCTTAGTCAACATACAAAAGGGCAGGATAACAAGGACTGAAAGGATAAAGCTACCAGATGGGAACAACATCAAACACATAGATGAGACGGGATACAAACACCTGGGAATGATGGAAGGAGGGGATATAAAACACCAAGAGATGAAGGACACGATCAGGAAAGAATATACGCAGAGACTCAAGGCGATACTCAAGTCAAAACTCAAAGCCGGAAATATGATAAAAGCCATAAACACATGGGCAGTGCCAGTAATCAGGTACAGCACAGGAATAGTGGAATGGACGAAGGCAGAACTTCGCAGCATAGACCACGACAATACACAAAGCACTACACCCAAGAGCAAATACAGACAGACTATACATAACACGAAAGGAAGGAGGGTGGGGACTATTAAGCATAGAGGACTGCGTCAACATCGAGAACAGAGCACTGGGGCAATATATGAAAACCAGTGAAGACGAGTGGCTCAGGAGTGCATGGGAAGGACTGATAAAAGTAGACGAAGACCCAGAAATATACAGAGACAGGAAAATGAAAAACGGAAAAGAGGAATGGCACAACAAACCAATGCACGGACAATACATGGGACAGACTAAAGAAGTAGCCAGCGATGACACGTGGCAATGGCTACTGAGGGGAGAGCTAAAGAAGAAAACTGAAGGAATAATGAAAACGGCGGCACAAGATCAGGCCCTAAGAACCAGATATGTTCAAAGAACGATAGATGGAAATAACATCTCTCCCATATGAATGAAGTGCAATACGAAAAATGAAACCATAAACCACATAGCAAGCGAATGTCCGGCACTTGCACAGAACCAGTACAAAAAGAGGCATGATTCAGTAGCAAAAGCCCTCCACTGGAGCCTGTGCAAGAAACACCAGCTACCTTGCAGTGATAAGTGGTACGAGCACCAACCTGAAGGAGGGATAGAAAACGATCAGGCAAAGATCCTCGGGACTATGGTATCAGAACAGATAGGGTGATACGCGCAAATAGAGCAGACGTGACGTTGATTGACAAAGTCAAGAAGAAAGTATTACTCACTGATGTCGCAATACCATGGGACACCATAGTTCAAGAGAAAGAAAGGGAAAAAATGGATAAGTACCAAGACCTGAAAATAGAAATAGGAAGATATGGGATATGTCAGTGGAAATTGTACCCATAATCTTAGGAACACTAGGCACGATCCCAAGATCCCTGAAAAGAAATCTGGAAAAATTAGAGGCTGAAGTAGCTCCAGGACTCATGCAGAAGAGTGTGATCCTAGAAACGGCGCACATAGTAAGAAGTGATGGACTCCTAAGGAGGCAGGATGCAACCCGGATCCCCACACTATAAATACCACCCAGTCGAATTAGAGGACTGTGATAGACCAAAAAAGAAAGAAAAAAAAAATAATAATAATGTACTTATTTGCTACAGATTCAATCACAGTCATTATACAACATGAAAAGTGTGGCCTCGTTGAATCCATGGGATATATATTTACCTATGTGCTTTTCGTACCATCAAGCTTCTGTATTGCTTTCCCAAGCATGGCATTATCATTAATTTCCTTCGGTATCAACTACAGAAGGAAGGTGAACGAATGTGCCCTCGAATGACATATATGTTATTATGTACGTAAAATACAATGCCTTTCAGTTCTTTTTCATAACAGTAAATATCCATAAGCCGCCTTTACAATCGTTTCTCTTCCCTAACAAACGTCCAGTAGTTGTAAGGATTTCTCTTCCTAGAAATGAATCTGTATTCCGTGTAAAGTTCATAAAATGCATCCACTTTTCAATGATGCTTATTATCTTCCCAGGCAGATCAACAGC
>NC_087202.1:34656241-34658741 GCF_015104395.2 Macrobrachium nipponense | reverse complement strand
ATATAATATATATATATATATATATATATATATATATATATATATATATAAATATATATATACATATATATATATATATAGATATTATATATATATGTACATATATATATATATATATATATATATATATATATGTATATATATATATATATATATATATATATATATATATATATATATATATATATATATATATATCATATATATATATAAGCGAATACCAACGGGAAATGATAGACAGGAATCCAAGCGCTTTCGTCTTTATTCAGACATCGTCAAGGAGCTACTAAAGTACAATCGGAGAGGAAGGCCTCAGGTACAAACAAGATCAGGAATACCAGATGGTTAATTATCAAAATTGTTTCGTATAAGTATCAGTTAAGAAAATTAAAGAAGACGAAACAGTGAAGGTGACAAAAGCAGATAAATCTAATGGCAGTGGTAATTATGATGAAAGTGACTATATAAGTAAAATAATGACATTGCTAAATGACACTGATACTATACGAAACTGAGGTCTGACCCTGACCCTACACAGACAGTTAACTCCCATTTTAATAAACAAATTAAATCCATTTTGAAGGGGCTTGGACCATTTAATTAAACAGTTTTACACCGCAATGCGCCTCCCTACCTTACATGTATGGTTTAGTCAAGACACATAAAATCAATAACCTATCAGACCAATCATTAGTTCAGTGGGCTCAGTTTCGTATAATTTATCTAAATGGCTTGTAAAAATTCTTACTCCTTTGGTAGGAAATATTTCTAACACGAATGTTAAAATAATGTTGATTTTATAAACAAATTGAATAGTTTAAATTTGAATTATGATTTTAATATGGTTAGTTTTTGATGTTGTCTCTTTATTTACAACAAAAGTACCTGTAGATGACTTACTTGAATATTTGGAAGAGGAATTAGAGCGTCATGACATTCCTTAAGTGTGAAAAATCTCATTAGTCTCATAAGGTTATGTATCAAAGATAGTAAATTTGTTTCAATGGGGAATTTTTTTGTACAAAAGTTTGGCATGGCCATGGGTAATCCCTTATCTCCTGTCCTTAGCAATATTTACATGGAAATTTTTTGAGGACAAAACTCCTTACCAAGACAATTTTGGCCCCAAAAAATCTTATTTGAGTTTAGATACGGTGGATGATATTTATTCATGTATTGGCCAGTTTACGAAAACCTCCAGGAATCCTTAATAATCTCAATAATTTAGTCCCTTCTATAAAATTTACTGTAGAGGAAGAAAGAAATTGTAATTTGAATTTTCTTGATGTAACTGTCCATAGAACTGATAGAAATTTTCACCTTTTCAGTCTTTCGAAAATCAACTAATATTGCCTCTTTTGTTCATTACTACTCCAATCACCATCAAAATGTTAAATTCTCTGTTTTTTCTGGGATGTTCCTAAGGGCTTTACGTGTCTGTAGCCCGCAGTTTATTGACGCTGAAATTAAAACTATTTATGATATTGCATTGAAACTTAAATACCCAAGGACTTTTGTAGATGTGGCATGGAAAAGAGCTAGAAAAACTTTTTATTCAACTAATGACAAACTTGAATTTAGTAAGCATAACATCCTAAAATTACCTTATGATGAAAGGTTTTTAGATATTCCTAGAATTTTAAAGCTTTTTAACATAAATGTTTGTTTTCAGTAATATTAATGTCAAGAGTTTAGTAATCAAAAATTCTCCTAAAGATCTTCCAGGCTGCATATATGAAATCCTTGCAAAAAGTGTGATAAAATCTATTACGGACAGACTGGCGAAACTTCTTTCACAGCAGGTTTTCAAGCAACATTCCCAATATTCTGTGAGAACTGGGCAAAATATCGAATGCATTATTTGTACATATGAGAGATTTAGACCATCCTATTAACAGGAGTCAAGCAAGAGCCTTAGTCCCATGTAATGACACATTTAAAAGGAATATCATTGAATGTTGTTTTATCAAGTCAAATAATAGAAATGTTCTAAATTTAAGTCTTGGTATATTTAAACTTGATGCTTTCATAATGAAAAAAGTTGTAGATAAATATAAGCAACAAAATTAATATATTCAGTTTTTACATGTTTTGGACTGTAAAGATACTTTGTAATTTCGGTTAGGGTCAGAATCTGTTTAAGTTTGTGACCGTGTGATATCCGATAATCCTGGATTATCCCTTTTAATTTTTACCCTTTTTGATAATTAACCATCTGGTATTCCTGATCTTGTTTGTACCTGAGGCCTTCCTCTCCGATTGTACTTTAGTAGCTCCTTGACCATGTCTGAATTATAAAGACGAAAGCGCTTGGATTCCTGTCTATCATTTCCCGTGGTATTCGCTTATTTATGAAGTCACGTGCATCTACTGTGATTTTTTAAGCATATATATATATATATATTATTATATATATATATATATATATATATATATATATATATTATATATATTATATATATATATATATGTACATATATATATATATATATATATATAT
>NC_087202.1:34608741-34651241 GCF_015104395.2 Macrobrachium nipponense | reverse complement strand
CAAAGCACATAAGATCCAACGGTACATGAACAGGAATAAGGGATACCAACAGAACAAACTATTCGGAACCAACCAGAAAAGACTATACAGCCAACTAAGAGGGGAAGACGACCACCCAGAAATTCCTGAAGCCGAACAAAGTAAGAGACTCTGGGAAAACATATGGAGTAATACGGTATCACACAACAAACATGTCAAGGAAGAAGAAACAGGGAGAATAAAACAAAGATTCACAGAGATCACGACAGACACAGTCAGACACCAACTAAAGAAAATGCCAAACTGGAAAGCCCCAGGTCCCGATGAAGTCCATGGATACTGGCTCAAAAACTTCAAGGCCCTACACCCACGAATAGCAGAACAACTCCAGCATTGTATCTCAAATCACCATGCACCCAAATGGATGACCACAGGAAGAACATCCTTAGTACAAAAAGACATGAGTAAGGGAAATATAGCCAGTAAACTACAAGGCCTATCACCTGCCTACCAATAATGTGGAAGTTACTAACAGGTTATCATCAGTGAAAGGCTATAACAACTTTACCTAGAGGAGCAACCAACAACCCATCCCCCACCAACAGAAAGGCTGCAGAAGGAAGTGTAGGGGCACAAAAGACAAGCTCCTCATAGACAAAATGGTAATGAAGAACAGTAGGAGAAGGAAAACCAACCTAAGCATGGCATGGAAAGAAAGCCTTCGACATGATACCACACACATGGCTAATAGAATGCCTGAAAATATATGGGGCTGAGGAAAACACCATCAGCTTCCTCAAAAATACAATGCGCAACTGGAATACAATACTTACAAGCTCTGGAATAAGACTAGCAGAGGTTAATATCAGGAGAGGGATCTTCCAGGGTGACTCACTGTCCCCACTACTCTTCGTAGTAGCCATGATTCCCATGACAAAAGTACTACAGAAGATGGATGCCGGTACCAACTCAAGAAAAGAGGCAACAGAATCAACCATCTGATGTTCATGGACGACATCAAGCTGTATGGTAAGAGCATCAAGGAAATAGATACCCTAATCCAGACTGTAAGGATTGTATCTGGGGACATCAGGATGGAGTTTGGAATAGAAAAATGCGCCTTAGTCAACATGCAAAAAGGCAAAGTAACGAGAACTGAAGGGATAAAGCTACGAGATGGGAGCAACATCAAACACATAGATGAGACAGGATACAAATACCTGGGAATAATGGAAGGAGGGGATATAAAACACCAAGAGATGAAGGACACGATCAGGAAAGAATATATGCAGAGACTCAAGGCGATACTCAAGTCAAAACTCAATGCCGGAAATATGATAAAAGCCATAAACATATGGGCAGTGCCAGTAATCAGATACAGCGCAGGAATAGTGGAATGGACGAAGGCAGAACTCCGCAGCAAATAGATCAGAAAACCAGGAAACATATGACAATACACAAAGCACTAGGACTACACCCAAGAGCAAATACGGACAGACTACATAACACGAAAGAAAGGAGGGAGAGGACTACTAAGTATAGAGGACTGCGTTCAACACCGAGAACAGAGCACTGGGCAATATCTGAAAACCAGTGAAGACGAGTGGCTAAAGAGTGCATGGGAAGAAGGGACTAATAAAAGTAGACGAAGACCCAGAAATATACAGAGACAGGAGAATGACAGACAGAACAGAGGACTGGCACAACAAACCAATGCACGGACAATACATGAGACAGACTAAAGAACTAGCCAGCGATGACACATGGCAATGTACAGAGGGGAGAGCTAAAGAAGCAAACTGAAGGAATGATTAACAGCGGCACAAGATCAGGCCCTAAGAACCAGATATGTTCAAAGAACGATAGATGGAAATAACATCTCTCCCATATGTAGGAAGTGCAATACGAAAAATGAAACCATAAACCACATAGCAAGCGAATGCCCGGCACTTGCACAGAACCAGTACAAAAAGAGGCATGATCAGTGGCAAAAGCCCTCCACTGGAGCCTGTGCAAGAAAACATCAGCTACCTTGCAGTAATAAGTGGTACGAGCACCAACCTGAGGGAGTGATAGAAAACGATCACGCAAAGATCCTCTGGGACAATATGGTATCAGGACGGATAGGGTGATACTGCAAACAGACCAGACGTGACGTTGATTGACAAAGGCAAGAAGAAAGTATCACTCATTGATGTCGCAATACTATGGGACACCAGAGTTGAAGAGAAAGAGAGGGAAAAAATGGATAAGTATCAAGATCTGAAAATAGAAATAAGAAGGATATGGGATATGCCAGTGGAAATCGTACCCAAAATCATAGGAGCACTAGGCACGATCCCAAGATCCTTGAAAAGGAATCTAGAAAAACTAGAGGCTGAAGTAGCTCCGGGCCTCATGCAGAAGAGTGTGATCCTAGAAACGGCACACATAGTAAGAAAAGTGATGGACTCCTAAGGAGGCAGGATGCAACCTGGAACCCCACACTATAAATACCACCCAGTGGAATTGGAGGACTGTGATAGAGCAAAAAAAAAAAAAAAATAATAATAATAATAAGAATGTGGAAGTTTCTAATAGGTATCATCAGTGAAAGGCGGTACAACTACCTAGAGGATACAAATACCATCCCCACCAACAGATTGGCTGCAGAAGGAAGTGTAGGGGCACAAAAGACTAGCTCCTGATAGGCAAAATGGTAATGAAGAATAGTAAGAGTAGGAAAACCAAACTAAGCATGGCATGGATCGACTACAAGAAAACTTTCGACATGATACCACACGCATGGCTAATAGAATCCTTAAACATACATGGGGCAGAGGAAAGCACCATCAGCTTCCTCAACAATACAATGGGCAACTGGAATGCAGAATTTACAAGCTCTGGGATAAGACTAGGAGAGGTTAACATCAGGAGAGGGATCTTTCAAGATGAATCACTGTCCCAACTACTCTTCGTAGTAGCCATGATTCCCATGACTAAAGTACTACGGAACATGGATGCTGGGTACCTACTCAAGAAAGGAGACAACAGTGTTAACCATCTCATGTTCACGGACGACATCAAACTGTATGGTATGAGCATCAAGGAAATAGATACCTTAATCCCGACTGTAAGTATTGACACTGATGCGCAGATATCCATCATTCGCGAGGATGAGATTCCTTACGGAGTTAGTGTTGCCAGGCACCAATTCGTCACAAAAGAAAGCCTCAACCATGTTAAAATGGTCTTGCCTACTGTCTGGTCGAGAGTCACCCGACCTAAACCGCTCTAAGATATGTACTATGGAGGTTATACCGTCATTCTAAGACAATATTTGAAGCCACCCCCTCCTACCTTTTCACAGTCCCAGAGCCCCCGCCCTTACATACCTCCCGACCAATCCTACAGTCCTCCAAGAACCAAGGTATCCAGAAAGAGAGAGATGTAGCGTCATCCCCACTCAATATTCCAGAAGCCTCTTTGTGTACTTTGCTGAACATCTGTACAAGAAGTCTCCTGATGTTTGGTGCGGGCGTGGTTCTTTATAGCACCCTCCTGAGAGTGGCAAGAGACTCTCTTAGACAGGCGCATGCTGGTCATACCAAAGGTGGGAATAAGTAAGGTGGTTGAATCTGTAGCAAAGTAAATTGGCTAATCGTCATCTCTTGCCTGCCTAGGCCACGCCCCCTTTATACCTGGGTAGCTGTGAGATGAAGGCAGGCTTGTAGTAATTGTAATTTAATTGAAGGGTTATTCATTACACATTCTTAAGGTAACTGTATTTATAATTCTTCAAAGAAATCTGTTTTATATTAATTTTAGTTGTCACTGAAATTTGGTAAACGGATGATGACGTCATACTACAGATATGAGGTCAATTGCCGAAATATTTCTTGGAAAGCAATGAAAATCTAAATATTTCCTAATGTTTTCTTGATTTATGTGGCACTAGACACCACAATTTAGCTATGTTAAAATGTCAACATAGTTAAAAGGCCGCCTTCCCTCTTTGACAACTGAAGGATGACGAGCAGAGTATAAATGGGGAGGAGCTTAGTGATAGAAAACGATTAAGCAAATATCCTCGGGGACTGTGGTATCAGAGCACAAAGGGTGATGCGCGCTAATAGACCAGATGTGACTTTGATTGACAACACTAAGAAGAAAGTATCACTCATTGATGTCGCAATACCATGGAAAACCAGATTAGAAGGGAAAAGACTGAAATGTATCAGGAGAGAGAGAGAGAGAGAGAGAGAGAATAACTATGATGGCTCTGATATCACAGTTTATCTGTAAAAATTGTAGGATAAATATATACAATGATCTTCACCCTGCATGTGGAAATGGCCCCTATAGTCGCTCTACTAGCCTGTTTAAGTAGTGTCAGGGAATAGTCAGAATCCAGACATCGAATCAAAACCTAACCCTAAAAACCTCTACGGGTTATACAACGATTGTTTAACTACAGCCTTTGGCATCTTTGAATAAAATTAAAACTGACTTTCATAATAACCTATTTTAGACATGCCAACCTTCGGTGTGTTGCTCACCAGTTTAAGCAACAATGAAAAACTATAATTAGGAAAAAGACCTACATATAATTACTACTGCTGATGCAGGCAGCAATTACTTTTTAATTTTAACACGTTTATAAACATGGTTTAGCTTCCAGAATAAAGAAAAAAATAATGAAATAATAACAATGGAAATTAAAATTTAAAAATGCAAATAAAAATAATAGAGAAATGAAGATTAAATAAGAATAGTAAATAAAAATAATAGAAATGAAGTATAAATAAAATAATAGTAATGAAAATAAACCTGACATTAATATTGATACATATAAAAATAATAAAAATACGATAATATATTAATTTAAAATAAAAATATATTAATATACATACAACTAGTAAAGAGAAAATAATAAAATTTAATAATACAAACAATAAGTATAAAAATTAAATAAGTTATGAAAAATTAAATTATAAAAAATAATAAATACAATTAGTAAAATAATAATAATAAAATGTCAAAATATAAATATATATGAAAATAAAAAAAAATAAATAACAAAGTAATACTATTAATAATACAAATGAAATAATAATAATGAAACAAAATCAAGTAAGAAAATAATAAATAATGTTGCAAATACAATGATAAAAATAATATACATAGAACAATAAAAAATAAAACAATGAAAAATAAAATATAATAAAAAGAATAAATTCAAATAAAAATATTTAATAAAAGAATAATAAAACCAAAATAAAAATAAGGAAAAAAGGAGAGATATATAATAAACAAAAATAAAAACAGTAAAAATAAGAAAAATTAAATAAATATAATAATAAAAATAAAAATAAAAAGAATTCGAATAACAATAATGAAATAAAAATAAAAATAAAAATAATAATGAGAACAATATAAAATAATAATAATAAACAGATAGCTAAGAATATCGAAAAAATAATAATAAGAAAAGTAGTAATATAAATACAAAATAGAAATAAAATAGTTATATACATTATAGAAATAAAAAAAATAATAAAAATAACAATAAAAATAAAATATACATATAATGCAGATATAAAATCATAAAAAAAAATAAACAATAAAATAATAATAATAATAATAATAATAATAATAATGATATAAAAATAATAATAATAATAATAATAATCAATAATAATAATAATAATAATAATAATAATAATAATAATAATAATAATAATTAAAATAAAATAATATCAAAGATGAAAATAAATAAAAATAAAAATATAAATAAAACTAATAAAATAATAATAATAAATTAAAATAAGAATATTCAAAATAAAAATAAATTTAATAAAAACAAAATCAAAATTATGAAATAATAATAATGACAAATGTATGAGGACACCGCTTCCTGCTCGAGATGCCCCAAGAAAGCAGATGCGGTTACTGGTTTTTTATAGTCCCCTCCTGGGCGTAGTAGGAGACTCTCTTACACAGGCGCATGCTGGTCATACCAAAGGTGGGCATAAGTAAGGTGGTTGCATCTGGAGCGAAGGAAATCGGTTTGTCGTCATCTCTTGCCTGCCTAGGCCACGCCCCCTTTACACCTGGGCGGCTGTGCGATGAAGGCAGGCTTGTAGTAATTGTAATTTAATTGAAGTGTTATTCATTATACATTCTCAAGGTAACTGTAATTGTAATTCTTCAAAGAAATTTCTGCTTAATATTAATTATAGTTGTAATTGAAATTTACTAAACGGATGATGACGTCATACTAAAGATATGACGTTACATACCGATATATATATTGGAAATCAATAATCTAAAAATTTCCTTGTTTTCCTGATTTATGTGGCACAAGACACCATAATATAGCTATGGTAAAATGTCAACATAGTTCAAAAAGACATCCTTACCTCTTTGACAAATGAAATATGACGAACAGAATATGAATGGGGAGGAGTTTTGTGATAAAAACGATCAATCAATATCCTCGGGGACTGTGGTATCAATACACAAAAGGACCAGACGTGACGTTGATTGACAACATTAAGAAGAAAGTATCACCCATTGATGTTGCAATACTATGTGACACCAGAGTAGAAGGGAAAAGATTGAAAAGTATCAGGAGAGAGAGAGAGAGAGAGAGAGAGAGAGAGAGAGAGAGAGAGAGAGAGAGAGAGACTTTGATATCATAGTATATCTATAAAGACTGATATACAAATATGTACTCAGATCTTGACCATGCATGTGAAAATGGCCTCCATAGGCGCTCTACTAGCCTGTTTAATCAGTGCTAAGGAATACTCAAACTTCAGAATTGGAATAAATATTGACCCTTGAAAAACTCTACGGCTTATACAACGAATGTTTAACTACCGCCGCTTGCATCTTTCAATAAAATTAAAATTGACTTTCATAATTACCTATTTTAGACATGACACCCTTCGGTGCGTTATTCAGCAGTTTAAGCAACAACGAGAAAATCACAATTATGAAAAAAGACCTATATAATATTACTGCAGATGAGGCAGCAATTACTCATAATTTAACATGTTTAAAAGATGGTTTACTTTAAGAGTAAAGGTAAAAATAATGAAATATATAAATGTAAATTAAAATTAAAAAGTACAAATACAAATAATAAATAACAAATAAATAAATATGTACGTAAATAAAAATAAATAAAGAGATAAAAATAAATAATTAAATGAAGGAATATATAAATAATAAAATAAAATTAATAAATAAAAAAATAAATAATAAAATAAAAAAATAAATTAATAAATAATAAACAAATGAATAAAAAAATAAATAAAAATAACTAAAAATAAATAAACAAAAATAAATAAATAAAAAATAATTAATAAATGAACATACATATACATAAATAAAAATAAACCTAATAAATAAATTAAAATTAAAATTAAATTAAAAAATAAATAAACTAAAATATTAATAAGTAAATAATTAATTAAATAAATAAAGAATAATGAAATAAATATATAAAAATAACTAAATGATTAAATAAATAAATATATAAAAATAAATAAATAATTACATAAATAAAAATAAATAAATAAATGAATAAATAAATAAAATAAATTAATCAATAAAATAATATATAAATAACAAATAAATAAATAAAAATGAATAAATAAAAATAATGAAAAATAAATAAAAAATAAATAAACTAATAAATAAACATATATAATGAATAAAAATAAAAATAAAATGAAAATAAAAATATAAAAAATAAATAAAATTAACGAATGAAAATACATATAGATAAATAAAATAAACCAATAAATAAATTCAAATAAAAAAATAATAAATAAACTAAATAAACATAAATACAATACTTAAAGAATAATGAATAAATATATAAAAATAACTAAAAGATTAAATAAATAAAATATCAAAATAAATAAATGAATATAAAATAAATCAATGAATAAATAAATAGAATAAATAAATCAATAAAATAGATATATAAGTATAAAAATAAATAAATAAAAATGAATAAAATACAATAAATAAAAAGTAAAAAAATAAAAATAAAAATAAATAATAAATAAACATATATATGAATAAATAAAAAAAAATAAAAATAACAATGAAAATAAAAAAAAAAATACATAAAATAAATAAAAATAACAAAAACAATGGATAAAAATAAATAAATAAAAATAAACAAAATAAAAAATAAAAATAAAAAATAAAAAAATAAAAATAAATAATGAAATGAATGAATGAATAAATAAATAAATGACAAAATAAAAATAATAAAAATAATGAATAAAAAATATAAATAATAATGAAATAAATGAATGAATAAATAAATAAATGACAAAATAAAAATAATAAAAATAAATGTAATAAAAAATAAATAAATAAAAATAAATGAATAAATAAAATAAATAAGTAAAAAATAAAAAATAAAAAATACTAAATAAATAAATATCAGGAGAGAGAGAGAGAGAATGACTTTGATATCATAGTATATCTATAAAGACTGATATACAAATATGTACACTGATCTTGATCATGCATGAGAAAATGACCTCCATAGGCGCTCTACCAGCCTGTTTAAGTAGTGCCAAGGAATACTTAGAGTTCAGACTTGAAATAAAAATTGACCATTGAAAAACTCTACGGGTCATACAACGAATGTTAAATACAAACACTGGCTTCTTTGAATAAAATTAAAATTGACTTTCATAATTACCTATTCCAGACATACCACCCTTCAGTGCGTTTTTCAGCAGTTTAAGCAACAACGAGAAAATCACCATTATGAAAATAGACCTATAGTATATTACTGCAGCTGAGGCAGCAATTACATATAATTTAACATGTTTAAAAGATGGTTTACTTAAATAATAAAGGTAAATAGAAAAATAATAAAAATAATAATAGAAAATAATAAAAATAAGAAATATGCTAAATAAAAAGCTTATGGTAAACAAAAAAATATGGCAAATAAAAATCCAGGGGAAATAAAAAAATATGGTAAATAAAAAATGTAGTAAATAACCAAAATATGATAAAAGCCATAAACACAGGGACGGTAGCAGAAATCAGATACAGCGCAGAAGTGGAGTGGAATGAATGGTGAACTCCGCACTGTGCCAGTATTGAGAGTAAAGCACTGGGGTAAATGACTGATAACAGCTGACGAAGACCCAGAAATATAGAGAGAAAAGAGAAGGACAAGCAGTGCCGTGGTGTGGCAAAACAACAACGCACGGACAGTATATGAGACAGACTAAAGAACTGGCCAGCAATGTAACATGGCAATGGCTACAGAGGGGAGAACTCAAGAACCAAACCGAAGGAAAGCGAACTGTGGCGGAAGACCGGCCCATTAGAACCAGACATGTCCAAAGAACGATAGATGTGAATAACATCTCAGCCAAGTGGGTATAGGAAAGGTGGTTTCATCTGGAGCGATGGAAACTGAATAGTTGGTATCTCCAGCCTACCTAGGCTACGCCCCCTTTACACAGGGGCTGTGCATGTCATTTAATTGAAATTTGATTCATTACACATTCTTAAGGTAACTGTAACTGTAAGTCTTTAAAGAAATCTCTTATTAATTTTAGTTGTAATTGAAATTTGATATACCGATGGAGAGAGAGAGAGAGAGAGAGAGAGAGAGAGAGAGAGAGAGAGAGAGAGAGAGAGAGAGAGAGAGAGAGAGAATGACTTTGATGACTATGATATCATATTTTATCTGTGAAAATTGAAATATAAATATATACACTGATCTTGACCCTGTAGGTGAAAATGGCCTCCGCAGGCGCTCTACTAGCCTGTTTAAGTAGTGTCAGGGAATAGTCAGAATCTGGACTTCGAATAAAAATTTGCTAATGAAAAACTATACGAGTATGAATTTTCAACTACAGAATCTGGCATCTTTGAATAAAATTAAAATTGACTTTCATAATTACCCATTTTAGACATGCCAAACTTCGGTGCGTTGCTCACCAGTTTAAGCAACAATGATAACATCATAATTATGTAAATAGAACTACATAAAATTAGTGCAGCTGAGGCAGCCATTACTTTTAATTTAATACGTTTCAAAGATGGTTTACTTCCATAGTAAAGATAAAAATAATGAAATAATAATAATAATAAAAATTGAAAATAAAATAATGGAAGTGTAGTATAAATGAAATATAATAGTAAAAAAAATAAAGAATAAATTAATAATAATGTATATATAAATAAAAAACACGAATAAAAAATAATCAAAATAAAATATATATTAATACATAATAAAATTTCTAAATTCAAACAATAACAAAAATATAAAAATAATAAAAACTATATATAATAAATAAACACAATTAGTAAAATAATACTAATAAAATTCCAAAAATATGAATAATAGATATGGAAATAAAAAACAGGAATAAGAAAGTATTAATGAAATAATAATAATAATAATAATAACTAATAATAAAATAATAATAATATCATAATAATAATAAAAATAAACAATAATATAAATAAATAATAATAATAATAATAATAATAATAATAATATAATAATAAATAAATAATAATAATAATAATAATAATATAAAAATAATAAATAATAAAGAAAAGAAAATAATAGTAATAATTTTGTTAAATATAATAATAAACAAAAATAAAAATTAATAAAAATAAACTTAACAATATAAAAATAAAAATAAATAATAAAATTAAAAATAAAAATTATAAATTAAAAATAAATAAATAAAAAATTACATTTAAATAAAAAATAAAATTTTTTAAAAATAAAAATAAAATAATAAACAAAAATAAAAATGAAATAAAATAAAAAAAAATAACATAAATAAAATCAATAAAAAAATAAAAAACCATAATAAAATAAAAAATAAAAATAAAAATAAAATTCAAAACAAAAAATTTAAAAATAATATGAAAAATAAAATACAAGCCATACTAATAATAATAATAATAAATATATATAATATATAATAATGGGAACATAAAATAATAAAAAAAACAGAAAACTAAGAATATCAATATAAAATAAAAATTAAAATAGTAATATAAATAAAAAATAAAATTATTGAAAATAATCTTACAAATGATAGAATTTAAAAAAAATCATAAAAAATAAGACTAAAAATAAAAAAATAAATATAATACACACTAAAAAATAATAAAAATAAAAATAAAAGTAAAATAATTAAAATATATAAAAATAAAAATTTAAAAAATAAAAAATAACGTAAAAAATAATAAAAATAAAAATAATAATAATTGAAATAAAAATATAATAATAATAATAAATTCAAATAGAAATATCTAAAATGAAAATAAATTAAAACTGAATAAAAATAATGAAATAATAAGTAAAATATAGATAATAAAATTCAAAATAAAAACGATAAAAATCTAAAATAATAAAACAAATATAATAAAATACAAATAAAAAAAAAAAAAAA
Organism: Macrobrachium nipponense; assembly: GCF_015104395.2. NCBI lineage: Eukaryota > Metazoa > Arthropoda > Malacostraca > Decapoda > Palaemonidae > Macrobrachium > Macrobrachium nipponense. The sequence goes on along the minus strand of NC_087202.1, from coordinate 34,639,809 downwards.
AAAAAAAAAAAAAATACTAATAACCATAATAAGTATAAGAATAAAAATTCAAATAAATAATAATAGAACAATAAAATAATAATAACAAACAGAAAACTAAGAATAATATCAATAAAAATTTTGAATAAAATAAAAAAGTAAAAAATATAGTAATATAAAAAAATAAAAAAAAAATTATATAAATAAAATATCCCTAAAAACAATTATGAAAATGAATTATATAAAATAAACAATAAAAATAGAGATAATAATAATAACGAAAATAAAATATTAAAAAACAAAATAAACAAATAAAATTGATACAAATATAAAAATAGTAATAATAATTAAAAGTAAATATTTAAAAAAAATTTAAAAAAAATATAATAAATCTAAATAAAATAAATAAAAAACAACAATAATAATTATAAAAATTCAAAATAAAATAATAATAGATATAAAAATAATAAAAAAAAATAACAAATACTAATACAAATTCTTCTTCTTTTCTGGTTTTTCCTATAGGCGTCTACATGTTTCGGCCACCTCGTTTGGCCATCTTCGGGACGGGATCGCTAAGTGCGATGGTTTGCGTCGGATGGATTTATGCTATTTATTGCATTCGAGTGGTTTGAGGAGTCTGGTACCTCACTTTTCATTGAGCAATACCTGTGGCGTCACGAGCGATGTCATCAGGGGGCCGGCTGCTGATTGGCTGTCCTCTTCGTGGGCAGAGCCTCATCCTTATTGGTGATGGTGGAGACCCCCTCGAAGGGCGTGCTACTAGGTTGTCCTCAGGGCGAGAGGCTTGAGCTTCGATCACCCTCAGGGTTACTAGGGACGTCCTCAGGATGAGAGCTAACGCTTCTATCATCCTCAGAATCCCTCTGGTGCAATGGTCGTTGTGGGCCGTTGTCTGCTGCTCTCCTGACGGCTATGGGGAGGAGGAAGGTCTCCTGTGTGACGCTCATACTGGGCTTCTCCCTCCCGATGTGCAGCGCTTCTAAGAATCGCAAACGACGTAGATCGAGTGCTTGGTCAATAATCTCGAAGTTACCGACTTTGTCGCAGCGGTGGATTCTTTTATTATGCGCAGTCCTTGCATGATTGAATATCGTTCCTTCCTGCGCGTGACAGGAGATCCTCTTGGAGAGACGCATTGACGTCATCCCGATGTAAGTTCCGAGGCATCCTCGATTTGAGCACATATATCTGTAGATGACGTTCGTCTTCTTAAGGGATCCTGCCACGGTGGGGGGTTACTCTTTAAAATAAGGCTGCATGTCTTCTTACTTTTAAAAAATATGATCAAGTTGATCTGTTTGCTGTTGTCGGTCGGGGAAACATGATTCTTGATTATTTCCCGTAGGACTTGCTCGTCTTTTTATATCGCCTATGGAAGGTTCCCTTGTAGAAAAATTAATTTTCTGCTGGGGGTTTGGGAGGGGTTCCTATAGGTACCATTTCTCCGTACTCTTCCTGAAGACGTTCTGGATGCTGCGGTTGGTGTATCCGTTGTTTACTAGGACCTGGGCTGCACGTTCCATCTCGTTATGGGTGTCCGTCCATGTTGAACAATGAGAAAGAGCTCTCCTGACGTATGCGCTGATGGTGGTGTCCTTATAATGTTCAGGGCATTCACTCTCGCCGTTCAGACATATTCCCAGGTTCGAAGGCTTCCTGTAGACCCTTGTGGCGAACGTACCCTCCTTCTGTTCAACCTGTATTTCCAATGATTCAGCTACTGTATGTAATTAGGAAGGCCATACTAAAATTTGGGCATAAGTGCAACAAAACTTACTGATAACTATGTGGTACTTAATCTTATGTTAGCAAATACAGGGGTATTGGAATTAATTTAATATCTACTGTTCTACGTAATGATGCACAGTATAGGCTGGGAAAATTTTAGAGGAGGGGAAAAACAAAAGCGTTGTAAAACAACCAAAATGACCGAATCAAAAAACACTGCCAAATAAATAGTTAGGTCTGTGATCCGAAATAAAAATAGCTCAAGGCTTTGCCCAGACTTAGGACGCAAGCTGGTAAGCAATATTCGGATAATTGTACAAAAAAAATTCAAACACTTCCCTAGGATAGACAAGTATCTTAAAAAAATAATTTTTAAGCAACTGATGAATTTCATTCAGGAAAAACTCAAATTGTAAATGTAGTATAAGAAGCAATTTAACAAAAACATGTGAAGGGGGTGGGAAGACCCAGTTTTCTAGATCTAATAATAAGCGTACTTTGAGTTTTGCCTAATTTTAACTAAAACACTTATGTGATTCAGCAACGAGAGATCTACACTCAGGAAATGGCATTGGTATAGCTAGAGTAGCATCATCGCAGTAGCGACTACCTTTTGTTTAGTGACGATTGTATCCAACCGCACATGCGCTGCATCTAGATTGACAGATTTTCCCATTGTTTCAAACCGCATTTATGAGTAATAATGGTTACGGAGCGCTCAAACTTGAAAATTAAAAGTAATAATAGAAAAACTTTATCAATCTTTTTAAGATTTTTAACTATATATTCGTCTCGCTTAGCAAAGTTACCGGTTAAATATTCAGTCTTACAAATTAATTTTAAAATGTTTTACACAGTTCTTGAATTTCTGAAAACTTTTCGTCCGTCGGCCTGCCAAGTCCATGAAGAGCGGAATATTTACAAGGGACTTTTTGAGCCTGTAATAATATAACCCAATTTCATTGTGTTTAGAGTAATATTAAAGTTACTTTATTATTATGAAAGTATTATGTTAGTTGATCATCTGCAAAATGTTTAGTCAATACCACCCAGCTAATAAACTTGTACGAAGCTTTTAAAGGTTTCAAACGAATATTACTCATTGAAATTCACTTCAAACTTGATTAATAGTCTCAAAAATCTATGTATTACACTAATCTACATCATATATGTGATTTTCAGCTAATTTGGTGGTATTTTAGTGCGAAATAATAATGTGTCAATCTAGATGTATCCTCATTATGGTAATAATAATAATAATGTTCTAAAGGGTCCACAATATTAAAAAGTGTTAGAGTCCGTGGATAATTTTTAAAACTTTACAAAAAGCTTTCGAACCCTTCCCTGGGTTCATCTTCAGAAGATGAACCCAGGGAAGGGTTCGAAAGCTTTTTGTAAAGTTTTAAAAATTATCCACGGACTCTTAACACTTTTTATTATTTATACTCTCGCGATAGAGAGCTCTCCCCTAATAATAATAATAATAATAAATAATAATAATAATAATAATAATAATAATAATAATAATAATAATAATAATAATGGAAGAAGGCAGAACTCCGCAGCATAGATCAGAAAACCAGGAAACATATGACAATACACAAAGCACTACACACAAGAGCAAATACGGACAGACTATACATAACACGAAAGGAAGGAGGGAGAGGACTACTAAGTATAGAGGACTGCGTCAACATCGAAAACAGAGCACTGGGGCAATATCTGAAAACCAGTGAAGGCGAGTGGCTAAAGAGTGCATGGGAAGAAGGACTAATAAAAGTAGACGAAGACCCAGAAATATACAGAGACAGGAGAATGACAGAAAGAACAGAGGACTGGCACAACAAACCAATGCACGGACAATACATGAGACAGACTAAAGAACTAGCCAGTGATGACACATGGCAATGGCTACAGAGGGGAGAGCTCAAGAAGGAAACTGAAGGAATGATAATAGCGGCACAAGATCAGGCCCTAAGAACCAGATATGTTCAAAAAACGGTAGACGGAAATAACATCTCTCCCATATGTAGGAAGTGCAATACGAAAAATGAAACCATAAACCACATAGCAACCGAATGTCCGGCACTTGCACAGAACCAGTACAAAAAGAGGCATGATTCAGTGGCAAAAGCCCTCCACTGGAGCCTGTGCAAGAAACATCAGCTACCTTGCAGTAATAAGTGGAGTGATAGAAAACGATCAGGCAAAGATCCTCTGGGACTATGGTATCAGAACGGATAGGGTGATACGTGCAAACAGACCAGACGTGACGTTGATTGACAAAGTCAAGAAGAAAGTATCACTCATTGATGTCGCAATACCATGGGACACCAGAGTTGAAGAGAAAGAGAGGGAAAAAATGGATAAGTATCAAGATCTGAAAATAGAAATAAGAAGGATATGGGATATACCAGTGGAAATCGTACCCATAATCATAGGAGCACTAGGGACGATCCCAAGATCCCTGAAAAGGAATCTAGAAACTAGAGGCTGAAGTAGCTCCAGGACTCATGCAGAAGAGTGTGATCCTAGAAACGGCACACAGTAAGAAAAGTGGACTCCTAAGGGGGCAGGATGCAACCCGGAACCCCACATTATAAATACCACCCAGTCGAATTGGAGGACTGTGATAGAGCAAAAAAAAAAAAAAAAATAATAATAATAATAATAACAAATAGAAAATTCTATATAAATTTAATGCAGCTGTTGCAGCCATACATTCAATACTGTTCGAAAGGGGGTCAATAATAATAATAATAATAATAATAATAATAATAATAATAATAATAATAATAATAATAACAAATAGAAAATTCTACATAAATTTAATAATAATAATAATAATAATAATAATAATAATAATAATAATAATAATAATAATAATAATAATAACAATAATAATAATAATAAACACAGCGCAGGAATAGTGGAATGGACGAAGGCAGAACTCCGCAGCATAGATCAGAAACCAGGAAACAAATGACAATACACAAAGCACTACACCCAAGAGCAAATACGGACAGACTATACATAACACGAAAGGAAGGAGGGAGAGGACTACTAAGTATAGAGGACTGCGTCAACATCGAAAACAGAGCACTGGGGCAATATCTGCAAACCAGTGAAGACGAGTGGCTAAAGAGTGCATGGGAAGAAGGACTAATAAAAGTAGACGAAGACCCAGAAATATACAGAGACAGGAGAAAGACAGAAAGAACAGAGGACTGGCACAACAAACCAATGCACGGACAATACATGAGACAGACTAAAGAACTAGCCAGCGATGACAATTGGCAATGGCTACAGAGGGGAGAGCTAAAGAAGGAAACTGAAGGAATGATAACAAGCGGCACAAGATCAGGCCCTAAGAACCAGATATGTTCAAAGTACGATAGACGGAAATAACATCTCTCCCATATGTAGGAAGTGCAATACGAAAAATGAAACCATAAACCACATAGCAAGTGAATGCCCGGCACTTGCACAGAACCAGTACAAAAAGAGGCATGATTCAGTGGCAAAAGCCCTCCACTGGAGCCTGTGCAAGAAACATCAGCTACCTTGCAGTAATAAGTGGTACGAGCACCAACCTGAAGGAGTGATAGAAAAAACGATCAGGCAAAGATCCTCTGGGACTATGGTATCAGAACGGATAGGGTGATACGTGCAACAGACCAGACGTGACGTTGATTGACAAAGTCAAGAAGAAAGTATCACTCATTGATGTCGCAATACCATGGGACACCAGAGTTGAAGAGAGAGAGGGAAAAAATGGATAAGTATCAAGATCTGAAATAGAAATAAGAAGGATATGGATATGCCAGTGGAAAATCGTACCCATAATCATAGGAGCACTAGGCACGATCCCAAGATCCCTGAAAAGGAATCTAGAAAAAACTAGAGGCTGAAGTAGCTCCAGGACTCATGCAGAAGAGTGTCATCCTAGAAACGGCACACATAGTAAGAAAAGTGATGGACTCCTAAGGAGGCAGGATGCATCCCGGAACCCCACACGATAAATACCACCCAGTCGAATTGGAGGACTGTGATAGAAAAAAAAAAAAAAAAAAATAATAATAATATCTACTGCGCCAGAAAAAAAACTAAAAATTCGGCCTGAGATCCAGGTCAGAGGAAACCACGTTCTTTCCAGCGAAGGAGAAGAAGAGGCGGATCCTTCAGCAATAAGCTGAAGGATACAAAAGGCAGCAGGAGGCCATGGCGGTCCCTGTGAAGATCAGGACGTCGCTTTAAAAGCAAATATTTATCAGGAGACCCTTGTCCCGGGCTCAAACTTCCTCCATCCAACAAGATGAAAAAAATTGGGTAGACTTTTTCTTATAAATTTTTTTTTATGATGCAAAGACTTTGATTCATACATATTCACCAGCTATTTGGCGATTTTATATAATATATTTGTATCTATATTATATATAAAGAATTTATATATATATATATATTTTTATAAATACTCATATATCTATATATTTTACATATATAAAAATATATTTTATATAATATATCACCTACTAGAAGAAGAATCCTTATCAATAAAAGTCTTCGCATTTAACACACAATGGGTGAGTAAGTGTGGGTGCGTGAGTAACTTCTGGAATATAATGAACGAACGACCCACATATGTTGGAAAGGGCAAAATAAATGAGAATGTTTTCGGCTTTGGCATTCATCCATCCGTCAAATTCAGATATTTTTCTTGAACTGAGACAGGTAGGCTCATTCTTCCATCATCACTCCGACAACGTGATTTTCTCCGTTGCTTTTAGGCTCAAACATCCGGAATCTTTGGTTACATTCCTCAGAATATTGCGACCGGCTTCTAAAATTACATAAATCTCGTGAAATTATTGGTCTATGTTTAACACAGAAAAAATATATAAGGCAAGTAAGGATGCCCTATTCAATTTAATATAAACGGTATCTGAATTCAAAATGTAATGATGTAAGTATGTGCTGAAGTTATTCTAATAATCGATATCAAGCAAGTATATTAATGGTCGAAGACAGTCCTTCCTAACCGACGATCGCAACCTGATGGGACGGACGGGAGCTTCCATTTCATTTCCAACATTCAGACCAAAGGTTTCCAGGTATATCGATAAAAGTGGATGTATACAAGAGGAAACGGAATACAATGAAAAAAAAAAAAGTGATATCATTTCATTTCAAAGTCTTAAACTGGAACTGAAAGAATCACCTCCTACAATTTGTCCTACGATACATTCCCGAATTAATGACGTCTCTCCAAGACTTTAAATTTAGATGGTCGAACTCTGTAAATTTGCTCAATCTAACATTCTTGACTTTTCTTGTTTATTACAGATCTTAATAATTATCCCTGATACCGCTCTGTTCTATTTACCTCATTGCTGATGCTTTATACGTTTTTTCATAATTCTGATTCTCCTTTCCATTTCCATCTCCCCAGATTATCCATAAGCAAGCAGTTAACTATGCAATTAATACTCACAGTTTCACCTTTCCTTAACTGAGGTTTAATACTACACACATATCAAGAAGTTTTGTTCCATCCAACCAATTTATAAAATGACCTTAAGAACACGCGGCTGACATGAAATTTCCCAAGTTCACACAGGACCTCATTATTTATTTATTAATTTTTTAAAACCAAGCAAACTCACGTAAGACCTGATTCGTCTTTTGCTATTTCTCGTTTATAGTTTATTCTTTGCTTCTGTATTTATTTTTTATGGGTTTCTGTACCTGCTGGTGCCTCTGCACTCTAGCATACAGCTTTCCCAATTTAGGATGGAGACTGAAAATGTTAAACTTTTAACGTCATTCTACTACAAGTGTTACTTATCGAATGCCAGATCACATAAGTACCTGATAAGGTGAAGAACTACAATACAGAGTAAGTGCGAAGAAAACGAAGATGAAATGAAGAAAAATAATTTCAGAACATAGTAAATTACTTCTATGTCTTCATCTATCTACGTTCTTCCTACACCCTGCAAAGGAAAGGGTAACTGAAATTGTAAGTGATTAATACATATTTTAATGTTAACGTTAATGCCAAATACCAGTGGAATTGTTCGTATCTCAACATCCAAGTCATTTCCATTTTCTAAAGAAAATCCTCTGAAATGATTATCATAAATGAAATCGTGGTGAAGACGCGTTAATTAGCTGATATTCTGACCTATTCGGAAATGACCATGGAAGGATAATAATCAGCTATTTCTTTACAACACTCAACATTAAAATAATGTACACTCAATCTACAGATGAAAACTTTATTTCCTGGAACTTCAAACAATCAACAAAGCCATCAAACATTAATTCTCTGCACACAGAAAGCTATCCTTTCCCATAGAGTACAGTTACCAGTTGGGAAAGTAATCTACTATTTGAACTGAAATTCAGAATTCGCGATTAATCTACTGCTGTCATTTTCCCCTTAGGTACCACGCCCACCTGACTGGGAAATTGATTTATTGGGTAAATCAGTTTTCTTCCATCCCTTCAAGATTAAACTCAAAAGGCTCGTATATCAAAATAATCATATTCCATTTATGGGAAAGTCTGTGAGTTACTGACCTTTACATAAAAATAACTGCTTTGTATTAACTTATCCTGAAATTACCAACTTATCATTTGCGATGTTAATGGAATGAAAGGTACATTTAAAAAAATACGTACCTGCTCCATATTTTGCAGAACCATGAAAAATATCATTAAAAAAAGGCTAAATCGAGCATACTAAATGACATAAAGTAAACAGTCGTCAAAAGCAGTTATTCATATCACATTAGAAACAGGGAGAACGGTAGAAGTATTGTAAGCGTCTGTAAATTTCATAATAAAATCCTGAAGAAAAAAAAAAAACAATTTCAGTTTATGACAAATTCCATCGGAGGATGAGCCAGCAGTTATCCGATACCATCATCCAGAAAAATTAATGAACCCTTAGTATGCAAATAAACATTTTCATTGACTTTCTCAACATTTTTTGTTATAAAAAAAGTGGGATTAAGCTATTCGTGATGAAGAGCTTCCTTCATTTAATTTTTACGTAGATCGCTTTCATGAATTTTGTAAAGTGCATTAAATGAATGCATTCAGATAAGAACACACGTCTTTGAGAGATTGCAAATTGGGTGACTGATTTACATTTTCTCTTTCCAGCTAAAATATCATCACACTGACGCCTTTCCTATATATTTCTATTTTCCATTAATTGATTAACAACACTTTCAGTGATGCAAACCCTTGACCTGCGCTCTCCTAATTAATGGGTTGGATGAAATGCACGTGACAGAAAACATAATTTCCATTACTATTCACGGGAATGGCTTTATGTATTTTGATCCAACTAACCTGTCATACCAATACAATACATTGACCTAAAGAGGAGGATTCCTCTTGTATAATTCTGGGGGATTAGATATAAATATGAGCCATCAAGAATATCAGTATAAGACTAATTGTTTGCAGCGTGAACCTCGCAATATGATAGATCTTCATCTACTTTCTGTTTATGGATATTTATATAATTAGTGTAAGTCTTAAGTAAGCACTAATGGAGGTTTACACGTATTATTCTTATAAGCATACAAAACCTCGTGCGTGCGTGGAGGAACAAATTCTAAAAACAACAAAAAATAAATAAATAAACAATTTATTGCGGCTTAAATCTCTTTACGCTTTTCCATCTTCCCCATTTCCTTATGCTGAGGAAAAGAGATCTGTATCTAAAAAGGATCGCTGACGAAAATTACATATAACGACTTTGGAGAACAAAATGTTCTCTGATGAAACTACGACGCATCTGCCAAATGCCAAGGAAAGGGGAGGCGGGAATAGGAATAAAAACAAGAATCGAGTGGAAAGAGAAAATCACTGATTAAGGAGAAAAGAGACAGAAGAAAAGTATTCATACATACATACATACATATACATATATATACACACACACATATATATATATATATATATATATATATGTACTATATATATATATATATATATATATATATATATATAGTATATATATATATATATATATATATGTAATATGAATGCGTGTATTTATTTAAGTATGTGAGTGTATGCACCACATACACTTGTTTATGCAATTTCAACCAAACTTGGTATACATATGACTTACCATCTGGAAAAGAATAGTGTGGGGGTAAGACATCACCAACACGAAGGGGGGGGCGAATTGTAAAAACCACCGGAAACAACAGATATTAGTGTCTAATCCATAGTTTTCAAGGTTACCGAGATGAATAGTCACACTCCCTTGCCCTTGAAGTCAAAGTTCAGCCCTGGTAGGGAAAGGGTGGGAAGGGGTGACAAGTAAAAAGTAACCGATAGTACAGATATTCGTGTCTATCAGTCAGACAAAAGAGATTGAGCGACGGCTTCGAGGTCATGCTGGCAGAGTGTTACTGGTTCAGTCAACTGGCCGATACTGCTTGCTGACACTGGTGTCAGCTTTTACTAGGCTTCGCATTCTTGCCGGTGTTCATAGCCCCAAGCAATTCAGGTGTCCTGGCTGAGGAGCGTGATTTCTGGTTAATCCTGCATTAGGAAGATGCGCATGGGGGCGCCGGGAAGGAGACGATTTCTGTTTGGGGAAAAGTATTTTGGCCAGTGAAAGTCCATAAACAGATTAAGGTAAGCACTTTGAAGTTTATTAAGGGCAAGTACTGCCCATGACTCATTTAATGGGCAAAACTTAATTTACAGGTGCCACTCCTTAAACGGTTCATGTTTCTCTGTGTTGTTTCTCTACAAATTAGCATCGAGGGCTGCGAAGAAGTGAATACTTCTAGCAATATATATATATATATATATATATATGTGTGTGTGTGTGTGTGTGGTGTGTGTGTGTGTGTGTGTACATATCTATCTATCTATCTATCTATCATATATATATATATATATATATATATATATATATATGTGTGTGTGTGTGTGTGTGTGTACATATCCATCTATATATATATATATATATATATATATATATATATATATATATATAAAATAAATGCAGGTTACTATGTGTATGTAAGCTCTTATAAAAGATCTTCAGGAAGTTCAGTTAAAGAGAGTTAAGGAAAGTAGCAGGACGCTGTCCAAGATTAAATGTTACTTAATCCTCCCAGAGCTCTAGAGGGGAAGCAATCTTCATTTTGGTGTTGGTTCATTTGCAAATTACATCTCAAGACTTTATTCCGTGAGAGTGTTTACCACTCGTGTCACCAACAGAAGAGGGAACTCCCGGGGGAAAGCACCCGAAAAGAATATGAAACTTAATGATAAAAAAAAGGAAGAAAAAAAAAAAGGATTCCAGCGCAGTTAAAGACAGAAGCTCAATCAAGTGAGAGAAATGTAATTATCTTAATCTATCAAATTCAGAAAAAAACATCTCTAACTCTTTTGGCGAATCGTTTCAAGATTATCGTAACACGATATCTGCTGATGCAAAAAATGTAAATCAAAATTGGAAAAACTTACAATGTGAAATATCGAAAAATTAAGTGGGGGCGTAGATCAGAAATTGCGTTTAACAATACCTACCATCGAACTCCAAAGCCCAAATCTAATAATTAAATTTGAATTAACTGATGATTAATTAGTTGGGAAAATTACACGAAATGAATATTCCAATGGTATTTCATTATAATTCGGTGAAAGGGTGGTCTCATAACGACATACACTTTTATATATATATATATCATATATAGTATATATATATATATATATATATATAATATATTATCAATAAATATATATTATATGTTTCATGGGGTGGCTTAAGAATATAGCTCATGTGCAGTGGGGATACCTATATAAATAAGAGAAAGCGTAAAAGTTCATTATACCCAGTACAGCATAACCCTCTTCAAACAATAATGGTTTGGAATTTAGGTCAAACCAGTTTACACTTCAGGAAATGTCAACAAAAGCGTAATGAAGAGATACATCGGCAATTAGTTCGAGATAAATCCTTGAGAATAAGAAAGGCTAACATTCGAATCAAGTCCCAAGATCATTCCACTTCACACAGGTTCGTAGTAATTACATTAAAACATAAAAAAAAAAATGCAATCATGACTAACTTTAACTTTAAATACAACAAGTAAGAAATGTACCTAGGTTTCTTTGGCGCAATCGAGTTTTCTGTATAGCCGCTACAGCGTATAATCAAGGCCACCGAAAACAGATATATTTTGGTGGTCTACGTATAATGCTGCATGAGCCGCGGCCCACTAAACCTTTAACCATGGCCCGGTGTGGCCTGGCCTATATCGTTGTCAGAAGCGCTATTATGGCTAAACTTTAATCTTAAATAAAAAGAAGGCTGTAATGGTGCAATTTGGTATGTATGATGATTGGAGGTGAATGATCAACACACCAATTTGCAACCCTTTTAACCTCAGTAGTTTTCAAGATCTGAGGGCGGACAGACACAGCCATCTCAATATTTCTCTTTTGCAGAAAACTAAAAGGATTAAAAGTTTGAGTTCTACATTTTCACGACAGCTGACTTAATTTTTATTGTGGGGTGGGGAAGGGGTTAGGCTTTAAAATACACTGTGTCATTCAATTTTCACTGCTATATCTTGATAATTAGTGATGTAAGGTGTCGGATGGGTTCCTGCAGCCAGCGCACTTGTATTCTTCATTACCCCTTATAAGCAAAGCAAACAGCACGAAAAAAAATTGCTACTGCTATCCATTGCCCCTTCGCCTTGAAATCTGGCATTTGGTACAATCTCATTGGAATTCTTTAAATCAGGTTTCAGAAATCCAAAATGTTATCAACATTTCGTCACTGTCTAATTCATTTATCGACTCGCAGATGTGCTCACCATAACAGCTTTATATTAATCACAAATACACAACCAACGCTAAAAAAAGCATAGCTATAAAAGATTAATGACCACGTCCGGAAAGCTCCACTGAAGGTGTCAATTTATCTGAAATCATTCGCTGACGTCTTCCAGATCCACCTTGGTACGTTAAAATCCACATCGAGACCTAATAGTATTACGCTAGGAAGTGTTTACCCATATTATCAAATTTGGTCCAGCGAAAATTCTCTTAGGAGGATTTTCTCTGGACCAAATTTGATAATATGGGTAAATTTGGTCCATATTATCAAATTTGGTCCAGCGAAAATCCTCCTAAGAGAATGATGATGTGAGAGGAAGGAAAATGCTCATAAAAGGCCGTTGACTAGCTGGCCATTTTTGCATACTTCGTACTGACATAATTAAGGTGGAAGGTGTTCGCTGGTCATTTTACTAGTATATATATATATATACATATATATATATATATATATATATATATATATATATATATATATATATATATATATATATATATATATATATATATATATATATATATATGCATATATCTGTTCACCGTGAGCATCGCCTCTAACGCCATGCAGCGAAGAAGGGCCTCCGTGAAATTCCACCACTTTGCTTTTTTGTTTTCCTTTCCACAAATCTCCACACATCTCCAGCCTCCCATTCTCTTCCAAGAAGGTCTGGGTCTTCCAGCTCTCCTGGTGCCCAATGTAGCCTCACGTACTATTCACTCCGGGGTGGTAAGAACATTCCCAAGCCATCTCTAAATACCTTTCATTATTTTATCTAAATATGGAACTTCCACAATCACTTTGCACTTAACTAGACAGCTCAGTGGAAAAGTCCCTGTTACCACCGCGCCAAATTCGAATCCCGGCCAGGGCAAATAAACTTATATAAAATTTCTATGCACAGAAAATTCCCATGAGACTGTCATTCTCTGCTTACGCTCTATACAATATTTCTCAGACGAATAAAATAATGGGGATGTAAAGATTGCTATATAAACAAGTCCGTGCTATACTATAAACATATGAGCATCATTGATATCAAACCGGTGAAAATACTACCTATTATCACTGGAGACGTTTCATAAGCGCAGTGTATACAATCACGTATAAGTATATTCTAGTTTTTAATTTTCTACTCGACACGCGAAATGACAGACATAAAATTCATCTTTTTAAAGATTAGAGTATATGTAATTACTTCTCCTGGAGCCAAATTAATATTAGATTCCTATCACAAAATCTGGGCATAATTTATCACTATTAATATTATTATTATGCAACTACTGATATTTCTATCGCAATCACATAAATAGTAATACTAAAAACTATTATTACCCGTTTTATCATTTATCTAAACATGTCTCGTCCTTGTTATATTTTATCCTTCTTATTTATATCGTTATTATGTTCCACTTTCATATGATTTTGTTTTAAAATGACACATTCGGATCAAAATTTAATCTAGTGCCTAAAGTCAGCCTATTACATCCTAATTTTCCTTTTCGACTTCATTCAACAACATCAAGGATCATTAAACCTCTAATATTCTCTCACCTGCTAAGAAGAAACTTCCCTCGGTAAACCAAAAAGACGATAATTCAAGTAACACGCACAAGACAATTGGACAACTTAAAATCTTAAACAAGTGATTATTACTTTGCATTTAATGATCACTAAATTTACATATAAACACAGACACACTCGCAATATATATATATATATATATATATATATATATATATATATATGTATATATATATATATTTATATATATATATATATATATATATATATACATACATATGTGTGTGGATGATTATGTATGTGTGTACATGCCAGCATAACTGAAACGCACTGAGCAATTTCAATAAAACTATCTAGAAATCAGCACAGGGAGGGGGCGGAGGGGGGGGGGGGAGACATCACAAACTCCAAAGGGCACCAAAGGGGATTGGGGTGGGAAGAGCTTCCCTGCGACGGGGCTGGTTCGGCCTGTAGACTTAGTATTCTAAATAAACTTTACGAATTTATCATACCTAATTTCGATATACATATGACTTACTACATATCTGGAAAAGAAAACTGTGGGGGTAAGACATCAATGACACTAAAGGGGGTGGGAATAGGGAAGGGAAAAGCAAGAGTGAGTGGGAGAGGAAATGAGAAAAAAGAGGGGGGGTTAGGAAAGTGATGAAAGAGAGAGGAGGAGAAGAGATAGAGAGAGAGAGAGAGAGGGAGAGAGAGAAGGGTGTTAGTTTATTGGTTGTCATTCAGAGTTATCCCAGGCAGCGCCAAGTTGGTCAGCTAATGCATGTATAAATATATATTATATATATATATATATATATATATATATATATATATATATATATATATATATATATATATATATATATATATATATATATATATATATAACTTCATTCATATTTTCTTTGCCTTCTGAATGCTTTCAGTGAATTGGGCATTGCTTCACTAACACCGACTTTGAAGGCAATAAAAAATTGCATATTTCATATCATATGAGAATTTGAGTTTCCTATGGTAATATGTGAGAGAAATATGTTTTTTTCCGGGCTTATCTTCCTGGAACTATTTTGCGCAGCTAACTCGTGAAGAAAATCAAGTTTAATATGTCTGCAATTAAATGCATAATTATTTGCATAGCAAAACGGTAAGATGCAGAAGGAACAAATAGTTTGCCTTATTGGAAAAGTGTAAAAAATTTAAATATCCATATATATAATGATTTCCTAGCCTTAAAGCAAAGCCAGAGTACAGAATCCATCCAAACAGCTTCATAAAAATGTACGTGGCAACGGAGGCCCTTTTCCGGTCTCCAAACACAGGCCCTTCCCCAAGTTGAGCCGATCGACCTACAGCTCGCAGAGTTAATTATGGAGGTCGGGACAAAGCAGCTTAAATGCCTCTGCATTTCGCTCCTTAACGAGGCCCAGAAATTAGACGGAAATGATGGCACTTCTTTCGCCCGCCTAAAAAACAGATCCTCTCCGGCAGTAAGAGGCTTTGGGAAACAACGGAAGTTGTCATGAAACCGCCATTTTATTGAAGTCAAGGGTTGAAGCAGACGGTGTTCCTAAGAAATAATTAACCTATTGCCTCTCAAACTTCCAGGAGACTAAATGATTCGTTAAAACCGATGAATTCACAACCCTCAGTGTCAGAGAACGATAGAAATTCCTATGCTTACTGAGAGAAGGAGGAAAAGAGAGATTACCTCCTATGTTCGCTGAGAGAGGGAGCGGGATTACCTATTTGCGGAGAATCCAAGTATTTTTGAAAATTATATTATGGATCGAACTTACAAATTCTTTACACCAATCATAATTTCTACAAATAATGAATCAAATGGATCCGTTGTTACCTCAGTAACCTTTGTTTCATTTTATTCCTTGTCGAAACATGAAAATATTCTTATAATCAACACACGTTACAAAAATTGGTGAAGGAAAAAGTCTTGCATTTTGTCTCACGGAATACAATTTCTGCAACATGAACGTAGCTGAAAAGTCCTAGTCTTATATCCTCACTCACCATCCACCTGCTAAAGGTCATCCAACGGAGGTTACAAAATAAATACTCGTATGAAGGCAGAGGGTTTTTTTTTTTTTAACTAAACAAAACTTTCAAATGCTGCCAAGTCCGCAATGTATTATATATACGATAGTCTGGGTATAAGAAAGACGACATTCGTATTACATCTCTTGACATCAGGGTTCTGGGAATATAAATTCGCAGATTTCTCAGAATATTGATTATTCCTAACATGAAACGATCAGAGAGAGTTGTCTGTACTACTCTTAAATATATGGAAGTGAAGTAAGCAGGGAGAATGAGAATCCTGGGAAAAAAGGTCAAGGTTATTAATGACCTGTTTTCATGACGTAAAGAAGAACCGATTCGGTGAGATATGTGAGGATAAGTATTAGGGGTAAAAAGTTTGGCGTAATTTTACTATGATGGTTTATTCATGTGGAAAAAATGGGGGACCAAAAGTCGCTGAACAAATGAACAGTATAAATCGAAAGTATGAGGAGGGACAATGAGACGAGAATAAAAAGCGCTGGGCCAACTGCATGCAGAATACATGAAAGTGTTGCTGCACCTGAAATGTTTCAACATTCAAAAGATCATGCAAGGGATTCAACGCAATGCTGACAAGCAACGAAAGTTTTCTGCACACGATTCAGCAGATAAAAGCTAAATGTAGTTTTAGCAGTTTTCCTTTCTTTTTATCTAGAGTTACCCCATGTAACATTTATATTTATCTACGTACTCATACAAATACACACACGTGTATATATACATATACTATATATATATATATATATATATATATATATATACATATATTTGAAATGATTTATCTCTTATTATTTCTGATATAAACTTTATTATTTGCTTCTGCATTTATTTATATACTAGTTACTATTCCCACTGCCTACTGGTGCTTCCGTGTTCCTAAAGTACAACTCTCCTAATCCGGGTTTGATACATTGCAATATCCAACTTTAACTCCAATGTCTTACGACCAATGGCACTTATCAGAGGCCAAATCACATAGTACCTCATAGGTTGAGGGGCTACGGTACAGCTCAAGATCTTAGAAAATAAAGGTGACACGAAGAAAAATAATTTCTTGACAGAGTAAATAACCTCTAAACATTCATATATCTAAGCTCCTTCTACATTCTGCAAAGCATTTGTTGCCCGTATAGTAACTTTTATCTCAAGTAAACTTATAAGGGTAATATATATTTACATGTTAAGTTTTGGGTCATATGCTAGTTGCAATAATCGTATTATCCCAGAACACAACCAATTTCTATTTTCTGAAATTCAGAATTTACGATTAATCTACGCCTGTCATTTTTCCCACAGGTACCACGCCCACCTGATCGGGATATCGATTCACTGGGAAAATCAGTTCTATTCCATCCCTCCAAGATCAAACTCAAAAGACTCATATATCAAAATTATCGTATTTCATGCGTGGGAAATATCGAGGTCTCTGATCATTTGCATAAAAAGTATTTGCTCTGTATTCACTTATCCTGAAATTACCAACTTATCAATAGAGATCATATTTGAATAAAAAAGAAATAAATAAGTACGTACTCCATTATGGCTTACAAAAGAGCTTGTCTAAATCGAAGAAAATTGAAATAAAAGTTAAGCTTACTAAATATCACATTACTCATATCACACTAGATACGGGGAGTATGATAAAAATATGAAGAGAGTCTGTTAATCATAAAGTGAAATTACGTCCAAAAGGAAATCAATGCAAATTTCTGGCAATGACGAAATGTTATCGGAGGATGAGCTGCAGATATCCGATACCATCATCCAAAACAATTAAAATACCTCTGCATGCAAATAAGTCAACAAATTAAACTGAAGAGAAGGATGCTTCTTGTAAAACGTTGGGGGATTTGACATAACTATGTATAATTAAGAATATCAGTTCAACAAGGAATAAAAACAATAATTGAGAGGAAAGACAAAAGCACTAATCAAGGGGGAAGGAGGAGGAAGAAGGGTATGTATACATCCATATACGCGCACACAGACGGTGTATATATATATATATATATATATATATATATATATATTATATATATATATATATATATATCAATAAATCAATAAAATCAATTCAATCATATCCTATACCACTACGCCATCACATGCTACAACCCAGTCCGGTGTATCTCGTAGTACTATATATTCACTGTCTTCTATACACATTGCCTAGCCACTTCCGGAGAGAGAACCAAACATACTCATCGATCGGCTGCCCACCCGTTACTTCTCTAATACTGTTATTTGATATGGTATACCTCCCATTAATTCATAATATTCTTCTGAGCGCCTTGTTGGCAAATGCTAAGAATAAATACACATACACACATACTATATATATATATATATATATATATATATATATATATATATATATATATATATATATATATATGTGACATATATAAATGTGTGAGTGTATTTATGTAATTATGTGTATGTGAACTTTAACCATAAAAGAACTTCACGAAGTTTTGATAGGAGTTAAGGAAAGTAGCAGGACGCTGGGCAAGAATAAATGTTTACCTAATCCTCCCAGAGCTCTAGAGGGGAAGCAATCTTCATTTTTGGTGTTGGTTCATTTGCAAATTACAACATATCACGACTCTGTTGCAGAGCGAATAGAGCCCGCGTTTATTTCATGAGATCGTTTACCCTTCGTGTCAACAACAGAAGAGGAACTCCAGGGGGAAGACACCCGAAAAGAATAGGAAACTCAATAAAAAAAAATTAAAAAGAATCCAGCGCAGTTAAAAATAGAAGCCCAATCAAGTGAAGGAATTGTAATTATCTTGATCTATGCAAAATAGAAAACGATAAATTTAACCGTTTTAGCATATCGTATCAAAATTAATGTCACAGTACATCTGATGATGAAAAATCTAAATCAAAATTGAAAAATTAAAATGGAGCATACAATATAAAATCTACAAAAAAACTTTTTCATTATATAGAATCGTAGATTAGAAATTGCAATTAACAATACCGACGAATTCCCAAATCCAAATCCAATAATTAAATGAAAATTAACTCGTGATTAATTAGCAAGGAAAATTCAACGAAGTGAATATTCCATTATACTGCGGTAAACGGGCGGGCTTCTAAGCAATGTTTTTATATATATATATATATATATGATATATATATATATATATATATATATATATATATATATATATATATATAACATGCACATACATACATACATACATACATACATACATACATACATACATACATACGTACACATACACAATGCTTGGCTGGAACTCCGCGATAGGTGTCTCTCCTACCCTCCGGAAGCCATACCTACCCACTCCTCCCCCACCCTTGGCCCGGACAAACCAAGTGGCTGCGTCATGTCTCCCGGGGAGGACAAACAATATTTGGTCCATGTAAATACATACATGCATACATACATACATTCATACATACATACACACACACATTTTAATTTGTCTGGGGTTAGGCCATTTCCGTGCTACCCACTCCATTGCTATATTTTTATACATCAAGAAATTTAGGATGTCAGGTGAGTAGTTTTGTACTAGCTGAGAAATTGCGTTCTTTTTATTCTCTAATTATTCAAACATTCTAGAAATATAAAACTACTAAAGCTGATCTCCTTTACCCCATCCCCTTCAAATCTCCTACTGGGTACTAGGTTATTCAAATTCTCTAAATCAGATGGTTACAGAAAACTAAAATGTTATTTACATTTCATCATTGTCTAGCCCATGTATCAACTCTCAAAAGGATTTTCCTTGACAGTTTCACATTATTCTATATGTAGATTTACTGGAAGTTTGTAATAATCTCTATTACGCAACGCAACCATCATTAGAAACGCAGAGCTATACAAGATTGATGAAGTTCTAGATTACGTGAGGAACGGAATACATAACGTTCCAATTTATCGGAAAACATTCTGTGATATTTATAGCCAGGTTGGTGACGTTAAAATCCCCACCGAGTCCTAATCATTTTCTAAAAATTTTACACTTAAGAGACTGACGTGAGAAAAAGGAAAACTCTCAGAAAATACAGTTAATTAGCTGGCCATGAGGATGGAAGGTATAGGTTGATCACCATACAAGTATATATGTACACTTGTACGTCATCATCATTGTTTGTTTGTTTGTATGGTGTTTTTACGTTGCATGGAACTAGAGGTTATTCAGCAACGGGACCAACGGCTTTATGTGACTTTCGAACCACGTTGAGAGTGAACTTTATCATCAGAAATACACATCTCTAACTCCTCAAAGGAATGGCCGAGAATCGAACTCGTGGCCACCAAGGTGGCAGGTCAAGACCATACCGATCACACCACTGAGGCGCTCTATATCATCATCATCATCATCATCATCACTGCAACGCAACCCAGAAGGGTCTCTGTGAAATTCCGCTGCTCTGGTATTTCCTATGCTTTCACTTCTACAAATCTCCACACATCTCCAGCCTTCTGTTCCGTAGTCTATCAAGTAGGACTGGGTCCTCTAACTCTTCTGGTGGCCAGTACAACCCCACGTCCTATTCACTCAGGGGTGGTAAGAAGAACATGCCAACGCCATCTCTAAATACCTTTCATTACTTCATCTACATACGAAACTTCCATAATCTCTTTTAGTAAAGAGTCGAAATCAACTTGCATTTCTCTTGACAGCTCAGAATAAAAATCCCAGACAACCCTGTATCATATCGAAGATTCATACGTGCGAATTCTGGCCAGGGTAGATGCAATTATCATATGCAATTCCGCACCACATAAAATTCTGCTGAGATTGTCATTCTCTTGTGACGCTCTATAGATTATTCCTCAGGCATATGAAAAGGGGTTGTGAAGATTTCTGCATGAACAATGACAAACTAAATTATTATTACATGGGCAACTTTGATGTAAAAAGGTAAAATATTATCTATCATCACATGAACAGGTTAAAAAGCGTTTATCAACATGACTGATCCTTCACAAGGAGATATGACAGACATGAACACAGAAATATACTTTTCACCTTCTAAAACGTTAGAATATCTGATATTCTTACGATAAAATTTGGCATAATTCATCCTTTTCAATATTATTACACTATTACTATTATTTCTCTTGCAAACGCTTTAACACTAATGCTACCGTTCCTAAAGACGTTGTATTACAGCTCAATTTTCCTCTTCGACTGTATTCCATAACATCAAGCGTCGTAAAACCAATAGCATTCACACAATTGTTATAACAAAACTTCTCTTAGCAAATCAAATGGAAAGTAATGGAAAATAACAGTGGTGGAGAAGAAAACATAAAAAATTACACAACAGACGAAATATTTTCTGGTAAGAAATTTAATGATAACTATACTTCCAAAAATACAAATGATAACTAACAGCATTTTTTTTTTCTAAAACTATTCTGAGTAGCTTACTTGCAAAGAATATATAATATCTGCTTTCTCTAAAAAAAAAAATGGTATATATAACTGCCCCACCAACAGGGAAGATTAAACCGGGGACAAATAAGACCATAGCAGACATCACAAATATAGAGTAATAATTCGTCTTGACTGGAAAGTGTAAAAATGAAAGTTTTGAAAATTAAAGTTTTGAGAATCAAACAATACTAACTGTAATGTATGCAATGATTTCTTATCCATAAAGCAAGGCTATAGCTACCTTGGCAACGGAGGCCCTTTCAGTGAGGGCAGGAAGAACCGAGCCTCTTCCTCCGGTCTCCAAACACAGGTCCTTCCTCAAGTTGAGCCGATCGACCTACAGCTCGCAGAGTTAATTATGGAGGTCGGGACAAAGCAGCTTAAATGCCTCTGCATTTCGCTCCTTAACGAGGCCCAGAAATTAGACGGAAATGATGGCACTTTTTTCGACCCGCCTGAAAACAGATCCTCTCCGGCAGTAAGAGGCTTTGGGAAACAACGGAAGTTGTCATGAAACCGCCATTTTATTGAAGTCAAGGGTTGAAGCAGACGGTGTTGCTAAGAAATAATTAACCTATTGCCTCTCAAACTTCCAGGAGACTAAATAATTCGTTAAAACAGATCAATTCACAACCCTCAGTGTCAGAACGGTAGAAATTCCTTGCTTACTGAGAGAAGGAGGAAAAGAGATTACTTCCTAATAAAAAGTGTTTTTTTTTTCAGGCTCACATTTTAGCGTATCCATGTTCGTAGAACATCTCTTGACATCATGAAATGACTTACTGAGAGAAGTGTCTGTATATTCTTAAATATGTGGAAGTGAAGTATGCAGGTAGAATGAGAATCCAGGGAAAAAAGGTCAAGGTTATTAATGACTTGTGTTCCTAGCATACAAAGCTTAAGAATAACTGACTGGGTGAGAGATGTGCAGACAAGTATAAGAGGTAAAAAATTTGGCGTGGTTGTTTTGAGTTGGTTAGGTGATGTGGAAAGAATGGGAGACCAAAAGTTGGTGAGCAGGTGAAAAGCATAAATCGAAAGCATAAGAAGGGTCGAGGAGAGGAAGATGAAAGCATTACTCGAGGCGTATGCTTCAACATCCAGAAGACCGAAATGCGTGCTATTCAAAGGTGAATGAACGAGGGTGTTGTGACTCCTAATAGTCCTTTTCTATAACTACATGAAAAATTTCCTACGCAAAGAGGTTCATTCACGATTCGGCAGTTTAAGTCTGAATGGAGTAGTGACAGTTCTGCTTTTTCTCTTCAGCTACTTTATGTTAGGAGGAAAACTCTCTAACGTTAATTCATACGCACTCTCACAAACACACTCAGATACAGACACATACACATACATACATACATACATACATAGGCTAAATACATACCCACAAACGCACAACGCACACCCTCACACATATATAATAAAAGGAACCCATGAGAACGCCAAAATACAGAAAGTAAGTATTATATTTCAGAGACTGCTGTGTCTCTCTTCAGGTAGGTAATAAATGGGAAGTAACAGAAAATGCGGTATTTACTATCATACCAAGACATCCATCCATAGGTAAGCCGTTTGACTATGTCACTCAGGTTGATAATTTCTATTTAATCCTCTTAAGCGTTGCCTTTAACCAACGCTTAAGAAGATTAAAGAGAAATTATCAACCGCGGTGACCTAGTTAAATGGCTTACCTGTGGATGGGTCTCTTGGTATAAATACCACCTTTTCTGTAACTTTTCTCATTCATTACTTACCTGAAGAGAGAGACAGAAGTCTCTGAAATATAGTACTTACTTTCTATATTTTGGCGTTTTTATGGGCTTTTATTAGGTAGAATTCTGTTGTAACAGAATATTTTTACCAACACACACACACAAACACACACAAACACACACTCACACAAACACACACACACACACACATACACACACCACAACAATCACTACATCACACACATATACACACACACACACACACACACACACATATATATATATATATGTAAAAATGTAATTCATCTTATATTCTTACATTTGGGTCTAATGCTCTGTAGTGACAAGCGTATCCAAAGAGTGTGAAGAATTCAAGAAATTAAGAAACCACCATGGTTGTTACACTTACATGCGTATTTGGTAAAAACTATATATATATATATATAGATATATATATATATATATATATATATATATATATATATATATATATATATATATAATATATATATATATATATATATATATATATATATATAATGAAAAGAACACAAAATGTAGAAAGAAAATATTTATATATCAGAGACCAGCTGTCTCTCATTTGAAGCAGGTAATGAATTAGAAAAGCTCTATAGAAAGAGTGGTGTTTATACCAAGAGGTCCACTGGTCAGCCGTCTAAGCCACCCTGGTTGATAATTTCTCATTAATCTTCTTAATCACTGGTTGGAGGAAGATTTATCAAGTATATCTGAATCCCAACCACTCTTCGAGATACTCATTGTTTCTTTCTCTAATCAAAGCTGATTCTACCATTTGGCTTTTGAACCGACAATTGCTGCTATAAGTTACACGTGACAAATTCCTGTTTATTCTGTTATTATGGTTATTTACGTAATTAATAATAGCTGACTTCTGTTGTCCATACCTAACTGAACGTTTATGTTGTATTAATCTATGGGGAAGTGATGTTTCAGTAAAGCCATTGTAAAATTGATCAAAGTCGAGGCAAGGGGTTTCATATGTACTCCTACCCTCTTTGGGGATTGGCTTTTGTTGGACGTTAATCGGGGATCTGGCTAAGGTATTTGGGTAGGTAAAATCATGAGGGTTAGAGTTTCCAAGTGCCAATGTCTTACTGCTGTCCAGGTGCGGGATTTTAATTTTTATTTTGTTAGGCGACTCTCTCTGGTCTTGTTTTGAAGGGGACGGTATAAGATTGTGTTCGTTTTATGAATTGCTTTCTCAATTATATAGTCAGGGTACTTAAACATTCTGAAGATTTCTGTCACATCGGCTGAAATATCAAAAATACTTTCAGAAGAATGTCTCAGGGAACAAGTCTTTCCAAAATTGTATGGATTCGGGAGATGGACACTGCAATCAAACCCCTTCCCACTCCCACACAAGACATTCCTAGAAGGAAGAATGACAAATACGAAGTGCAAAATCTTTCTACTGCGCAGAGTGATACATGAAGCTCGGTCGAACCTTCGTCTCCTCACTACGGATCACATGTACAGGTATCTGGTCTCACTTTGTTCTGACATTGCTGCCTATAACAGACCAACTCATTCCAATAGACTTTCCCACAAGTTAAATAAACTAATAAATAATAGCGCCTGGAATAATCTTGAGCAACAAGATAAATTTTACATATATCTAACACTCCTCTTACCTTAAAACCAACATTGGTTTATCTTTTGCCCTCATGCCAGACCGGAAAAATAATCTATATTTTATAGTGGCTTTCGATAAATTCATATATAACAAAAATTAGCCATCCGCTCGCTACAAAGGTAAGATGTTGTAATAAGTAGACTTTCACCTCGACAAAATTAACTAACTGCTTAGTGACACTAACACTAATGACTGTTTGACGTTTTTTTTTATTTTTTTTTTTTATTTTTTTTTTTAAACGTAACATTAATAGGCAAGGACAAAAAGACCACTGAAATACAGGAGAAATTTGAAGTCATTTATACAAAACTACCTTACTTTTATGGCCTTCCCAAAATCAGAAAGATAATCTTTCATTCAGATCCATTATCTCATGTGTCGGAGCTTTAAAAAAAAATTCTAAGTGGTCAGATGGTCTCCTTTCCCCTTTCTTAGGCACATTTTCTCCCAGTCACATCAAACATACTGAAGATTTCTGTCACAAATTCAGAGAAGCTCATATACCACTTCACAACATAAAACTTTTAAGCCTAGATATAGCTTCCTTATTCACTAAAGTATCAGTACAGGACGTTCTACAATTTTCGATTATGTTTATGTAATAACGTCTTTCCATTAGGGGGTTCATTCTATGAAAAAAAAATTCGGGCGCAGTAGGGGTAGTCCTTTAAGTCCTGTTTTAGCTAATCTATACATGGAATAATTTGAAACTACATTTATTAAATGCAATAAAACCTAAAGCCAATCTGTGGATGAGATATGTAGATGATATCCTAACATTTTGGGATAACAGGTAGGGCAATTTATATTAATTTCTTTCAAAATTAAATGCATTAGTCACCCGCATCAATTTAAAGTTGAATGGGAAAAAGACAACAAAATTCCTTTTCTTGATGTTTTACCAATTAGAGACACGACAGAACAAATTTACCATACACAGAAAACGAACATTTTCACTTTCATACATTCATTATTTTAGTTACCATGACACTTTTATCAAAACTGGTGTGGCCAACAATTTATTCTTAAGAGCCTTCCGGATTTCTTCCCAAATCTGTTGGAAAAGGAAATTGAGCTAATCCGTAAGCAATTTTTAAAGTACCCTGACCAATAATTGAGAAAGCGATTTATAAAGCGAACACAATCTTCTGCCATTAAAATCCCACACCTGGACAGGATTAAGACATTAACATAGACACTTGGAAACTCTAACCCTTTTGCTTTTACCTAACCAAAATACCAACAAAACCCAATCCCCAAAGACACAGGAGTATATGAAATCCCTTGCGTCGGCTGTGATCAATTTTACATTGGCTTTACAGGAAAATCACTCCTCCAGAGATTAATACAACATACCCATTCAGTTAAGTATGGACAACAGAGCTCAGCTATTTTTCACCACATAAATAACCATAATCATAGAATAAACTGTAATTTGTCTAGTATAATTTATAGCAGCAATTGTCGGTTTAATAGAGTAAGCTTTGATTAAAGAAAGAAACACAATAAATATCCCAAAGGGTGGTTGGGATTAGATATAATAGATAAAATCTTCCTCCAACCTGCGATTAAGAAGATTAAAGAGAAATTGTCAACTGGGGTGACTTGAAACGGCGGACCTGTGACCTCTTGGTATAAAAACTGCTTTTTCTGTAGCCTTTCTAATTCATTACCTTCCTGAAGAGGGAGAGAGAGCTGTCTCTGAAATAGAGTATTTACTTTCTATATTTTGGCGTTTTTATGGACTCCTTTCATTAGATGGAATTCTGTTTTAAAAGAATATATTTCACAGTCATCTAATATATATATATATATATATATATATCTATATATATGATATAAAATATTACTATATATATACATACATATATATATATATATATATATATATATATATATAAATATATATATATATATATAATATATATATATATATATATATAATATATAATATATATACATACACTCACATACATACATACAGTGTCTGTGTGCGTGAGCGTAGCATTTATCTGATAAACGCACAAGTCTAAGGAAACATGTCGATAGGAATCTATGCGTGGCAACCTATATTATAAGTGGTTTTATTCATTTTTTTTTTTCTGCTTTTGTCACTCTTGTATGATAGCTGGTAACGATCAATCCTAAAAACACAAAGCAAATATGAACTTTCACACAATACTGAGTGTCTTACGAAATCATAAACTTTGCATTTTATTTCATCCATTACCCATACTCAGACTACAATAAATTACTTTAGACGAAAAAAGATTTTATTTCCAAAGATAAATTTGCATTTTAGACCATTATTACTCTTATATCTATGAGAAGTTCCACTACGTCTTGTAATACTTTGATACCCAACACTGTGTCTCATGAGACAAGCATCAACTTTCGAGTACCGGCCAGCTTCTGTGTCTACCATTACTTTAGAGCATCACCGTTTACGTAAAGTGAAACGGGCTTCCACAACTTTCCAAGAGAGGTGATGACATAGTAAGTAGTGCTAAGCAGGACGACATCATCCACCTCAGCAGAGGATGAATGATGACGCTCGGGGAAACGATAGCACTCTGTAACTGCAGGTACCGATACTAAATAGGGTAGTCTAAGTTCCCAAACGAAATGTCGATTACAGAAATGTAAAAACAGAAAACTTCCAATGATAGTCTAATTCGTATCACTGTGCTTGAGGAGGTCACCCACTGAACTGAAAACGAATCATTCTAGTTATAATTCACTCAATTAAATGAGCTGCTGTGAGACCCAGGGAAACATACGGTAAATAGCCACTTGGAGAACAGAAGGATCAAGATGCAGAGGAGGATCAGAAGAACGCGGAGAAACGTAAAAGAAAGAAAAAAGACAAGAAAAACAAGGGAGTGAAAGAAACAGAGTTCAAGAATGCCTTTAAAATACTTGGAGGAAAAACGTTAATTGATAGAAAAAGAATTTAAGCTATGTAATCCATTGAACTGACCCACAATGTCAACCGGAATAAGAGAACTGGGAATAAGAGTTGGCCATGGAATATTTAAAAGGACATCTGAATATCAGAACAGCTCCCAGATGATGGCACCAGAGACCTGGACACAAATAATTGAGGAGGAAGTGAAACAGCTGTCACGGAGGAAACTGGAGAGGAAGGGTAGTGGTGTAGGGGATGAGTAAGATAATGAATAAGAGAAAATGGAGCGAGAATGGGAGATGAAAGACGACCATTAAAATTCTCTCACTGTTAATAATACCAGCGATATGCACAATTAAACACCCTGAACAATGTAAATTACTTTCCACATTTTACAATAGTAAAGGTCGACGAGGTGGCAATCTGGTGTCAGATTCAAGCCCCGGCAGGGAGAAAATAACAAACAGAAAAAAAGCAAATAGAGCTTCTACACAAAGAAAGCGACAGACCTGCCGCTTGAAGGAAAAAGATTAAAAAAGTAAAAAATAGAAAAAGGAAGAAGAGAATTCGAAAGCCTAGCAGTACAAAGAAAGTAACAGCCAATGAGCTGTCTCATCCTAAAGGCGGTGTCGCAAGCACGGTTCCGCCATCTTTAGCAGATTTCCAAGAAACTTTGTACTAATTTACAATCATAATTTTTCTTATATGTGCTGAAGCAAAGCTGCTCAAGTTCTTGGCAGTGATAACGTGCAAGCGAGAACTTAGGTAACTTGATTACTCTCATCAGTTTGTGATAATCGGTGGCGTTAGTTCATGAGAATAAATAAGTCAATTATTGGCTACACGGTTCAAAGTATGGCCGCAATGCTAAAAATGTCGAAAAACAGATTTTTAAAAGAAATGCCCTCAATTATTGTCAACCTGTATTATTGGCAGGAATTTGGAATTTATCTACTTTCATGATATTCTTCAATAGAAAATTTGGGAAATTTTATTTTTACTGAAATCAATGTATTTTTACGGGATTCAAAAACACTGTGACATCATTGTCATAAACTCTGCCAAACTTTTCCAGTTTATTTACTGGATTAATTCGGGTCTTGGCCCGACAGGATATTTAATGAACATGGTACAATTAAAAATTATCACAGAAAAAAATGCAACTACCACCCTGACGAAATTCTGATACTGCTGACATCCAGACAGGTGTACCACAATATTCCAACATTAAGAAAATCAAAGCTCTGAAGCGCGTCAAGTAACTCCCTGTGACCATTGTCATATTTTGCCGAGTTGACACACTGAATAATACAGAGGCAGAAATGTCTAACTCCGTTGGGGTTCATCCTTATGTCAAACTAACCCCACCAACAATAAAAAGATTGGTGGTACGTTTCCGAATCGGTTCGTTGGAATTTTCATCTGCGCCTAACTGTTGATTTAAAACCAAGGAAAGTGGGATAACGATAAATATTCCTGACATTCTGGCAACCGACGACCGAAAAATAAGTCACCATGTAACGCTGAAAAATTAATCTGTGGGACTGGGATGACAACGTTATTAATTTCTCAGCTATTATAAACTTGCAAACGAAACCAAGGCGAAACATAAGACCATAAGAGTATGAATCATTTATTGAAATTAACCAATTAGTACGAAGTCGGAGAGTATCAGTCGATCTAATCATGCAAGAAAAAGAGGTCGCCGACCGAAGAGGAGATAGACCAAATATTTCGAGCAGATCTGAGACTCTTTGGGCGTTATCAATCTGGAAAACGACTCGTCCCTAGGATCTACAGACATAAGCACACTGGAAAAGAATCAATATCTTTTTAAAGAACTTAGTTTTCTTAAAATAATCAGCGATGTACCTTAAGAAATAGGAAGACAAGGACTGTGAAGAGGAAGTAGACGGAGTTGGAAAAAGGTTGACTGAAATGAGATTCCATCTTCTTTATTTCAGTTTTCGACCTTGTTAAAATATGGGATGCAGGATCGAGAATTTAAAGTGGAAAGGAATAATTCGCTTCTAGAGTTACTTGGAAGTTTGGAGATCAGTAAACAGGACGGAGGAAAACGCTGTACAAGAGAGTCAGAGGGTTGGAGGAGAGAGATCATATTTTAATGTCGAGTTGTACCAATGTCACAGCCTCCGTCTTTTTAATATACTTCACTTGAGTAAAAAAAAAAAACCGCTATTTAAACAACTCCTCCCGGAAGTTCCATTGCCCTTCCGATATTCTTTAACCCAAAACAGCTATGTGAAGGCACAAATTTCCCACATTTAACGCAGAGACCGCCCCATACATTCTGGTTTAGCTACGTCCTTTCTGGATCTGTAAAAGTGTTGATATTTTTCGATATCTTCAGGAATGAGGAAGTAACCAGACATGAACTTTAACCACCAATTCCTTTATAGTTTGCTCTAGTACCTGAGCATTAAAGCAGGACATATCACTTTCTCATTTCCTCACTAATAACATTATAGGTTTACCACAAAGTTATGTTCATATATAATATATATATATATATATATATATATATATATATATATATATATATATATATATATATATTTATATATGTGTGTGTGTGTCTGTATGTGTGTGTGTGTGTGTGTGTGTGTGTGTGAGAGAGAGAGAGAGAGAGAGAGAGAGAGAGAGAATAATATAACTAAGGGGAAACTGAAGCTTAAGAATTGTTTGTGTAAATACCCAATTTCCTATTGACATTAGACACAACTCTGACATCCAACTTTACCTTTCCAAAGTGAAATAATGACAGTCATTATATTGGCACACTACAGTAACATAATAGTATTCCCTGAGTCATTTTAAATTTGCAGAAGTTAAGCATATCTTAGTTTTACCAGACCACTTAGCTGATTAACAGCTCTCCTAGGGCTGGCCCGAAGGATTAGATATTTTTACGTGGCTAGGAACCAATTGGTCACCTAGCACCGGGACCTGCAGCTTATTGAGGGATCCGAACCACAATAAATTCGAGAAATGAATTTCAATCACCAGAAATAAATTCCTCTGGTTCCGCGTTGGCCGAGCCAGGATTCGTACTTCGGACCACCGGATTGGCAGCCGAGCGCGAAAACCACCCATCC
>NC_087202.1:34583741-34606241 GCF_015104395.2 Macrobrachium nipponense | reverse complement strand
AGGAAATATGTAAATGATGGAAATTGCAATGCAAATAAATCAAAGGTAATCGCAATCAACTAGACAAACAATAAATAAGTAAATAAGGCAATCAATCAATCAATCAATCAATCAATCAATAAAAGTCAGCTAGTCAATAAATACAACGATTGCCTGATCTATACTTGCACAAAGAGAGACTATGAAATGAAACATTTTCATAAATCTGTCTTCATTTTCAAGAACACAAACACAAGCAGTAAAAGTGCAAAAGACCAACTACGCATTCTTGCTGATGTGATTCAAGGAAAACATTGACAAGCTAAGAAGATAACACGGAACAGGAAGCAAACGTGAAAGGACCACTGGAAACCCCTTGTTTAGGAAAACGTCAAGTAAAGAAAAACCTCAACCATCTAATTATCCATGATGGCTGACGGTTATGTAGTCTTTCTTCCCTTGTAAGAAAAAAAAAGGTATGCTATTAATTATCGATCAATATGACGAGTGTTTATCATGACGCCAGAGCAAGCGTTCTAATTCAGTGTCTTTAATGAAAGAAACATTAGCCCAGTCGTCGAGTTCATAGAACATGATGACCTAAGTTAAGCGCAAACGCGTCGCAACAAGAAGAGAATTAAATTCCTTGTCCGATGAACGAAGAGATTAAAGGGATGGACGAAAGCAAATTCATTTCGGATTTCACTTGTGCGAGAGTGAGAATCTCATTAATGTTACGTAGTCTGTCCCCTGACTAATGATTGTGGATTTCCTTTCTTTCTTTTTTTTTTTTTTTTTTTTTTTTTGACTCGGCTTAATGACAACACGTTGATGCATTCCGCTAACGAAAAGAATGTTTTGTTAGTGCTACCTTATGCGTGTCCGAAACACATATTTCCTTAAACTATACTTGAAAACTCATTTATCGGTTTTTGCTTTTTTATGCAAATCCAAAACACGCGATTCCATGCATAATAGGAAACACACAAACGACGACCATTAATGCAACAACATGAGACATTTCCCCTATTGTACCCTTACAGCTCATTTATTTTATAATAACAGATAGACAGACAGAAATTAATAAAACTGACACCTATTCCTCACTCGAGGAGACAAATACCTGTAATATATCATAGTATGAAAACTGATTCTTTACTTAATAAGTAATGGGCCTGAAACAGTGGTTATGTTAATAACAAATACTATAATTCCTAGGTATCAGAATGATACAAATCATACACACATTAAAACTAAACAGCTCATATATATATTATGATAACCTGGCGCACGGTATGATCATCCGTTTTACAGTTACAATCACTCTGATTAAAATATTAATTTCAACACCTGCAGGGTACTTCAATAACTTGATCCAAACGCAGTCTTATACCATAAAAACACAAAATCAGTTGAAGTGTAAAACGCTGCTTGGAAAATAACAAATTATCTTCTAATAATTATTCAGCTTTGTTGGAAACAGATGTTGATCACGAGCGGAATGAAACATCTATGGTTAGCTGATCAAAGCAGTTATAGAGGTGAAAGTCACTGATGAAAATGATCGCAATGGAATTGATTTCAGGATATAATACAAAATAAATGGAGAACTGTTCAACATCATCTGAATAGTTACGAATGTGCTGTTCGTACTTAAGGAAAATGCTTCGTGAAAGATCCAAACTGTAAAAATATACAATTATGATACAGAAATTCCTGCTGCATAAAAGTATGTGTGATCCACTCACCTCTTCCTATCCTCCATACTAAGGATTCTTTTGACTTTGAAATTACACTGGCCATTGTAAGGCGAAATTCATATTGATTCTCTACCTGTATTGGAAACCCACAAAACCAATGCAAAATTCAAAGGGATTAGAAAAGTACTGCCTTTCCAGTCGTAGTCAAAAAGACCCATTAAAAGCTATAAAGGAATTACAGCGACAGAAAACGTTATTGAATATTCAAAACAAACAATGCAAGAAAGGAACTACAACAACTAAACCAGCGATTTTAACAAAAAAACAATCAAGTGAAGCATCTATAGTTTTACAAAATAAAACACCAGAAAAACCCTCTGAAGAAAGATATTTCTAAAACATTTCTTTTAAAATTCCTTGTACACTTTCTATTTTTAGCTCTTCATAAGAAGAACCTATCTAAACCATCATTCTTATTTAGAACCTGAAAAACCTTGAGCAACAAATAGTAAAACGAAGGACAGCGAATATGTGAACACCACAAGGCAAAAATGAACAAACCAAAAGCGTTCTGATGAATACCGAAATCTCAGAAATAGCTTGCAATTTGGATACTGTCAATATTGCTTAAAATAAATAAATAAATAAATAAACAAATAAACACACACACGCGCGCGCGCGCACTAAAACGTTAATAACACAAAAAACTGCCTATGATCTCACCCGGTAACAAGTAAGGTTTTTTTGTAGTGTAGGACACGAACATTATCCTGAGGTACTAGCTCAAGGGAATCCAAGGAAATGATTCTTTCCTCTAACACGATAGAGCTCATTTTGTTACACGAAGGGAACTTCCCTTCCTCACCAGGTAGATGGTAAATTAAATATACCTTTTCCCCGAGTTTAATAAAAAAAATAATAATTGAAACCGATTTACAACACAAACGAGAGCGCCATCGTTTATAGAAACCCACCTCCAGGGGCTGAAAAGGAACAATGATTACAAAGGAGCAGATTGTCCACAGAAAGCCAATATTTAATCGTTACATTAAAGAGGCCCATTTCAATTTCTTTACAGATCCCGCTCTTCGATGTGCAAACACTCCTTGATGAATAATACACCAGTCGACAAACAGCTGAGGACATCCGTAACTTTGCCATATCGAGAACGAATAAATAATAATAGTGACAATTATCTCAATATACCTTCAGAGAGAGAGAGAGAGAGAGAGAGAGAGAGAGTCGGGGGGAGGGGGTTAGCTTATGACAATTCATGCGATTCACCGACCTTGCTAATCAGCCAATAAGTAGGCATCATTCCGATCAAGCACCTAACCTTACCAGCTACACGTTGGAGCTAAACTCACTATGCATTACGCATTTCAATTACAAGCTTTTCGAAGAGATGTTCATAAGGCAATTAACTTACCATTTTGAAGAACTTTTGTCACCATCCCGAAATCTGCAAAGAAAGAGCAGGAATTTTAGTCAGAAACATCAGAACATCTCTTTGTTAATTAACTCCTCATATAATTTAAAAAGCCTCAAGTTTAAAAACATTATCAGGGGAATATTTATAGAATGTGAAGAGAACTAACAAACACACAGTCCACATGAAAGGTAAATATAATCGAGAAGATCCACAGCAAACTCCCCTCCAACACTCTCTATTGAACCATGAATAAAAACATAGTTCTTCGCCCCTCTCTGTGATTATCCTATGCGTCTCTCTCTCTTCTCTCTCTCTCTCTCTCTCTCTCTCTCTCCTCTCTCTCTCTCGCTTCCTCCTTGCTCATCCTCTTCCTCTCTCTCTCTCTCTCCTCAAATGTTATTTCTAGTATTAGCTTGGTATCTGCGCATTCCTGGTACATTTGCTAACATGCCTTGCATATAGAAAAAAGGGAGAAAAGTACTAACTAGAATGAGGTAATTAAGTAAGTACTTTATAAACGGGATAATAATGAGAGTAAAGGAAGGGGAGGGAAATAAGAAGAGACGGGATGCGAAATATCAAATGAACCTCTACTAGTTCCTCAAATGAAAAATGTTTCGAAAAATGAAATTAGTTTTTCAAATCATTTGATTTTTATGCAACTGAACTGATATATTAAACTGGGAAGAGGAGGTTGAGGAAGATTGCAGGAGATACCCATTATGGAAATGAATCAAAGAATAAGGAGAATGGGAGTGTGAACAGTGCCAATTAAAAGTAAAACTCCATGAAAGTGTGACTGAACTGTAAACATAAGTTTAAAAAATGAGCCTGATTAAAAAAATTAAGTCTGCTCTGGATTGTAATTAGAAAAAAAAAAACAAGGGGATGCTTTTGAAACATGAAATAAAAGAAAATTGACGAGAATGGAGGATGAGGGAGGATCAGGTGAAATGTTTTTGACGAAAAGTTTGCACAACAATTTCTATTCATTTATTTCTTTGGAAATTTCCAGCAATAAAGTTTCAGACGAAGGGCACGGAGGGGAGGTGAGTCTTATCTCTCTCTGATCGTAAATATGAAGCTGAATCAGAAAAGATGTGGGACTTTATGCTGCTGCTAAAAATACGATCCGAGTGAGTGAAAACAAATGCAAACGTACGAAATGAAAGCCTTGTTTGACTAATGGACATCACTCATTTCTTGTGAGAAGAAGAATCGGCTTGAGGTAGCTATTGCTAATCCTCAAGGAAATGAAGCACTCATTAACCACTCGATTATTTCTTGAACAAATATTTTATGTAGGTACACTGCTCTGGCTATTCTTCTCTCCCCTCAGCACAGTTATAATATTACTAAAGAGAGATGTAGGTTTTAATGCACACTTCAAAGCACAACCATAATAATCTAAATAATGAATTAACTGTTTACACTTTAAAGTAAGATACTATTATACAAATACACTTATACAAATTTATGTTATCTTTCAATCCTCTCCCTTTTCACTGATGAAAAATTATCATTGATATTTGCATGTCACAAAGAGGTGAAAGGATATCGTCTCAAATCCTGCAATGTGTATGTATGTATGTATGTATGTATGTATGTATGTGTATATATATATATATATATATATATATATATATATATATGTATGTATGTATGTATATACATATACATACATACATACATACATACATACACATATGTATTTATTTTTACAAATATGCATTATATATATATATATATATATATATATATATATATATATATATATATATATATATATATATATATATATATATGTAAGGCCTAGGGTTTTTTATTAATAATATATTTGTCCATGCGTTCTCTGTGACCTGTGGAATGTGGAGAACAGTGCAGGAGTGACGACCTGAGAGTAGCTGATCAATGAGTTTCTGGGGGTGGCGTGAGATAAAAGTGCTTAGTTCAGGAAGTCAATGTACGACAGTTTATGAACTCTTCTCAAAGTGCCTTTGGGAAACTGGATGCAGCTAGAACCGCGAGGCGCTATCGAACTGTGTGTTCGTACGTGCGTGTGCGCCTCTTTCTGTTAAATAGGTTCATACCCAAGCCTATGGGAGGGATTTTGACAGAGGGCTTCGAGTCACAGGCAAAGA
Source organism: Macrobrachium nipponense (assembly GCF_015104395.2). Classification (NCBI taxonomy): domain Eukaryota; kingdom Metazoa; phylum Arthropoda; class Malacostraca; order Decapoda; family Palaemonidae; genus Macrobrachium; species Macrobrachium nipponense. The sequence continues at coordinate 34,600,989 of NC_087202.1, read as the reverse complement.
TGCCGTGGCATTCGCCGGGGGAGTTTTTTGTGACATAGTGTTTAGTGTCCGGCTGTCTGGGTAAGTGTTCAAGTACTTTAGCCAAAAGGGATGGATTGTTTGATATCTTGTAAGATGTTCCATTTTATTAACTTTGTCTTTGAACTTGTGTGTACTTACCGGGATGTGTTCTGTATCTTTGAAACAGACGGATCTGGAAATGCCGGGGGACAAAGAGTTCCCAGAGGGGCGTAGACTTTTTGGTGACTTGACATTGTACTGTTTTTGAGTTAGTCTGTAAGACTGGATTACTTGGTTAATTGATTTATTTATTCTTGTTAATAAACGCTAATGTTATGATGCAACTCTCTCATTTTCATTACCTGTTAGAATGGAGAGATTCCTTGGAGAGAGAGAGAGAGAGATTGCCGAGAGAGAGAGAGGCTGTGTATGTAATGGGGTGTGTGGGTCTGCCTTCCGTTTCGTGTCCACGCTTACCTTATGAATAACTGGGGGAAAATCCCCCCATGTTACAGTGGTGGCAGACGGTTAAGAGGGGATATAAAAGTGTTCTTTCTTTTCTATGCCTAGGAACGCCAATGTAGAGATGGGTGGCCAGTTAGAAAATAAAAGGGGTTATGGCTTAGCGATAGTTTTCGAACGACAAAGCCTTGGTGGGATTGTGGAAAATCATTAAACTGTTAGTTTTCAGTTACTCAGTGAGAAAAAATGAGAAAATATCTGTCTGTTAACTGTGCTAAAGGAGGGAAGGATTTATTGGACTCAGCATTTTTCCCAGGAGTCAGCCTAGAAGCAGTGAGAGCAACCCAGTATGACTTTTGCTTGTGCAATGGCGAGTGTGTTCCGAGATACCCGTGCGGCGGTCGTTGTTAGTATCACTGCCGCGTTTTACGAGAATTTTGAGTTCTTTTTTTTCCCATTATGGAGTGGTGAGTGTTAAACTATTGTTTATCAAAGGGAGAGGGTTTGTTTAAATATTTCAGTGAAATGGGATTGGTTCAAGAGGTCAACAATTTTTCTTGTCTTTGCCCCATAGTGACGTGTTTTCTTTATTTGCACGTGTTTATAATAGACGTATGCATTCGTCTTTGTTTAAAACATAGGAGTGTATTTTTCTATGCATGTGAACTGTGCTTGGATAATCATATCTGGCTTAAAGACACAGAGCGGCCACAATTTTACGGGCTCAGCACATTTCTGCAGAGAGGCGCGTTGCATTGCGAGGGTATACTGGCATCCCTCGGGGGGATAGTGGCATGGAAGGTACCACTGGCCTCCCTCGAGAGATAATGCAGGGGAGGGCACTAGTGTATACCTTGGGAAGGGGTCCTCAGACACTGTTCAAGGGGAGATGGGGGGTGGATACTGCTGGCACGCCTGGGTAGTGGTCTGCCGCTTGACTGAGGGGTTGTTCTCACGGGGGGGAGAAATTTTTTTTTCTCAGTGTGGGTGAACTCCCCCTTTTTCTTTTTTTTTTTCTTCTTAGTGTTGGGGATGGGTCTGGCCTTGACCATGAATGCTAAGATATCAGCTGATTGATTAGTTGATGAAGTGAAATGCCCGTAGAGTCTTTTTTTTAGAAAAGAAAAAAATTTTTTTTTTCTCTCTCTCTTGGACGAAGAGAAAAGGAAATAAAAAGAGATTTTTCTTTTCCGTGAATGAGGGGAAAAGTAGTTAACATGCACGGGATGTGTTATATATTTTCTTTGTGCCTTGAAAGACACAAATATAAGGGGGATACACAGATTATTTTTTTTATTGTGTTGAAGTGATTACTTTGAAATGCCGATGATTGGTGTTATATCTGTGTTGCGTGGCAATGGTGTTATGTCATGGTGTTGCATCTGGAGACATTGTATGTCATAGGATTCAGCAATACTGTGTATGCTATTTTGAATTTCACCCTTACTTGAAATCTTTGCAAGAGAATTATTGCTATGAAGAGTTATTATTATTGTTATTATTAATAATTATTATACTTGAGATGTGTTACGGGAGGTTTGCTTAAGTATAATTATCATTACGGGAGAATTGTTTTACGAGAGATTTGAGATATTTCATGGGAGATTAGTTGATAATTATTACAGATAATTATTCAAGGAGAATTATTACAATGAATTAATGGGAGAAGTCTTGTGTTAATTAATTGTTGAGTTTTTGTAACTTTGGAGAATATTTCAGTGATTCACGGGGATGAGTTTTGCTGAATCTTGATGAATCTGACTGAATCTTGGTGAATTGTGTGGAAACTTGCTGAACTTTGCTGAATTCTTGGAGAATGGACAAGCATTAACATTGGTGATATTTTTTGTACTGATACTGATGATTTTGATGATAGCAATTTTTTTTGGTGATTTTGTGATAATGATATTTCTGATACTGATTTTTTTTATATACTAATACGTGGGCGTTGTAATGCTATCAAGGGAGGTGAAATCTTTTTTGATTTTGGGAGGAACTAACAACACATTATTTTAGTTTTTTTTTTCCCTTTTTTTATGAGTTCAGCAGATAATTGCTTGACATCTGGTGAGTTACGGGAGATAGTTGATAGTGCCGTTGATTTTTCTTTTCTCCTTTTTTGGAAATTAGCCATCGCTGACACAAGTTTTTTTTACCATGGGTGAATTTGAATTTATATTTTCTCTCCAGTTAGTGTGAATATTATCTCAGTTCATGACTTAGAGTCATTGTTCGGGAACGTGTTCGTGTTTTAGCTATTTAATGCTATAGAGAAATATATGGGAGAATTTTTTGCACGTTTTGAATGCATACGTAATGGCACTACATTTCTTCTCTGGATATTTGTGTTCCAGAAATTGTAAGATTTCTTGCACAATACCTTCGTTGTATTTGTGACAAATTTGTGAGAGATAGGAAACTTGGGTAAGTTTTCTAGTGGCCTATGTCGTAGTGCATATGGAGAAGTCTTGGCTTAGACACTTTGAATTTGGAGTTCTGTTATAATGAGTTGTGGCACATTAGTGATTTTTTCTAGAATTTTCTAGACAGTTTTATTTGCCGAGTTTTGCCTTTTTTTTAGCAGTTATGCTAAATGGAGAGAGTTTTTATAGTTTTTGACTATAACATTGAGTTATTCCCTGGAGAATTGGAGTTATAATTGAGATATATTATTTTGGAGAGATAATTGGAGGTATATATTATTTTGGAGTTATATTTGAGATAATATATGGGAGATATATATTTTTGGCCATTTTTTGATATTTGCCAATGTGATATGAGCTATGTTTTAGTTCAATTATTTTGCAGCCATCTTGTTGCAAATGGAGACACATATTTGGAGATTATGGGGCAATTTTTGTGAGTATGTGAGTTAGTTGCCTTGAGTGCACATTTTTTGGAGATATATTTTTTGGAGCCTTGTTTTGTTCCACATGGAGTTATTGGGGAAATAGAGGTAAATACTTTGTATTTGCCGAAATAGAGGTGATTATTCTCTATTCTTGGAGTGGTGTTTTTTTTACTGACATGTGGCTATTGGAGAAATAAGAGAATAATATAAGGGGGTTGGTTATTAACCAAATGGAGGAAATATTTTTATAACCGGAGTGGTGTTATTATTAATATGGTGTCTCATAATGGAGTTGGAATTAATCTTTGGCGGGTGACCCTTTTTTTTGTGGTTATGGAGTTTTTTTGAGCAAAGAGAAGATTTCTGTGGTTCTCTTTTTTGGTTTCATGACTATTTAGAGGCGAGTGGCATTACTGCATTACGTGTCATTTGAGATGTGTGTGCATTTTTTATGTTCCCAAGTGGGTTATTCTTGGAGAAATATAATTTTGGAAAAGTCATGTTGAGAGAATAAGTCTTCGAGACAAATCTTTGAACACATTAGTCATATCCTGGAGTTAATTCAGTGAAATGTGTCAGTTAGACCTTTTTTTCTAGAGGATCATGAGTTTCCAAACTTATGTGCCTGACTAGACAATTTTTGTGCTACTGTAGAGCATGCGTCCGCAGGCGATTTTTCTGCTGACAGGCGATGTGATAAGCGCTGTGCTGTTTCTTTTCTTCTGATGGTGACGATCAGAATTTTTGCAATATCGGAAATGTTGGCTATAGCATTTCACGAAAGCGCATGTGTGAGAGTTTGCTTTCTGGCAAATTCCATAGCTTTACATGGAGCATTTCTTGGGGAAAACGCGGGAGTTATGCATATTATACATGTATTATGTATTTTGTGATTGGGGAAATCTACTTGTGATTATCTTTTTTTTTTATTGTTTTTCTTCCTTTTCCTTGAGAGATATAATTTGGGGATTGAGCTTAAGTAGCATTTTCTTTTTTGGACGGGAGATTTGATTTTACCGGGAGATGTGATTTTTCTGGGCTTGCTGTTTACGTAAATGGGAGTTTGACATTAAGTCTCATTGTGATTAGTTATTGAGCAGTGAAGGGGTTTTTGCTGTTAAAAGTTGGAGATTTTTGCTGATTTTGTGGGTTGTTTAAATGTCAGAACTTGAGAGAACATTTTTGGGTCTGGGTGTTACGTGATTCTTTTCTTTCTTGAGCTCGTTACGATTTTTCTTTTTTTTCTTTGTGAGCACATTCGAGTTCGAAATATGAGTGCAGAATTCCGTGGAGTTGCTGTGATTTCTGAGTTGTGTGTGTGCTGATGTGTGAGTTTGGAGAATTGAGTTGGAGAACCTGATGTTTTTTTTTCTTTGAGAGTTATGATGATGACTTATGATTTGGTAATCATATTAAAGGGAGTTAATTGGGAGACGTTCAGTTGGTATTTCTGACTTTTTGAAATCATTGTTTGATAGAAGTAGTATGTTTGGGTTAATTTTCTTGGAATTGACCAAAGACCTGACTGACATACTAACGCCAAAAAAGTCGTTCCCCGACACCAGCAAGACGTCCACCAGCCGTGAGGATGCTGTCGTGTTGTCCAGGGTGATTACAAGAATTTCTACGTGGGTGATCGCGAGAGAATTCTACAGCGTGTTTTTGGAGATCTACAGAAGCCGTGAGAAGTCTTCTACGATGAGGGAGGCATTCCGTCTTCCTACAGCTGCTACAGTCTGCTACAGGTGCAGCTAGTTGCAGGCAAGCGAAGAGGGATATTCAAGAATCCTAATGCAGAAAATATGAGAGAAAATGTCGTCTTGTGTTATTGGGGGATTAAAGCGTGATAAGACTTTATTTTATAATGCCAGAGACGTGCAGTTTTACTTATTTTATTTTAAGCCGGCCAGTGTTTTGTGTTATAAGCAATTTTGCTAGGCGGGAGCTAGCATTTGTGCGAGGCCGAGCTATCTGTAAGGCCTAGGGTTTTTGATTAATAATATATTTGTCCATGCATTCTCTGTGACCTGTGGAATGTGGAGAACAGTGCAGGAGTGACGACCTGAGAGTAGCTGATCATGAGCTTTCTGGGGGTGGCGTGAGATAAAAGTGCTTAGTTCAGGAAGTCAATGTACGACAGTTTATGAACTCTTCTCAAAGTGCCTTTGGGAAACTGGATGCAGCTAGAACCGCGAGGCGCTATCGAACTGTGTTTGCGTACGTGCGTGTGCGCCTCTTTCTGTTAAATAGGTTCATACCCAAGCCTATGGGAGGATTTGACAGAGGGCTTCGAGTCACAGGCAAAGATGCCGTGGCATTCGCCGGGGGAGTTTTTTGTGACATAGTGTTTAGTGTCCGGCTGTCTGGGTAAGTGTTCAAGTGCTTTAGCCAAAGGGATGGCTTGTTTGATATCTTGTAAGATGTTCCATTTTGTTAACTTTGTCTTTGAACTTGTGTGTACCTACCGGGATGTGTTCTGTATCTTTGAAACAGACGGATCTGGAAATGCCGGGGGACAAAGAGTTCCCAGAGGGGCGTAGACTTTTTGGTGACTTGACATTGTACTGTTTTTGAGTTAAGTCTGTAAGACTGGATGGATTACTTGGTTAATTGATTTATTTATTCTTGTTAATAAACGCTAATGTTATGATGCAACTCTCTCATTTTCATTACCTGTTAGAATGGAGAGATTCCTTGGAGAGAGAGAGAGAGAGATTGCCGAGAGAGAGAGAGGCTGTGTATGTAATGGGGGTTGTGTGGTCTGCCTTCCGTTTCGTGTCCACGCTTACCTTATGAATAACTGGGGAAAATCCCCCCATGTTACATATATATATATATATATATATATATAATATATATATATATATATATATATATGTGTGTATATATATATAATTTTTTTTCTTTTTTTCATTAAGCTACAAAATTGTCCTTTAATACCTAATACGCTCTACCTCGTAATTAATACATTTTCATATATGTTAACCGAAGGGGAATTTTTGGTTGATAAGAAATTCGTCGGCTCATGGGCTGGAACCACGGAACCAACAATTCAGGATGTACAGTAAAGATCTTTTACCCACAAGGCTATCACGAGAGGTATAAGTTGACGCCGCCTCTCACCGACATATCCCTGTCGCTCTCAGGTATTCGTTGTTTTGTATCGGCATCAACCAACCTCGGCCTTGATAATTTTGTACTGATCTTGTCGCACGTAGCCATATTGTGAGTCTTATCACATCACAGTAATTATTAGTATGCACTCGTTATGCTACAAATCTCCTTTAATATGTAATTCGCTCTACCTCGGATTTGAGAGAGACTGTGTTAACTTATACTTCTCGTGATAGCTTGTGGGCAAAGAGCTTCACCTGTACGCCCTTTATTCTTGGCACTGTGATTCGAGCAGACAAATTTCTTATCAACTGAAAAATTCCCCTTCGGTTAAAATATACGAAAATATATTAATTCCGAGGTAGAGCAAATTCGATATTAATGAGTGCGTATTAGTCACGGTGATGTAATAAAATTTCATTTATATATATATGTGTGTGTGTATGCGCGCGCGCGCGCGCGTGTCTGTTTGTATAATTGATCTCTTACCTTCTCGAATTCTTCACACTTTTTGGATACGTTTGTCACTGAAAAGTCTTAGAGTGTGAGGCGAGGTAATAGTGAGATTAGGAGTTTATAGCTTACTAATCCATTTACATGTTGTTGTTGTTGTTGTTTTAGATTTAGTTGGCTTTATGCCAGCACGGCCTCTTGCTCAAAAATTCACACAGGTCAAGGGGTCGTGCGAGCATCAATGAAGCTCCTGACCATTGACAGGTCGAAACAGGGATTAAGTTCAATCATTTGTGTTTGTTCACGCACATAAATATACATATACAATGGTACAGAACACTGGACTGAAGACCATACATATACGGCTGAGAAATTGCCATGCCAATATATACAGTGGTAATAATACATAGATCGTGACAATAATAACAATGGAAATTTATGTACAAAGTCGTACGAGAAAAGTTGCGTTTTCTTTCGATCGCCTGTAGGTTCCTCGCCGCGGAATAATGGAGGTGGTGGTTCTTTGCAACTTTGCAACTGAATCTCGGGCTTTGAAGGACTTACACATTGCATATCTCTCTCTCTCTCTCTCTCTCTCTCTCTCTCTCTCTCTCTCTCTCTCTCTATAATATATATATATATATATAATATATATTATAGATATATATATATATATGATATATATATAGATAATATATATATCTATACATATTATAGATATATATATATATAATAATATATATATAGATAATAGATAGATATAGATATATATATATCTATATATATAATATATCTATATATATATATCTAATATATATATAACATATATTATATAATATATATAAATATAATATATATATATATATATATCTATATATATATATATATTCTATATATATATATATCTAGATATAGTTATATCTTATATATATATATCTAATATTATATATATCTATATATATCCGATATATATCTATCGCTATATGCTAATATCTATAGATAAATAATTATCTATAATATATTTATCTATATATATATATATATATATTTTTATATATAGATATATATAGATATATCATAGATATAGAATATAGATATTATATAGATATATTATTATTATAGATAGATATAGATATAGATTATAGATATATATAGATATATATATATATAGAATATATATATATATATATATATATATATATATATATATACATATATCCAAAATCACACGCGGAACGAGCCTTGACCTGTCACTAGGGAGACCAAGGTTCGTTCCCGGTGTGAGTCAGACAGTTATTTCTGTGAAACACGCGCTTATGTGTTCATTGTTCCCACAGGTATATATATATATATATATATATATACATATAAATTACATATATATATATATATATATATATATATATATAATATATATATATATATATGTGTGTGTGTGTGTGTGTATGTGTATATGCGAACACGCACGTCTCTAGATATTTATGTATTTGTATATATGCTATTGTATCAATATTAATGTATAGTAGATGAACTGGGTGAATATATTTACACCGTAATTAGAAGGGTTTATGTGATATTCAATGTAATTAAAAATTTTTTCCAACAACAGCAATGACAATGGTGAAATACCAAATATTGTAATTATTCCCGTAATCAACAATTGGCTTACAATTGTACTTACATATCTTCATACTTTTCAATAGCATAAAAATTGTGTCAATGCACCTATATAATGGGAGAGTGATATATCATGTACGCCCTGTATATGTTTACACACATATAGATGTATGCATGCATGTGTGTGTGTATATATATGTATATATATATATTGCTACGTTATTGATCTCCTCGTCTACCCAGCATTTAGTTAAATATTTTGATTGCTTGCTAGAGAAGCTGCCATATTCACCCCCAAATATCAGCTGATTTCAGGCGGGAAACCAAAACACGCCAGCCAGAGATAGGGAGTTCCTGTTGGAAGGGGGAAAATATAGACTCTTGTCAGCTTTAGGGACGTATCCCAAAGGGAAGGATGTAGGTAGCCTGGTACTTATTAGGCCTACGTCTTAAGCTCTTTTTCCTGTGAACCCTCTGCTGGCTGTATGTTCTTTGCTTTCCAGGATTTCCCCTGCTATTGGGGGTTAATTAAGCTGTGACCCCCAACACCCAGGAAACACACCTGCCCTTGCTCTCAGTCAGCTCCAGTCGTGACCCTCGGACGGATGTCCCGTCAGCCAGCCTTCCACACTTAGCCCTAACTGCGTTACTGGCGCAGAGCCCCAGACCTAGAACAAAAGCCCAGGCCGCATTTCTACAAAGGTCCACTGATCATGGCATCCAGGTACGTCTTGTGAAACAGCATATTGCCAGTTCCTTACCTCCTAATTTTCACAAATCAAACTTCTAACTCATTCCTTTGTTCCTCTCACTGCCTCATGCGTCCCTTGTGTGGTCGTCCCAGACAAATGAAGTCATTGCATACCTCAGTTAAACCATTAGAGTTCCTTTTCCCCAAGTTGGTTAGAGAAAACTGAATAATCGTAACTTGTGCAAGAAGTCCTTTTTTTTATCTTGTCTAATCTGGGATCTTTTCCAGACTCCCTGAGTCACATGTCCAAGTCTTGGCGCCCGCAAGTGATGCTTTACCGCAAGACATATGAACCATTGTGAAACCAGCTTTTACGTGAATCTCATTTTAAGCCAACTATCAACCCCTGTGAAAGAAATATTAGTCCACGTGTGGACCAGCTGCATTTCCTCTTTATCCAGGCCAGTAAATGGCCTCTTGTAAATAAATAGTTGTAAAATAATTAGCTGAGTTTTCTGGCGACCTTTTCCTCTAGAGTAAATTATCAACTATAAATCCCTTTTTACGGTAAGTTTAAGTAATTTATTCTGTTTTCTCCCTCAACTATTTCTGTTTACGTATTTGACCCCCTCAAGGCCGAGGCTCATACGTAACAATGTCGACTCTTGCCACGAACCTGGCTTGTAAATCGCGTTTATCCCTTGTTGTAAAACGCAACATGTAAATGTTTTTACAAAGCGCAAATCAAAGCACACTTGCAGCGGAAGACACACACTGACTCACGGTAAGGTATATAATTCATATGATTTATTTTATAAACAAATGTTAGCTTAAGTTACGTTAAGGAATTAGTTTATGAAGTGTTTTCAATAAGAGTTAAGTGAGAAATATTATTATATTGTAACGGCCAGAGCGCCGAGTGAATTCTGTTATTTTGTAAATCGCATTGTTCTCTCCTGACGAGACACGAGCACGTGTAAGATAGATGCCAGAAAGTACTAGTTCAAACTAGGAGAGTGCTTTGCCAGGGTTTATTGCTGTGTTAGAAAGCCTAGCTAGTTAGGAGTGTTCTGCTAATAGTTACGGCAAAAGAAGTGTACAATTCTTTTGTCTGTGATATGTTAGGGGAATTCATTTTAACTTAGTTTTCATTCCAAGTGTTGGTAACCGCTTAGCCCTCAGCTTAAGCTGAGCGTATGCGGCTCTCGATCAGCCATGCTGCCAACCTTGCTCACAAATGGCAGCCATGTTTTATCCCTTTAAGCATTATCTCAACGATTTAAGCAAAGTAACATAAGTCTTGAAGTTTTAACGTAAATAATATTAATCTCGGTACTAGTATCTATCATTCTGCCAGAGAAATTAACGTAATTCATCTTGAATAAGAAATTAGAATTTCGTGTTGTAATCGCCTCGCGTTTACAGAAATCAGCTGATTCGCCATCGCTGATAGCACACCGCTCTGCTAGCCTCACCACGCGTTTCACCTATCATCGCTCACTCGCTCGCTCAGCGAAAGTTTCATTTCCTTTCGTACTAAACGTAACCTTTTCCATTTACAAATGTTTGCTAACATTTCATCTTAAAATCCTTACCGTCATTTCACTTGTCACAGGGACCTAGTATCCTTACGTAAAGTTAACGTAAATCTTCAAAGTACAGTAAAATTACAAGAATTGTTAACGTAAAACGCATCGTTGTAAATTTCATATGAAAACGCAAATAATTTCATAAGCGCAAGCGCTACCAGTAACGTAAACATCGTTCATCGCTAGCGTGTTATCGTTTTCATAAACCTTATCCAAAGCAATTCTTTCATTACAGGTTAACTTAACTTAAAGTTTCAAATCATTTAACGCCAAGTTGCGTCATATTAAAACTAAAAGTATTAGTTCAATTACATACAGGGAGTTCATCATATATCATTTTCACCCTCTCAGAGAGAGAGAGAGAGAGAGAGAGAGAGAGAGAGAGAGAGAACCTATTATTCACGAAGCCAAGAGTACTACATCTATTACCATTACGCATGCAGAATTAACATTATTTTAGTCTCTTGTGTCCATTGCAGTTTGCAAGCATTTATTTCATTTATCGAGTACATCAGCAAAGGACTGAGCATTTTCAAATTACCATTACCTGCCATTGCCCGAGTGGTCTTTTCCATTTTTATCACAAAAGACTTGCGTATACCGCTAGCACAGTGTGCCACCGCAACCTTCATTACTTCCATCAAGGAAGTCGTTACCAGTCTAGGACTGGCCACCACCAGTGCACGTCAGGCCTTACCATTTTACAGTGCCACTAATTCTTGACACTGTCCATCGAATAGCTGCTGCATTACTCCCACCTTTTACTTTCTCTCCTCCACCATTACATTCTGCCACGAGCAGTGCCATTTCTCTTCAGTATATTTGAGTATACTGCATTTAGTGTCGTCTGACGGGACACACCAGCACGCTACCAGTGCTCCAAGGAATGCCTCCTGAAGTGCCGCTATTCCAGCACTACTAGTGCTGTCCAAGGAACGCCTCCATAAGTGCCATTGGCACCTATGTACAGGAGTACAGGTAGCCATTCTACCTGCGTGTTCCGTCCTTACGGAATGCTGTATTCATTAGTGTGTCCATGTACAAGGGTCAGTGATCCTTCGGAACACTCCAAGGGAACGCCTCCCAAAGTGCCGCAATACCAGCCCTAAGTGCTGTCCAAACAAGGAACGCCTCCTCATAAGTGCCGTGCACCTGTACAGACGTACAGGTAGCCGTATACCTGCGTGTCCATCCTACGGACGCCCATTCCATTAGTGTATCCACCATTTCGGATCACTCAACCAAGGAACGCCTCCATAAGTGCCGTGCACCTGTATTGGACCTACAGGTTGCCCATTCCAGCATCTCCCAAGTGAGGAACGCCCTTAAGTGTGACGTATGCCGCACACACTATTTGATTTTCTGCCTCATCAGAAGGTGCCATTCCAGAAGTGCCACCAACTTACGGGACACTTCCCAATTGCCACAGAGCACCCAGTCTTTTAAGACTTTTTCATCCGAGCCTCCACTGCAGCCTAGAGAAATGTCTTCTGCTGCCCAACCACATATATCCATGGAGCTGGAGAGGCTCCAGACACTCATGGCTCTGGGCACAAACGCCGGTTACACTGGGCAGGAACTCACCCAGTGGTGAAGGGGCAGATGGATGATCTGCTCCTGCAAGTGAAAGCCGCCAGAGAAGAAGAAGAGAGAGGAAAAAGAAGCAGAAAGGAAGGCAAGCGAAGAAGAGAGAAAGCATGAGCTAGCTCTCAAGGAGCAGGAACTCGAAATCAAGCGGGAGAAGGCCCGTAAGGAGAGTATCTTAGCTCAAGCACTCTGCCAGCTTCCAGCCCTGCACCCACTGTCTCTCACAGTCCCGCCGTCTCTGGTCAGCCTCTTGCCATTTTACCGCCTACCTCCTCCACTTTGGAAGAGGTAAGCCCACCAGTTAACCCCGGACTTGTTTCCGAAGGTGATTCATCGGAGGATTCCTTAACCTCCCTACCTCAAATCACTGCCAGAGAGGACTCTTCACCTGTGCCAGAGCACACTGCCTGCCTTGGTGACTCCACAGATTCGCAACCTGTGGGGCCATCTCGGCCTTACCGTCCAGTGCCACGGAGAGGTTCTGGAACAAGTTCTGCCGTGACTGTGGCCGCAAGGGTCCCATGTCTGCCAGCTATGGAGGGTGCGCTAACTTTCACACTATTCCCGCCATCACAGTGGCTGTTACCAATCCTGCTTTACTAGGACCCCCGGCTAAGGGCCCTATAACCGTCGCACCCCTCCAAAGTCATTATCAGCCAAGCCACGTCAGAGCCTACGACGACTCTGGCGCTCAAATCTCCCTGATACGGGAAGACTGAATCCCCCCAGGGCGAGGGGCTAACGTTTATAGACGTCAATTGATCACCATTGAAGGTATCAATCATACTAAGCCGATCCTTCCGACCGTACAATTGAGAGTCACCAGACCTCACTTCTCCAAGTTTGTACCCTTGCAGTTGCAAGCTACTTTCCAGGAGGTTATGACCTCCTCCTAGGGCAAGACATGAAGTCTCCCTCGCATTTCAAAAAGCCTAGGGGTCCTAACCCCACAACAAATAACTCCAAAGCAAGGAGTCATCGAAATTCTACTTCCTCCTGGAAATACGTCCACCAACAGTCTCCCCCATTACCAAGGAGGGAGATTGATCATTCACAGTTCCGTTGCAAAACCTGCAAAGTACTAGGGCACTCCACGAATTGGCCTAGGTGCCCTAGCAGACTACCAGCAGCGGCCACTGACCAAATTCCACAAGGCTTAGCCTTCCTTCAGAGACAGGAGCCTCTGCCTCCCGTCACAGGTCCAGTCGACCTCAACTCTCTGCCAGTGCCAATGCAGCACTGAGCAGTGCCAAGCTCCATCCAGCCTGGATGTAGAGCCACCACAGAACTTGACCTCTGCGCCTGGCCCTGAGCTAGCGCCGGAGCCTAACCTTATCAAGGATCCACCAACAGGAGATCCTCCAACAGGCATGGAGCTTACCGCAGCCCATGGCCAATCCCAAGTCCATGATTCTTCTTCGGCCTCACCTCTGTCGCCCGAGGATGAACCTCCGGCAGACCTTACCTTCATACCTCCTCTGGAAAACCAGGAACTGCCCGACCAGGAGTCAGCCTGGAGTTTTCCCCTTACGACGGTTGTCGCAGCAGCCGGAGTGAGGGCCTCCCCTGCAGTAGGTTCCACCTCTACGACGGTTGCTGCAGATATCGAAGTAGGGTGTCTCCTGCAATCCCTCAGGCTACTACTGCCTCTGCTCCTGACGGCGTTTCTGGCCTTACCCCAGAGTCGGTGCCTCCGTCTACTCCTAGGACTGGTATAGCCAGGCCATGGAGGAATAAGAAGAAGAAGGGACGAAACAAATCACCAAACTAACCAAAGAGCCACATGCTCTCCTTGACACCTGTGCCCAAGGTACAGTGTCACATTCATTTGCAGAGTGATCCTGGCACCTACCCAGAGAAGGTAGCCAGCCTGATCCCTGCCAGTAAAACTAACCCTCTAACCCCTAGAAATGGTAATACTAACCCTCACTTAAATATAATTACCTCATTACATTTCCATCCTGGTACACTAATCACTCATCATCCTCACGCATCATTACCTCATCTCATGTATTTTAACAATTCAGTCGATGAACCGCTGCTGTGCATACCACACTCTGGAATGATTGCGTCTCTAATTAACTGTAATGAGTCGGTTAGGCTAATGATTTAGTACCAGGGCATTAGGGTAGTAGCAAAAAAGAATTTTCAAGTAACCTTATCTAGGGTAGAGTAGATTGTCGTCACAGGCGACCGTAGTTATCACCTATAAGTTAGGTAGGCCACTGTAGTTAGCTGTATCGCTGCTCTAAAAACTTCAGTTAGATTAGGAGAACTGGGTAGTCGAGACAATCAACTTATTTAAGCCAAGGCCTTCACGACCGAAAGGGAGTGAATGCCTTCTTAACAGGGGGAGCTGCTACGTTTATTGATCTCCTCGTCTACCCAGCATTTAGTTAAATATTTTGATTGCTAGAGAAGCTGCCATATTCACCCAAATATCAGCTGATTTCAGGCGGGAAACCAAAACACGCCAGCCAGAGATAGGGAGTTCCTGTTGGAAGGGGGAAAATATAAACTCTTGTCAGCTTTAGGGACGTATCCCAAAGGGAAGGATGTAGGTAGCCTGGTACTTATTAGGCCTACGTCTTAAGCTCTTTTTCCTGTGAACCCTCTGCTGGCTGTATGTTCTGTTTCCAGGATTGCCCTGCTCTTGGGGGGTTAAGCTGACCCCCAACACCCAGGAAACACACCTGCCCTCGCTCTCAGTCAGCTCCAGTCGGACCTCGGACGGCCCGGCAGCCAGCCTTCCACACTTAGGCCTAACGGCGTTACTGGCGCGCCCAGAGCCCAAGACTGAGGACAAAAGGCCCAGGCTGCATTTCTACAAAGGTCCACTGATCATGGCATCCAGGTACGTCTGTGAAACAGCATATTGCCAGTTCCATACCTCCTAATTTTCACAAATCAAACTTCTAACTCATCCCTTTGTTCCTCTCACTGCCTCATGGCCGCATGCGTCCCTTGTGTGATCGTCCCAGACAAATGAAGTCATTGCATACCTCAGTTAAACCATTAGAGTTCCTTTTCCCCAGTGTTAGAGAAAACTGAATAATCGTAACTTGGGCAAGAAGTCCTTTTTTTTTATCTTGTCTAATCTGGGATCTTTTCCAGACTCCCTGAGTCACGTGTCCAAGTCTTGGCGCCCGCAAGTGATGCTCTACCGCAAGACATATGAACCATTGTGAAACCCAGCTTTTACGTGAATCTCATTTTAAGCCAACTATCAACCCCTGTGAAAGAAATATTAGTCCACGTGTGGACCAGCTGCATTTCCTCTTTCTCCAGGCCAGTAAATGGCCTCTTGTAAATAAATAGTTGTAAAGTAATTAGCTGAGTTTCTGGCGACCTTTTCCTCTAGAATAAATTATCACTATAAATCCTTTTACGGTAAGTTCAAGTATATATATATATATATACATATATATATATATACACCAACAATAATGCACTTTCGTATGTTTTTGTGAGTGTTTGCTCGTTTTTACATCTATATGAAACAAAACGCATAAGCAAGTTGGTCTATAAGCTTTTATTAAAAAGACACCATGTGCACAAATCTTAAATAGATACTTACCAATATATATTATATAAATATATATATATATATAATATATATATCCACATACATACATAAAATATTAGTACCAAACATTCTGATGTATATATATTCATATGAAGGTTTTAATACCTAATACATATTTGGATGTTCAATTTATACTTATAACCTACTCCCTCCCTCTCACATTTACCTATAGCACAGTCCAGCTAGCTTTGCAGGTAAGCCCGCCTACTGATTACGTCACGACCATTCCTTGAAGGTTATTGGTTGGAAATAGTTTACATTATCCCATGAAATAAAATCATAATACACGTCTCCATAAAAAAAAACGAAAATATGAATGAAGTCAGAAGTGTTACGCCTTGTTGCAATGTTCTGTTTCGTAAATAAGGTTCACATTCATAAAGTACTGGTGTAAAGAATTATCTGCCTGCTCTTGTCAACTGAAATTTAGGCATTTGTTTGGATTAAAAGTAATCCGAGATCTTTATGAATGTAGTCTACGCTAGAATATTCTCCTAACGACAGAGAGAGAGAGAGAGAGAGAGAGAAGAGACGAGAGAGAGAGAGAGAGAGAGAGATACTCTTCTGTATCCTTGTCCAACAGGGTAATCTACAAAAATGTCCCCAAAACCAAGTGATTCATGTACTACTCGCAGACTGGTTTGGACCATCTCATAACAAACTTTTCAGCTATTATATATTTCTTATTTCGTTAAGTATCTTATGATGCCTTCCTCCCATAGCCTTCATTTTCATAAGTAGCATTATATTTACTCAACACAATAATGTAAACATATTTTCAATTTAGTTCATTAAGAGCAGTTTGATAGTTGTGTACAGTAATACTGAGACAGTTCTGAGATTGATCTGTGTGTGCCATGGGATACACAACCACAAGTTTTAATCTTATTCTCTCTGGTATAAGTGGCGTTACAGTTACTGTGGCCATGTACATGTATGTGCACTTGCTTATACGTGTACATTCCACTTTATGCATATACATTAATTTAATTCGTGAAGTTGAAACTACTATATTACTTAAAGGCTACACTACTTCCTACAGTACAAGTAAAAAACTATTTGCAATAAGAAATTGACATATAGGCCTAATCTCTCAAAATATTAACATTTGGGATGCAGGATTATGACTGATTAAATCGGAACTGGCTGCATAAATCTATGCTTCACTTCAATTAATGTGGCCTATGTCGTCTCGCTTATGGAAGCCAACACCAATCAAAAAAACAAAACAAAAAAGAAGGTGCGTGTGTATTTAGGCTGCGCACGGTAAAGTTATATATTAAAGATCCAAGATCTTT
>NC_087202.1:34558741-34578741 GCF_015104395.2 Macrobrachium nipponense | reverse complement strand
TGGACTTGAAAAGGGGATGGGGGGTGGGGGGGATGGGGGGGGGGGACTCACTTGGAAAAGCCTACTGGAACATGATGAAACGTTTTGGCAACAAAGAACATCAAATCACTTGCAGTCGTCTTTTCGCTAAATGCGAACAGTTGTCAAAGATAAAATTTTGATAAAAACAAGAATAATAAAAGAATATAAGTAAAAAAAAAAAGCGTATACAGTCTTTCAGTGAAATATCTGAATGTTTCAGAACTGAATACTATTCTAAAATGGCACATATGTACCTACCTTTCTTTAAACCTGAATGCCTTTGTACTTGACTCCCATTAGGGTAGTACCGATTCTTGTTGAGAAATCTTTTTTTCTGTCCGCCCTCAAATCTTAAAAGCTACTGAGGCTAGAGGGCTGCAATTGGCCGGTTAATCATACACCCTACAATCATCAGAAATACCAAATTGCAGCCCTCTAGCCTCAGTAGTTTTTGTTTCATTTCAGGTTAAAGTTAGCCATAATCGTGCTTCTGGCAACGATACAGGAAGGGCCGTCAACGGGCCGTGGTTAAAGATTCATAGGCCGCGGCTCATACATCATTATACCGAGAACACCAAAAGGTAGATACATTTCCGGTGGCCTTGAATATACGCTGTAGCGGCTGCACAGAAAAGTCAATTGCGCAGAAGAAACTTCATCGCATTTTTCACTTGTTAATCTCGTTCTGCACCGAGTGATGTTGCTACTTTAAAAATTATGCTTTTCACTGAATAACAGAAATAATACGCGGATATTAAACTCCCAAGTGGATATGCCGTCGTCGCCTAACACTGCGCGTGGCCGTTACACCCGACAAATACCGGTTAAGGTTTTCCTACTTCATCGCAATTATGAACAACCGCTACACCGTATTTGCTTCAATATGAGTAGAGTAAAAGAAATAATTGAGAAGAAAATATTTAAGTGGGTAACCTCGTACCTTCCATGGATACTAACCCAATACGATGAACATACTTAGTACGCTGCCATGTCTCATAAATAAAAGCCTAATGCAGACACTTACCAGAAACCTCCACTCTCTTCAAGCAAACATTTCATTAATAACAAAAACTCAGCTTTTCAGTTGGAAGACTTTAATCGGATTGCGTTTCGGGGACTATTTTGCAAGCGACAATCATGAGGAGACCATCGTTAAGGAAAGAAAAGAACGACGTATGTTATGCTATGCAATGGAGGATTCATTCTATGACATGAAGAGAGATGAAGATTTATATGTGGAATTGCAATATAAAATTTAGCTCAACTGCCCAGTGCAAGGAACAAAGTCATTCAACGCTGAAAAGGAAATTGACAGTAAAATGGTTTGAAAGGTGTAACAGGATGAAAACTTCGCAGTTGCAATATGCAAGAACTGTTAGGAGAGGGGGGAAGTAAGATGGAAGCAAGTAAATTTGAACGGAGGCATAGCAAAGGAATGGCAGGGGCGCAGCTTAGGGTCGAAGAGACGCTGTAAAGGCCCTCAAGCAATGGCTATTTAGACCTTGAGTAATGGTTACTGACGGCAGTATTCTCCCTAGGGGTAAAACTTATAATTATACTCTTGAGCTAGTATACTCTACGAATAGAGATTTTGAAACTATATTAAAACCTTAAAATCCGAGTTGTTAAATTATAGGCTAAAGTCGGTGGTACGCATAAGCTTATTTCTGAACCAAATTGCGACTACAACAGATTAACTGAATTTGGGGTTTATTAATAGGAAAAAATATAAAAAAAAAAAAAAAAAACATAATTCTCGTTGAAATATTGTAAAAAAAAAAAAAGGTCAGCACGATTTTTAATATAAATAAATAAATAAATAATCCACAAATGCTCAGAGACATCACAGACGCGTCCGTCATTTCAGCAAACGCGCATCCAAAAGAGATAAACGTAAGTAAAGTAAAGTGCATCTCGCTTTTAGGAGAGTCTCTCAATAGGGAGTGTAAATGAAAATGGAGAAAAGAAAGTCCCTGAGAGAGATCAAGTTCTCCTTTTGATGAGATGATTATTGGAGAATACTTATGAGATCTTTTCCCCAAACAGAAGTAAATTTACATCCGACAACTACGACATATTTCATCGCTGGTGATTGCATAATATAATACCAATAAACTGCAGACGGTTAACTATACTCTGTTTTTTTTCCATCTGTCCATCCGCCTGTGGTGTTTCCGCATGGTAACACTGGGTCCCGGGCTTTAAATAGTTACGCGATGTGTAAGTTTTAAGTAAATAAAAGGATATCTGGGTGTACATTTGCAACCGAAAAGTGTTTTAATAAATTACTGTATGCTAATTACACCGTTAATATTCGAAATAGGGTATTATTATCACTGTTGAATGTAAGCTGTATGTAACTATCTAAAGCCCGGGACGCAGTGTTACCATGCGAAAACACCACAGGCGGCCTACAATGTATAAACTACTCTGATCCGTTTATGTTAGCCTTAATATTTTAAAAATACACCAACTGTGCAATCGAAGAAACATATGATGGATTCTTTTATTCTTAAAAATCACTTCATAGTAAGGAAAAAATAATATAATGTAATAAAATAAATAGACATTCCTATATTCAAATCAAGGTAATTTAACTTTGAACATAGATGACGGCAGGTTTGACTGCAGGTATAAAACCTTATAAGGACAGAAGTTCAGTCCTTGGATTTTCTTGGAAATTCTCAGCGTGGCAGGTTCAAACCAGGGGCCACAATCAAACTGTTAAATAACACTAACAGGGTATTTTCACTGCAACAATAAATACAGCTGTACCTCAATACATTAAAAACAATCAGCAATTAAACTTTGTTTTATTTTTTGTTTTTGGGGGATGGATCTCGTGAACAGTGTTTTTAATAAAAAAAAAAAAGATGCATTAAGTATTCGTAACAATAGACACTACTTATTATTATCCTACAACAAGCAACCTTCCAACATCAAGGACTCAAACAACATTGACGCCACGAGCAATTCCCTCGCAAATCACAAAAGAACTTTCAGGCGTGAATCGTGAATGACCCTAAAAAACAATCCAGGGGATTTGGTTAATGGAAAAACTATAGATACAATGTCATGATACTGTATCCCACTACACCGTTATGCAAATTAAAAAAGAAAACAAAATCTATATTCCCATTTACAGTCGCACCCATAATCTTGTTTTATGGCGGTGAAAGTTCTTAAGTTTATTGTTACCTAATAATTTCGTCAACTTTGACCTGAAACATGATATTTTCAAATAATACTCTGCATGAAGAAAAATGTTTATAAAGTTCTGGAGAACCTATATAAGTTTTGAGCCTATCTTCAATCAAAACTTTCATAATTTTACATGAAAGCTCAGCAAAATAAAAAGAATTCATAAATCAGAATCTTAGAATGGTAGTGACCATCCATCAATCTTTTCAAGATTCTCCCACTACACTTTACAAAATGTATAAATAAAAAGAATTATAAGCAGGGCTTAAAACACAGCAACTTACAAACGACTGCTACATCTAGTATCAAACTTAGGAAACTATTTTAGTTCATAACATTGACCACTTTGCAAGAAAAAAAAAATAAATAAAAACATAATTGCTGAATCGAACCTCATAAACTTCGCCAATACCGAGAAGCTGAAAGGAGAACAAGATTTTAAACAATGAAGCAACGGAGAGAGAGAGAGAGAGAGAGAGAGAGAGAGAGAGAGAGAGAGAGAGAGAGAGAGAACGTCTGTTTTGTCCTTTCATACCAACGCACTTGACTACAAAACAGTGATTTTGTACGGCAAAATTTACTTACTAAGAAATTAACAATTACAGATATTATCATCAAGAAATAAAAAAAAAGGCATAAATCATCAAAAGTTCTTACTATCAGATTCACCACTCCTATTGCAATAATAGCATTAACCCTAGTGAACTTCGAACATGATATATAAGACCGGCAATATTTCAGAAAGAAATATATTCGGCAGGACGCAGCGAAATTTTGAGCAAATCCTGAATCCATTCAAAAGTTTCGAGGGGTCTGCCATCTCCCTCTCCATTTAATTCGTATTACGTCTCCTGGATGGTAGTATTCAATCATTCATCCCTTGTGCTATGTTAGACTGTGTTGTTCAAAAATCATATCTACTGAATGAAGCTTGATTTTCCCAAGTTCGGATTCGCGTCCCCCTTCCGCTGACGCAAAATAGTGCGCTGGAGGCAACGAATTCATATCCTAATCTTGTGGGGAATACCAGTTTTTTTTTCAACTGCCATTTATTAAATTATTTGAGATGGCTTTGTCTATCCAAAGGCTGTCAGATGTCAATGAAAGGAAGAAATGAAGAACCCTGAAAAGCAGAGAAACGAAGAATAGTCAACAGTGAAACATCTATTACAAATCTAGTTCTAAATATAAAAACTTTACCAGTTAGATTTTTGTCTCTTGCTTTGTCAAGATATACTTCAGGAAATACGGTAGCCTGTTTTCGCATGCAAATCTCGGTAGCATGAAGAATTACTTCGAATGTTACATAGCAGTCTACGGGATTTCCATTCCTTTTATTTTTTCGAATGTTAATGACGAATATTAATTACCAAAATATTTCATGGTATGGAAGAGTTTATTTATTTATTTATTTATTTATTTATTTATTTATTCATAAGTGACTGGTAAGGGAACGATGTCAAAGAAGACTTTGCTTTGTGTTTTAAGATAAGAAGGTTAAAAAGTTGGTAATGATTCAAAACTGAATGCTGCGGATGGACTTTCAATATTTTCAACATATGCTTGATAGGCCCAAAGTTGATGAAATAAGGGAGACGGGGTGCGTTCCTAGATAATACTGGCTCCCTGTTACTTTCGTACTAAAATGACTTCACAGGTTTATTGTAGCAAGTACCCACAATATGAGCTACGTAACACGAGACCCTATTTATTGCAATAGTGAACGGCTCGTTGTTATCCAAGGATTAAGGACCGACAACACGTAGAGCTCGCAGTAATAAACAAGAAAAAATGCCCCTAAATTTATTCGGCGCATTCGAGCTTACTGTACATCCGCTACAGCGTATAATTAAGGCAACTGAAAATAGATCTGTCTCTCGGCGGTCTTGGTATAATGCTGTATGGGCCGCGGGCTATGAAACTTTAACCACTACCTGGTGATGGCATCTATATGTCAGAGGCACGATTATGACTAACTTTAATCTTAAAGAAATTAAAAAATACAGAGGCTAGAGGGCTGCAATTTGATATGTTTGAGGATTGGAGAGTAGATGTTCAACATACAAATTTGCACCCCTCTAGATTCAGTAGTTTTTAAGATCTGAGAGTGGAGAGAAAAAGTGTGGACGGATAGACAAAGCCAGTGCAGTGTTTGATATGCACTCCCCCGGAATATGCACTCCCCAGTCATTATGATACGAATGAGTTGCACTCCACCAGTCATTATTGTACATGTAATTCCCACTCCCATCCACCCGTTAATGCTATACAGTATTAAGTACTCTGCATTCTATAGTTGCTTTCATACATAGAGTTTAGACAGAATTGTATAGTTGTTTATATATTATATTCAGAGTGCTTGGCATGGCATGGTTTGGCTTTTAGAGTTCTTGGCATGACATGGCTTCGCTTGACTTTTAGAGTTCTTGGTTTGGCTTTGCTTGCCATTTTGAGTGCTTGGCATGGCATGGTTGGGCTTTGCTTGGCTTTGCTTGGCTTTCAGAGTGCTTGGCATGGCATGGTTTGGTTTGGCTTGGATTTGCTTTGCTTTTAGAGTGCTTGGTATGGCAAGGTTTGGCTTGGCTTGGCTTGGCTTTTAGAGTTCTTGGCATGGCATGACTTGGCTTTGCTTTGCTTGCCTTTTAGAGTGCTTGGCATGGTATGGTTTGGCTTGGCTTGGCTTGGCTTGGATTTTAGAGTTATTGGCATGGCTTGGCTTGGCGCCTAGAATTCTTAGCATATCATTGCTTGGCTTAGCTTGACCTTGCTTGACTTTTAGAAGTTTGGCTTGGCTTGGCTTGGCTTTTACAGTGCTTGGCATGGCATGGCATGGTTTTGCTCTGTTTGGCTTTTAGTGTTTGGCATGGCATAGTTTGGCTTGGCTTAGCTTGGCTTGGCTTTTAAAATGCTTGGCATGGCACGGTTTGGCTTGGCTTTTAAAATTCTTGGCATGGCGTGACTTGGCTTAGATTTGCTTGCCTTTTATAGTGCTTGGCATGGTATGGTTTGGCTTGGCTTGGCTTTTAGAGTTCTTTGCATATCATGGCTTGGTTTGACTTGGCTTTTAAAGTTCTTGGCATATCATGGCTTGGCTTAGGTTAGCCTTGCTTGGCTTTTAGAATTTTGGCATAGCATGGTGTGGCTTGGCTTGGTTTGGATTGGCTTGGCTTGGGTAGGGTTTTAAAATGCTTGGCATGGCATGGTTTGGCTTGGCATTGCCTGGCTTTTAGACTGGCTGGCCTGGCATGGTTTGGCTTGGCTTTAAGAGTTCTTGGTATGGCATGACTTGGCTTGGCTTTGCTTGCCTTTTATAGTGCTTGGCATGGTATTGTTTGGCTTGGCTTGGCTTGGCTTTTAGAGTTCTTAGCTTGGCTTGGCTTGGCTTGGCTTGGCTTTTAGAGTTCTTGGCATATCATTGCTTGGCATGGTTTGGCTTTCCTTGGCTTTTAAAGTGTTTGGCATGGCACAGCTTGGCTTGGCTTTTAAAATTCTTGGTATGGAATGGCATAGCTTGGCACTGCCTGGATTTTAGAATGGCTGGCCTGGCATGGTTTGGCTTGGCTTTTAGAGTTCTTGGAATGGCATGACTTGGCTGGGCTTTGCTTGCCTTTTAGAGTGCTTGCCATGGTATGGTTTGGCTTGGCTTGGCTTTTAGATTTCTTGGCATGGCATGGTTTGACTTGGCTTTTAGAGTTCCTGGCATGGCATGGCTTGGCTTGGCATTGCCTGGCTTTTAGATTGGCTGGCCTGGCATGGTTTAGCTTGGCTTTTAGATTTCTTGGCATGGTATGACTTGGCTTGGCTTGGCTTGGCTTGGCTTGGCTTAGCTGGGCTTGGCTTTTAGAGTGCTGGCGTTGCATAGCTTGGCTTGGCTTGGCTTCAAGAGTTCTTGGCATGGCATGGCTTGGCTTTTAGAGTTCTTGGCATGCTTGGCTTTACTTGCCTTTTAGCATGCTTGGCATGGCATAGTTTTGCTTGGCTTGGCTTTTAGAGTTGTTGGCACGGCTAGGCTTGGCTTTTAGAGTTCTTGGCATGACATGGTTTGGCTTTTAGAGTTCTTGGCATGGCTTTGCTTGCCTTTAGAGTGCTTGGCATGGCATGACTTGGCTTGGCTTTACTTGCTTTTAGAGTGGGTGGCATGGCATGGATTGGCTTGGCTTGGCTTTTAGAGTTCTTGGCATGGTTTGGCTATGCTTGCCTTTTAGAGTGCTTGGCATGGCATGACTTGGCTGGGCTTTGCTTGCTTTTCAGAGTGCTTGGCATGGCATGGTTTGGCTTGGCTTGGCTTTTAGAGTGTTTTGGCATAGCTTGGCTTGGGTTTAAGAGTTCTTGGCATGGCTTGGCTTGGCTTGACTTTAAGAGTTCTGGGCACTGCTTGGCTTTTAGAGTTCTTGGAATGACTCTGCTTTGCTTGCCTTTTAGAGTGTTTGGCATGTCATGGTTTGGCTTAGCTTGGCTTTTCGAGTTCTTGGTATGGCATGGCTTGGCTTGGCCTTGCTTGGCTTTTAGATGGTTGGCATGGCATGGCATGATTTGGTTTAGATTGGCTTGATTTGCTTTGCTTAGCTTGGTTTGTCTTGGTTTTGCTTTGCTATGCTTTTAGAGTGCTTTGCATGGCATGGTTTGGCTTTGCTTGGCTTTTTGAGTGCTTGGCATGGCATGGCTTGGCTTGGCTTGGCTTAGCTTAGCTTTTCGTGTTTGGATGGCATGGTTTCGCTTGGCTTGGCTTAGCTTGCCTTTAGAGTTCTTGGCATGGCATGACTTGGCTTGGCTTGGCTTTTTGAGTTCTTGGCATGGCGTTGCTTTGCTTGCCTGTTAGTGTGTTTGGCATGGCGTAGCTTGGCTTGGCTTGGCTTGGTTTATCATTAGAGTTTGGCATGGCATGGTTTGGCATAGAATGGTTTGGCTGTGTTTGGCTTTTAGAGTGGTTGGCATAGAATGGTTTGGCTGTGTTTGGCTTTTAGAGTGGTTGGCATAGAATGGTTTGGCTGTATTTGGCTTTTAGAGTGGTTGGCATGGAATGGTTTGGCTGTGTTTGGCTTTTAGAGTGGTTGGCATAGAATGGTTTGGCTGTGTTTGGCTTTTAGAGTGGTTGGCATGGAATGGTTTGGCTGTGTTTGGCTTTTAGAGTGGTTGCAAAAGAATGGTTTGGCTGTGTTTGGCTTTTAGAGTGGTTGCAATAGAATGGTTTGGCTGTGTTTGGCTTTTAGAGTGTTGCAATAAAAGAATGGTTTTGGCTGTGTTTGGCTTTTAGAGTGGTTGCAATAGAATGGTTTGGCTGTGTTTGGCTTTTAGAGTGGTTGCAATAGAATGGTTTGGCTGTGTTTGGCTTTTAGAGTGGTTGCAATAGAATGGTTTGGCTGTGTTTGGCTTTTAGAGTGGTTGCAATAGAATGGTTTGGCTGTGTTTGGCTTTTAGAGTGTTTGGCATGGAATGATTTGGCTGTGTTTGGCTTTTAGAGTGGTTGGCATAGAATGGTTTGGCTTGCCATGGCTTGGCCTTTAGAGTTCTTGGCATATCATGGCTTTGCTTGGCGTGGCTTGGCTTTTAGAGTTCTCGGCATACTTACAATTCACATAGAAACTAGGGGAGCGCGTATAATATGGACTGGGGACCGGGGGAGGGCAAATCATACGCTTAATAGCGAATGGGGAGTTACCTTTATACGTATAATAATGACTGGGGAGGTCAAATTCAAGGGAATGCAAATTATATGTGACACCGGCAATATAGTTTTCTTTTAAAGGAAACTAATAAAAAGAGAAAACACTTTGATATTAACGTAATGTCAAGATGTTATTTTTTACTTTTCTCTGCATATTAAATTTACTCAAAAACAGTTTATGTGTGGGATGAAAGTCTCCGAAAGGGGCAAGACAGTCTTTTTCTGTTTATTCACTGAATTTGTTAGTCGGGACTTGTTCATATAACTTTTATTTGAGGATATTTAAGTATTAGCTGTTGTTTTCTTTTCTTGTTCCATAATATATATATATATATATATATATATCATATATATATATTAATATATAGATATATTATATATATGATATATATATGTATACGTAATAACATATATATATATATATATGTATACGTATTAGTATATATTATATATATATATACTATATATATATATATTATTATATATATATATATATATATAAATATATATATATATATATTTGTAAGCCAGTTTTTCACGTGATTTGTATGAGATTGTCAATGTCAATGTAAAAGAAAATGAAAAATAGAATAAACTTTATCCCAATAACACCAGGCGGTTTTAATTCGCACTCGAGAAGCTAGGAACTGCAATCATTCAACATAGCCCATCATGTGGTCAGTAATACCTCTTCCATACATACACACACACATAATTATATATATATATATATATATATATATATATATATATATATATATATATATATATATATATATATATATATATATATATATACTGGTAACCCTTCAGCAGATACGAGTTTAATAGCAATAACCACGGTGTCCTTTCGGATTGTGGCTTCTTCACACTTTGTGGACACGCGTGTCTACAAAGCCAAAGGTCTTAATGGAAGAGTATGAATAAATCCTGACATCTGCAGCAGGACTCGAAACCCCATCCGTAGTATCAGACAGATGTCATTTAAATCTGACGTCCTTTGAAGGGTTCAAACCTGCAATCGGATTGTCAGAACGGGGTTATGTTACCCACCTGATCTAGAGAGTCCATGGACTTCAGAATTCATTCGTTTTCTTCCATTTGGATCATAGTCTTTGCAAGTGACTCGCGTGTCCAAACAGTATGATGAAATCAGAATTTAAGAGAGAATCGTCGTTATTACAATAACGTTATTTACCTCCAGATTTCTTAACATAACTAGTTTGTTATGAAAGGGCAAATTCAGAGACTAAAGGCGTTCTCTATCTCATATTCAGGTAGGATTTAGTTAGGGAGTTCTTTAATAATAATAATAATAATAATAATAATAATAATAATAATAATAATAATAATAATAATAATAATTTCTTCCTCTTTTTGCTTCTGTAGCTCAAGTTTCTGGTTGTTGGTTACTGTCGTTGTGGTGGTCAGTTGCTGGATGACGACCTCCAAGTACCTGACCGTTTTCCCCTTCAATTGGGCTGAATACCTGGCTACCGGACGAAGCTCCTCTGTTGCCAGAGGTTACATTTACGTCGTTGTCGTTTAATCCTTAATTTCTTTCCATCATTACTGAGCTTTGCTATTTAACCCATAGCTGGACCCTACCCCATCGGGAATAGGTACTCATTTCCAGCTGAGTAGACTGAGGAAATTATGGTAAAGATCCTTTCCCAAGGAATCAACTCCGAGGAGAGCGGTCACCCATCCAACGACTGACAAGCCCCAATGTTGCTTAATCAGTCCATTGACGACCTAATCCGCTCAGCCACGGCGCCACGAAAAATGAGACCATAAACCACATAGCAAGCGAATGTCCGGCACTTGCACAGAACAAGTGCAAAAAGAGGCATGACTTAGTGGCAAAAGCCCTTCACTGGAGCCTGTGCAAGAAACACCAGCTACCTTGCAGTAATAAGTGGTACGAGCACCAACCTGAAGGAGTGATAGAAAACGATCAGGCAAAGATTCTTTGGGACCATGGTATCAGAACAGATAGGGTGACACGTGCAAATAGACCAGACGTGACGTTGATTGACAAAATCAAGAAGAAAGTATTACTC
This sequence comes from Macrobrachium nipponense, assembly GCF_015104395.2. Lineage (NCBI taxonomy): Eukaryota > Metazoa > Arthropoda > Malacostraca > Decapoda > Palaemonidae > Macrobrachium > Macrobrachium nipponense. Next base: position 34,567,791 of record NC_087202.1, on the reverse strand, counting down.
ATTGATGTCGCAATACCATGGGACACCAGAGTTGAAGAGAAAGAGAGGGAAAAAATGGATAAGTATCAAGACCTGAAAAAAGAAATAAGAAGGATATGGGATATGCCAGTGGAAATTGTACCCATAATCATTGGAACACTAGGCACGATCCCAAGATCCCTGAAAAGGGATCTGGAAAAACTAGAGGCTGAAGTAGCTCCAGGACTCATGCCAAAAAGTGTGATCCTAGAAACGGCACACGTAGTAAGAAGAGTGATGGACTCCTAAGGAGGCAGGATGCAACCCGGAACCCCACACTATAAATACCACCCAGTCGAATTGGAGGACTGTGATAAACCAAAAATAAATAAATAAATAAATAAAAAGTTAAATAATAATAATAATAATAATAATTTTTATCATTATTATTATATATGGCTCAAGGCCATATACATTGAATATTCAAAGAATAAACAATAACATACAATCTAGATTTATAAGTTAACATTAAAAAAAAAAAAATATTAATCGGCAATATCCATACTTGCTGAGGGAGTATAAAAGATGGTAATCAAAATAATGGCCATAACCTAATAAGATTGAGAATCGTTAAAAAAATTGGATATAAAAACTATATTGATTATAAAAACAGTAATAATGAAAAAAGAAAAATACCAGTAATAACAATAATCATAGCAATACAATAATAATGACAGATTTTGCAGGTGACATTTTGCAAAAACAGAGATTAAGTCATTTAGGGAACAAACGCCTCATTCTCTTATCTTTCCCTCAATTTAGATCTTCTTGCCTCACTACTTAGGATGCTTTGTATGATCTGCTGTTTCGCAGTCGGGTGATCACACTGGACACTGTTCACCTTACAATGATTTTTAAATTGTCCAGGCGGTCTTCTGTGAACATCTGGGTGGCGAAGTGGTAGCGAAGAGTGTTTGCGATGCGTCTCAAACTGTCATTGTGAACAACAGTGATACGTCTCATGGTCTCTTTGGTTTAGTTCGTCCACAGGGAGCACCCATACTGTAGCATTATGATCGGAAGAGATGCAGTTTCAAGTCCCTGTGACAGAAGGCAAACCTCCTTGCAATCATGTTGTCAGTTGCACATAGTTTACGACGCCTCTGTTCTATGTCTGCCGTATCTTTTAGGTCGTCCGTGATAATGTGGCCCAAATACGGAAATTCGTGCACGAATTCCAGCCGATGATTTCCGAGGAAACTTTGTGGTTCTGCAATTTGCTTAAGCGATCTCGGGAGCAGCGACATGCTCTGCAGGGTTGCCATATGCTTTTGGCTAAAAGTAGCACAAACAATCTTAAAAAGTACTGTATACACACACATTTATAGCATAATACAAATTACTATTTATCATATCTATAAATGTATATTGTATGCACACACATTTATAGCATAATAAAGTTATTACTTACATTTTAGTGGTTGATCCTGGCTATATGGTACACGTTTCTTTTTCAAAACTGAAGTAAATTTCTCTTTTCAAAACTGAAGAAAAAATTTTTTTTTTTCAAAACTATATCTTTTATTGCCTTTTAAAACAAACCTAAATTGTTCCTGTTCAAAACTAAAGTACATTTCATTCTTTCAAAATCAATAAATTTTTCTTGCAAAATTAGGACACTTCTTTTTCGCAACTAAAGTACACTTCTTCCTCGTAAAAATATAATAAAAAAATAAAAAAATAAGGCATATACTACTCTCTTCCAAATTTACTTAGAGAACCAAGTCATTCAGTAGGCTTTCCGCAATACATACTGCTGAGGTACGAAGTTACTTCGAATACCGGCATAATTTTAACGTACGAGTGGAATAAACTATTGCCAATCCATTGGAAGTGGAGTGATTATTATTATGATAATTAATGGAAGTAATCCAAATCGAATAAAAAAAAACAGAAAAGCTGTGTAGAATACACGTCGGACCAAAACATTACTTCCCTTGCATGTTGCAATAGATAAATGCTGAGGTGAAAATATTCAACATACTTGTAACGTACGAGTGGAATACACTATTGCCAATCTATTGCAGTAGATCATTGGTGTGATTATTATTATTATTATTACTATTATCATTATTATACAAGATGAATGGAAGTAACCCAAATCGAATAAAAGAGCCCAAGTCAAATCTGGTCGCCCAAAGGTGTAAAAAGTAGCCCAATTTGTGATATGTAGCCCAATCTGGCAACCCGTCTTGGTTTCGTTGTATAGGATATCAAATTCCTCTGCATATTGGCGGCAAGTGTCGATGAGTCGTTGGCTACCTTGCACTGATGGGGAAATCAGGACCATATCGTCGGCGTAACAGAAGTTGTTTATAGTTGTTTCACTGACAGTGCATCTGATTGCAAGTGAGTTCAGTTTGGCATTCAAGTATACGTGTTAAACATGTATGGAGAGAGAATGCCCCCTTCCTTCCAGCTACCCATTCTCTCTCTCTCTCTCTCTCTCTCTCTCTCTCTCTCTCTCTCTCTCTCTCTCTGAAAATTCCACTCCTCTCCAGTAAAACTTTTTACATTCAGATTCTACAAAATACGTAGTCAGTTTGAGTACCTTACGATTTTATGTAATAGTTTTTTTTTTTTTCTCATGCATGCGGTTTGATTAGTAGACCTTAGTTGGTACCTAATACAACTACCTTTTACAAAGGAAAACCCATGTTTATGATGTCCAATCACTCACAGAAGATAAAAACTATTTTTGGTACACTTGAAATCGAAGGTTGAAGGTGTAATTAGAGAACCGAAATACGAAACAATTGAAATTTGCGATAAAAAATATTCTATTTGCCATTCATTAACAGTCAAATTAATAACCTCCAAAGCAACTCGCGGATTCTTGAATCAGGCAAGAGCCTTATGCGGAGGCTTATGACAACGCCGGTATCATTTCACAAATCTATCACGGCTTTTGTAATTCAATGACAATCATCACAAACCTTTCACTTTCAGGTTTACATGAAAACGTAGGCGCTCAAAAAAAAGCTATTTATGAGCATTGTAAATGAAACTTCTGATTTCATCTTAACTAATTATTGACACTTATTTCACGTGGTGTGTATTTCCTTTTCTTTTTAGATAATTATATCTGATGTCGATGAAGCTTTTGCCTATTTCTGTAAAATATCCACTTTTCTTCACCTGACCCCTTGACGATTGTTTCTTACAGCATGCTACAATAACCACAATAACTGAGGTTAATTCCTCACTAGCACTTAACAATGAAAAAGCAAACATGAAGGTTATGGTAGTTTTCAGATACTTTGGTATGGATGACAAGACATCAGAAGAAAAACTGCGTCCTGGTGTTTCATGTACAAACCATTCAATTATTCTCAGTTCCGCTACACTGCGATATCAAAAAAACCATTATTAGGTAAGACATTACTGGGTTGAGAACATACAGACGAGAAGGAAAGAACTTCAGCAAAGAAAGGTAAGGGAAACTTTTCAGAACATAAGCCTGGATCTAAGCGTAGCATTATGACTGACAGGTCGTGTAACAAATCATCGACAGACTTCGGTCTTGGCACGCAAGATGATTTTCAGTCCCTGGTATTGAGCACTGAAATATGGTTGCGAGATTTATGCTTAAGCATCAACAATATCATTTTCTATGAAGAAAAGTTCTTCTAATATCAGAAGAAACACGAGATTATTGACATCACAGAACTAATCTACTAACTAACAATGAATACTCTCCAATTGTATATACTATACTATATCAATATGCTCCGAAGCCCCGTAGAGGTGTTGATGCCGTCAGTGCACCTCAAGGGGTAGACTATTCATATTACTATAGGTTACTTGCAGCGTCCCTTCGGCCCTTAAATTCCATCCCTTTCATTCGTTTTACTGTACTTCCATTCATATGATCTTTCTTCCTTCTCACTACCCATCCTCTCCTAACAATTATTTCAGAACAACTGCAAAGTTTTCCAATTGTTACACCTTTGAAACCACCTCCTCTCACAGTCATTCCAAGCGCTGAAAAACGTCATAGGTCCCAGTGTTTGACGTTTGGCCTAAACTCTATATTCCACTTCCAATTCCAGTATTCTCCAAAGGGTATCACAAAAACCAACAATGTTACGAAATCATAAAATATGAAATATGTGTGCGTGTATGGGTGTATAATGTTATTGTTACAACGACAATGCTCTCTTTAAGTCTGATTTCATCATACTGTTTGGATACTCACGAAGACTATGATCCAAATGGAAAAAAATGAATGAATTCTGAAGTCCGTGGACTCTCGAGATCACGTGGGTAACATAACCCCGTTCTGACAATCCAATTGCAGGCTCCAGCCCTTCAACGGACGTCAGATTTATTTTAATATGACCTCGGTCTGATACTACGGATGGGGTTTCGAGTCCTGCTGCAGATGTCACAATTTATTCATACTCTTCCATTAAGATCTTTTGGCTTTGTAGACGCGTGTCCACAAAGTGTGAAGAAGCCAGAATCCGAAAGGACCACGGAGGTTATTGCGATTAAACCCGTACTGCTGAAAGGTGACCAGTAGATATACTATATACTATATTACTGTTTTTTATCATCTCACCGTGATTCAAATGTCCTTTAATATCTAAATTTGCTCTACCTCGGAATCAATGTTTTCAACCGAAGGGGAATTTTTTAGTTGATAATAATAATTTCGTCCTCTCGTGGTTCGAACCACCGCCCAGCGGACTCATGAGAGGAAGAAATTATTATCCACTAAAAAATTCCCCTTCGGTTAACATATGAGAAAATATATCAATTCCAAGGTAAAGTGAATTAGATATTTAAGAGCATTTGTAGCTTGATCAGCATGTGTATGAATCACGGTGATGTGATAAAAGTTCATAATATGGCTACGTGGCAGCAAATGTTCGACTTTGTTGTAACACGGCAGAGGGGGTTTGGATATCGATTCTAATTACAAATACTTGAGTTCGACAGTGGATTTGTAAGGTCGGAATCGTTATCAACTTATATACCTCACTTGTTGGCCGAGTCGATGACTCACTGATGTCCTGATTTCTCCTCTGTCCGCTGGGCGCTAGTTCGAGCCCACGAGAGGACGAAGTTATTATAACTAAAACATACCCCTTCGGTTAACATGAAAATATTTTGATTCCGAGGTAGAGCGAATTAGATATTAAAGGACAGTTGTAGCTTGATGCATATACATATATATATATATATATATATATATATATATATATATATATATATATATATATATGAAGAGGTGTTACTAAACACATGGGACATGTTGATTGATTGCAGTTTTCAGCTTCTTCAGTGCGAATTAAAACCACCTGGGGTTATGGGGCTAAAGCTTATTCTCTATTTTGATTTAAATTGACATTCACATACAGATCACGTGAAAAACTATCTTATAATGATATACTATATATGTACAGTTGGACACAGGTTTGCCTGGTACACCGTCTTGAAAGACTTCGAAAAATTACATGGTGTATCAATGTTTACTGAGGGAGATGGGGGGAGAACTCCTTCTCTGCTAGCAAGAGTTCCACCAATAGCTCTAGAGTTCGTTTGGTGGGCGGACTTATTAGGTAAGTGGGAGAAAGACACACACACACACACGGAGTAAAAAAAAAAAAAAAAAAAAAAAAAAAAAAGATCTGAGCAGTTTATATCGTTTGTAATGAAGATTGTTGTCTCACTTGTAATATAAGTTTGTTTATTAAGGTTTCATTTAACTTTCGGCCAAGACGTTATCTTACACATTGTCTATATATCGGTCATATTCATTACACAATACTTAAAATGTATCAACATTTTAAAGTTATATTGGTAAGGTTATTGCCGAAAATCACGATTGGATCTCTCTACAGTCAGTTCCATTAAAAAACAGAATAAAAAACTTTATTCCTGATATACTTTCATCAAAATCGAAGGTGTGGCAAAAAAATTATCACCACCAAATCCTTTGCCACACAAGGATTAGCTGGTTTGACATTTCTGACAACCTCCTAGGCCACCCTTAACCCCGCCCCCCTCCCCCCGCACAGTTCATACAAATGGAAAGACAAGCAGTGCAAACGGCCAGCAAGGCCTCTAATAAGGCACTAAGTAGTACAGAAACAATATCGATACAATAAGCTATGAAGGCGCGCAAATTTAAAATCTTTAAGAACGTCACATGACGTAAACAACATATGTGGGACGACTTCTGCAACACGTCATATGACGAGGTTGACCTTTTAAGGGTTAACGTTGTTTTTTTTCTAAAATTATGTATGCACTGATATTATTATGACTATATATTTCGTTGACCTCAGGCGATAGGTGAAGTCATTTGGGCTTTCCTTATAGTGGCTGACATAAAGAGAGCATCATCTACTGAACTGACAGTTTCCTTTTAAAATATCCTACAGAGCATATGACCTTATACTCAGTAACGACAACGACGGCCAAAAAATATGCCACATTTTTACTCTTGTTCATATAACTTAGATTTTAACCAAAGATACTACATTGAAAATATCAGTAGGATATAAAGCATAACATTTCAAATAATGGAAACTATTTTAATAGACTCCAAGAAGCTAATAAGCGAAAATAACTGGCGAAGTATCACTATCATATCTGTATCGGCCGCACCACAGAGAACAAAGTATACAGGTAAGGCATTTGTGTTCCTTACCGACCTCACTGTATGAAAACAGTGCTCGGCGAGTCATTCAGTTCTATAATTCAATGCTGTTAACAAGAAACGGTGATTAGGAAGACACATAAAAAACATGTGGGGCCAGAGTAAGTAGGAAAGTTTACTGCAATACTCTCAATATTGTATGGAGGCATTATGCCATTTTTTTTTTACAGATACTTCGAATATTATATCAAGAATATCATGGTTATAATAAAAACTTGTTGTGAATTATGTTTATTAAAACATATAATGAAATAACTAGTGAGAACAAAATGAGGACCATTTTATGTCCTGTTACAAAAAATATAACATTTATATTATACAATCTAATACCTTGACCATCCACCCTCTCTCTCAGTCACTTCCCTCAATCTGTCGGACATCGAATGAACAAGGTTGAAAATTTGCTGCGGTCTCTGTCTACAAATTTCCCACTGAGAGTTGATGTGAGCCATGGTTTGCTGTGTTGTTCTCTCATGTTACATTTTCCATGTGTTCACCATCTGGGCCCACACATGTTCAATCCCGTTCATATCTGCTCCTTTGCTCGGCCATTCAAGAAGAAGCAGGTTATCCTGTCTGGCAAACCACTCTTGAACAACGCGAGCAGTGTGAATGGGATCCGGTCGTGCATGAACAGGATGGGCCCTGATGGGAAGGGAAAATTCCTTTCTTTTCGTAACGAAGGCAAGAAGGAGGTTTGCAGCAGCTCAACATACTTAGCTGCTGTAAATCGTCCCTCGATACAGAACACATCACCCATACCATCCAGACACACCCAGCCCCATGGCCAGATCGAACCACCTCAACGATGTTACGGGATTCATATCTGAATGAGAGAAAAAAATGGGGTTTATTATAATAAATCTTATATATGCCTTTGGAGAATTTAAATTCTCAGTGGTGAACAACACTGAAAGAATTCTGTTGTCTAATTATCTATTTAATTATATTGAGGAAAGAGAGCAAATGCTGCCACTGTCCCTTACCTAATATTTATCTCAGAAATAGCACTCTTATTTATGTTTACTCCCTTTATATATTTTTGACAGTCCACTTCCGTGGAACAAATCTGAAGATTAATAATTTAATATAAAGAAATATGCAATTGATATTTGATGCAAGTAAAGATTTTGCTTATCATACCGAGTTCTATTTGTTCGCCAACACTGCAGCTTCCCATGCGATGTGGACGAGAAGCACTTCTCGTCAGTAAAGATGACCTGGCCTCAAAAGTCCAAATCCTTATCAGCATGACGTTCTGCAAAATCAAGCCTTCCCGCCTTATGTCGCTCCATCAAGAGCTCCTTCGTCGCTGGTATTCTGTGATGAATCCTAGTAGTGTGAAGTCTGCGTCGTACTGTCATCGAAGACACTTCTAATCCAAGGTATTCACGAATGGCCTCGGCGTTGGTTAAGGGTTGCTCTCGAGCCGCCCTGATATTGGCGTGTTCCGTGGACCCCCTGGCCTAGCTAAGAGACCATATTATCTTAAATGTTTAACTTATAATTTATATAACATCGTAATCAATTCTAGATTCTTCGAATTTTGTACTGGATGGATTGATCATAATTTAGTAAACATGGCAGTATACTTTTGGTTTCAAAAGCATATCAAATAGAACGTGATTACATATTTCCATAATATTCTCAATTTGGTTGTTAGTTATTAAAACTGTAAATCATTCCTGAGCCATCACTGAAATGACATTTAATATATAAACTATATCTACCATAAGACGCACAATGACTGTGACAGGGTGGGCACAAATAAAATGCTCTTATAGGCTTAATTTTACCGAGACAACTCAATCGACTATCTAACTTTGTTCATGGTTGAGGTCGGCAAGGGCCAACCACCCACCGGTGTGGAATTATGGAGGTGCACCTGAAATATTACTGTGCTGTTGGAATGGCTGGGGATATCTGTAGTCTAACCAAAATTATAGGAGCGAGACCAAATACATTTAAGAAAGAAACTTTCACATTAAATAAGCAAGATTAAATAACCATGAACAATCTAACATATCCACCAATCATTCAGCATAAACAACTTACGCAAGTCGTTCAAGTTCCCACTCTCCTCCCACCTTCTACTGTACCGTGGTGGGGGGACACACCAATATCACATCACGTGCAATGGCTCCTATCGAGAAGCTATTGTCGCATAAAGTGACAATTCGTCCTCGCAGCGCCAGATTTGTGTTCCTTCGATTCATTGTGAGTAGTTATGAAGTCTGACCCATTTAAAAATCCTGCTGACGACCTCACCTCTATTGGGATTCAGACTCTGTTTCGAGTCGAGTAAAACAATACCATGATTATATCATTATATCGTTCCTTGATTGTAGGATTAGCCAATAGG